>NC_046203.1:8483007-8789190 GCF_011004875.1 Balearica regulorum gibbericeps
ACTCAGATCTCCCTGCAGATGCTTTGACAGCAGCAGCGACTTAATACAGGGGAAGGCAGAGAGGAAATATCAAGAAAACACACTCCTGTGAAAAGATATTACAAATTTGAGTCATATTTTGGAGGTTAGAGTGGTTCACATGAACATGCAGGCGGTGTGATTTTTATCAATGAACCTCCAGAGTTCCCGTGCTCTGATCAACAGCTGCCTCTGGGTTTGTTGCCACATGAATTCCCTATCATCACATTGTCTAAATGACTCCAAGTATGGCAAATCCATACCTCGAGTGCCATCACCACAAGCATGTTTCATGCAATTGTCCATTGCAACAAGATTTTGCAGAGGCATGCACGTGGTTAGAAATGAGACAGTGAGTGACTTTTCCTCTGCAGAGTTCCTAAGACCCAGGAAATGGCAATAGCTAAAAATGAAAATGAATTCAGAATCTTGGTCTTTATAGCAAAGTCCACAAACCACAGATATAAAGAAAGGGCTGTAGACATGGCAACATGCTTGCAGATCTCCTGTGCCCAGCCAAGCTGAAACGACTGGGAAGAGACAGTTGATTCGGGTACCAGCATCACCCTAGATGATACAGTCAGTGTGGGTGGGTGAAGAGCCCAGTCTCTGAAGGGCTGACCACAAACACCTCCCCAAACCTGAAACAGGTTTCTTTCAGAAAAAAAACGGAATCCGCAGCAAAGTCACCATGTGGGATGCTGAAATTCTTCATGTGATATGGCACTTCAGTATATATGCAGGCATTCACACATGGCTGCATCTCACTTTTAAATGTCTCTCAAGAGTTGTATATTAAACAGAAGAAGGATTTTTCCAGGAACTAACACAGTTGGCAGCCTTTTGTCTCTATTTTTTAAAGTAATTTATGAAAGAAGAAAAGTAGCAGAGTCAATTTACAAAAGGCTGCAGTCTGGACTTTGATAGATGAACAGATCTACTAACAAAACCTCTCACTTTTCATGAGCACTCCATCTTCTTATCTGTTAATCCTGGTGAGGAAAGAATAAGGAAGGCAGGCAACTGAATAGAGGAAAGACCTAGCCAATGTTTAAACCAGTGAATAATCAGTCAAGAGATCAACCTCCCTGCTTTTTTCCAGATCCAAACAGATAATCAGCTAAGCATTTCCTCTTGCATTTTGCTCCTCTTTCAGGAGGGGCCAAGATGACAGTGATTCATACTACAACCTGTTGAAAGAGTCCTATATAATTCCTTGAAGAACAGCCTTAGAGCTCTGGAGGAGCGCTCCCTCTGACAATCTAGGACATTGTAGTGGGGAGTAATAACAGTTCCAGCAGTAATATCACGGAGATGATAGCAAATAACAGCACTTTTCCCAGCTGGTCATGTAGACCTGCTCTCAGGCAACACGTAGGTTTGCTTCTGAGGATGTTACTTGAGTAGAGTCACACCTGTGCTGATTCCTGATGAAAGAGTCTCAGCCATGAGCACACTAAGCTAGAACTTAAAGGCATCAGAATTAATTACGGAAACCGCCCTTTCCTTTCCAGAAACACACTGAGGAAGGCTAGGCACTTCCACTGAAAACTCTGTGGAGTATTTCAGGTGCAGGCTGGAATTTCTGGGATGGGTTGACGTCTAATTGGATATGTGCAAAAGATAACAGTCCTTTCAGTGCTACGTATTCACCGGCCACTCTGGAAGCGATGCCCACGGTCCCAGCTCCATCTGCAGTTCTTGTCCTTCTGCATCCTCAGTGGAGCTCCTACCCACCACACAAGATATCCTCACGCTGATCTCTCATACAATATTTTTTAAACAGTTCTCATTTCTAAGTTTAAGACAAAAAGTAACTTCCAAGCCTCAGCATTTTTTGTTCAGTGAATTTCTTGATTTGTGACAAGTGCTACCGGAGGAAGCAACACTCTTTTGTGCTTCATCTGTTCCTGTCCCTCAAGTACAGCCTTCCTCTCCTAAACTAGAATTTGTAACCCATTAGGCTTTAATGCAGAAAAATACCATAGAGACTTGAAAGGAAACAGAAACCAAGTGAAAAAGAATAATTACATTCTCCTGACTTCAAGAAGGTTTACTGCAAGTTCTGCTGGAGTTCCTCACAAGCATTATTAGCACCAACAGACACATAACAAGCAAAACATACATATTAAATTGGAAAAATAATCTGTTTGCTAAGGGCCTCATTTATTTCTGTAGCAAAACTGTGGACATTTGCTTGTCCAGTAAATCCATTATATCACCACACTAAGACAGAAGAATCTTATATGAGACTGGGTGAAAGCAATTTTAAGCAAAAAAGAGTTCCTTGAGCAAAACATGCAATGCAAGTGAAAACTGAGATTAAAAGAAAGCAATCACTGCAGTATCAAATGAGCACAGTTCTGCTCCTGCTGGCACTGTGACTCTGCTTCTTAAGCTCAGATCTGCAGAACCCATCACTCATCTTTTTCCAAAAGCCCCAGCTCCTGGAGTCATATGATGACACAAGAATCACCTGTCAAATCAAATTCCACCCTCTCAGGGAAGAAAAAAGCTTGAAAAAAGGAATCATTAAAAGACTCAAAAATAAAAACTAGTTTATAAAATGAACAATTTTTGACCCTGCCCTAAAAAATGTCACCTCCCTCCTGCTCTGAATGGCAGAGGCAAGTGAATACCCAGAGCTGTTGTGCTACTACATTACAGCATCCAGTCCTTGGTCCTTCCCCAAATCCTACCTGAGCTCTAGGATCTGCAGCACAGCTTTCCCTCTTCCTTGCTCTGCACTGCATCATTACACCAAGCTCCCTGCATTCCCTCCCCCGTCTCTGCACAACTCCTCTGCACTGCAGCATTACCAGAAACCCCTTTTTCCCCAGCTCTTTTCCGTGCTCTCTCCTACATTGCAACCCTGGGGCTGGAGCATCGCAGCCTGCACTGCTCTGCCGCCCAGCCCTGCGCTGCAGCAGCTCCAGAGCCTCCCTGGTCTCCCACATCCCTGCTCCAGGGTTCAGCTTTTTTACTGCAGCGCTGCAGAAATCCTCTGGCTCTGCCACCTCCCTCCAGCGCTCTGTGGCACAGCCCAGCCCTGGAGCATCAACCCTCCCATTTTCTTCTCTTTCCATTCAGTACCAGGCTGCAACACTGCTGAAGCATCCCCCAGCTTTTTTTTTTTTTACCATCTTGTACACTTTTTAATCCCTACCTGTAGCATTACAAGAATTTCCCTCCTACCCCAACATGCCCCTCATCCTTGACCAGATTCTGCTTTGCAGTCCCATAATAAGGTTCACCCTTCCCTCCACCACTTTAGCACAGTTTTTACAATCTCTGTATTTGTGCAGAAGTCTACATTCATTGCTCAGGGACAATCTGGGAGCACACTCGGCAAGTACAGATTGTTTAGAGAGTCATCCTGGATTTACTAAAGGGAGGTCATGCCTAACAAACTTGATTAATTTCTTTGAGGAGGTGACAATGACAAGGGACAGGGTGAAGATGTAAAGCATAATTCAGTCAGACTTCAAGAGCCTTTTGATACAGTACCACATAAAAGGCTAATTTGTGAGGTTAATGTGTATGGTATTGATAGCAAAATACTTAGTCAAGTAAACATATTTTTTTTAATTACTCTGCAATGAAAACAGGAGGCAAAGAAAACAGTGGCTGATCACAGGAAAGGGAAAAGGAAATTATCACAGAAACTTCAGGTATTTGTGCTCTCACACCCCTGTTTTGTAGGCATTTTTCTTCCAGTACCTTCTAAGAAGCTGTACCAGATTCACTGTAGAAGCTACTCATTTTGGTGAGCAAACAGGCTACACAGGGTGAAGGGTCAAAGTAACATCCTTACCATGCCGCTAAAGGGCATCCAGCATAATACAATTTATAGCTGCATACTGCTTAAACACACAGTACCATGTGAGATGAACTGGTGGTGTTACAAGCACACGAGGCTAGCTGGGTATGCAGAGAATGTTAAACAGAAAGCCAAGAAGGAAGACAAAGCAAGACTCAAAATTCAGAATACAACCTTAGGTCTACCAAGGCACCCATACCTTTTTTGTTGCTCCACCAGAGATGGGTTGCTGCTGCCGTCAGCTGTCTTGCTCCAAGTGTTACCAGAGGTTGATGATCACAACAGCAGAGCAGTGTATTTGTCTTCATCTGCAGTCCATGTTCTTCTTGGACATTCAATGATCATCTGACAAAATAAGGTTATCATTCATATTCAGGAACTACCATAGAACACAAAGGTACTTCTCCCTGTTGACATGGTTTAGCTAGAGGTGCAAGTAGTTACAAGACATCCAGAAAGGTCCTTCTGTGGAGCCCTGCACCACCTTCCAGCTTCTTCATAAACTGGAGACTACAACCTGACCGCTGCTCTCTACTGCCAGCACAGTCAGTGTTTCCCTCTTTTTCCCAGAAAAAGCACATCTGTTTTCAGTAAATGCTGTAAATTAGTTAATGTTTGTAAAGTGCTCTGATCATGTGAAGTGCTATATAATTACTACATATTATCAATATAATTTGACTAGATTGTGCCACAGCCGCCTCCCTCTCTTCATTACAGTTTTGAGTGAATTTTCTTAAACACCAGCTCTTTGGGGCAGGGACATCATATGCCATCCATCTCAAAATAATCTTGACCTTTCTTGAAGGGCCCCAGAAAATAAACAAACCACAGCACTGAAGCACATCTCTGGAGTCATGCACCTTCCCCCATTTCCATCTGGAAGCAGACTGATAGATGCCTTCAAAGGAGGAGGAGCTGCTCTTTAGGAAGTCATCACCTCCCAAAGCAAGTGTTTGCAGTCCACAGCTTGCTGACCCAACAAACACGTAACAGATACTAAAAGTATCCCAAGTCCCAGGAAATCAGCAGCCTCTACTAGTGATGGGCTCAGAACAAGGAGTAGTAAAATCCCTAGTCTAGCATAACTGTTCACAGGAGTTGCCTATTAAGGCACTAAAGCCTCTCTGCTCATCTGAATATATCCCCTAGACTTTCCACCTAGAGTAGAAAAAAAAATAAAGACAAACATGAATTGCTTTTCCCAATTACCTGCTTCCTAGTACCTTCTTCCAGGGAACGCCAGATTTTTTTATGGTCTTGAAAAAGAAAAGCCTATATAAAACACTTACTAGTTCTGACAAGTCTTTAGTATAAGAGAAACAAACTCAGTAACAGGCAGCCTAACTCTCCTTAAAAAGTATAAAAAGAACTTCTTAAAGTTTATCATCCATAGAAAACAGAACCCTAAAAACAATAAAAAACCCTAAAGGGACCAGGAAAAGGACCCAGCTACTCCCTCCTCCTCCAACATAAAGACTACATAGGAGGTTCCTGCCCTCCCCACCCCAATTTAAGGGGCTGAGGATCAGAAAGGTGCCTGCTGGGAAAGCTGCTCCCAATCAAAGCATGAACCAGCAGCAGCTGCTGGTGCCCTTGGTGGGACCAGGGCATGGCTGGTGGTGGGGAAGGTTTGCTCTTTGTGACTGAGCAAGATGGAAATGGTTATGTTTCCTAAAAATAGCTGAGCTCTTCTGTAGGCAGTCTATACAGGCTATTATTAGCGCTTTTTAGTGGAAATCTCTATAGTAGGATTGTAGGCAGGTTATTATTTGAAAACTAGGTTAGTAATTCTTGTAGTCTAGGGCATAAGTAATGCTGCCTAGAAATACAACGGTAAACTTGGGTTAGCTGTTATCTGTAGTTGTTGGCTAGCATTACTATGGCATGAGGCTAGTCTTAAAGGACTCCAAGATGTGTGGTTAGAATGGAAGCTTTGAGCTCTTTGGTATAGTGAACTTTCATGAACCAGGAAGAAAAAATTACCTTTGTGCCGTGGTTCAGCCCCAGCTGAGCACCGTGTGCCCCCCCCCCCCCCCCCGCTCACCCCTGCCCGGCGGGATGCGGAGGAGAATGGGAAAACAAAGGCAAAGCCCGCGGGCTGGGATGAGGACGGGTTACTGGGACGGGCAGGGAGAGGGGAACAGCCCACAACAGCGCTGGTGACAGAGAGTCACAACGGGCGGGAGCAGAAAGCCATTTACCCATCCGACGGCCGACCGGATGCTCAGCCCGTCCCGGAGCCACGCGGAACCCGCCCTTCCCCGGCTACCCCCCTTTTTATGGTGAGCATGACGTCACATGGTACGCAATAGCCCCTGGCCAGCCTGGCTCCTTGTGAAAATTAACTCTATCCTAGCCAGAACCAGGACATTATCCACCCCTCATTCCATGTCATGCCCCGATTATTCACAGATCTCCTTCCCTTCCTCTGTGGGCCATGGCTCTAGGATGTCCGTCGAGTTCATTTAGTCCGTGGCTTTGGGCTCCATCTGTCCTGACAGTCTCTCAGGGCGGGAGCAATGGTGTGTGCTGCTGGATTGGTGCATGCTGCATCCGGAGTTTCACAGCTGGTGTATCTGGTATGGTCCATGCTCACAGTCTGTGTGTCAAAGATGTGATTTTCAATGAAGTTCCTGGGCACCAGTTGCTGAAGTCAGTTCTAGTTCCGTTATTGTGATACTTTGCTCAGTTTCAAAGTCTATCCTTCATTAGTTTTGGGGTGATTCTTGTGGTCATACCATTGATACAGCATATAGCAATTAACATCATACAATTTAATTAATTGGCTATTTGCACCCAAAATCAGATCCCCTTGGGGTATACACAGGACTTCTCATCACCCACCAAGTGCACCCTGGTCCCTGAGCAAAAGCAATCCCGCAGATGGGTTTGCCTTTGCCTGAAGCAGGGCAGGATAACCCAAACTGTCTTCCCCAACATATTCTTCATGCGCACTACAGGAACTTTATCCCCTTCTACTGGGCATGGAAATTTTGATTGGGCAGGGCCAGCTCGATTGGCAGATCCCCGAGTGTTAACTAACCAGGTGGCCTTTGCTAAACGTGTGTCCCAGTGTTTGAGGGTCCCACCACCCATTGCTCTCAGTATAGTCTTTAGCAGTCCATTGTATCATTCAATTTTCCCAGAGGCTGGTGCATGACAGGGGATGTGATACACCCACTCAATGCCATGCTCTTTGGCCCAGGTGTCTATGAGGTTGTTCCAAAAATTAGTCCCATTGTCTGACTCAATTCTCTCTGGGGTGCCACAGGATTTGCTTTTCAAGACCCAGAATAGTGTTCCGGGCAGTGGCATGGGGCACAGGATATGTTTCCAGCCATCCAGTAGTTGCTTCCACCATCGTAAGTACATAGTGCTTACCTTGGTGGGTTTGTGGGAGTGTGATGCAGTCGATTTGCCATGCTTCCCCATATTTATATTTCAACCATCATCCTCGGTACCGCAGAGGCTTTACCCGCTTGGCTTGCTTGATTGCAGCACGTTTCACACTGATGGATGACCTGTGAGATGGCATCCATGCTCAAGTCCACCCCTTGATCACGGGCCCATCTCTATGTCGTATCTCTTCCTTGATGGCCTGAGGTGTCATGGGCCCACCGAGCTAGAAATAATTCACCCTTACGCTGCCAGTCCAAATCCACCTGAGCCACTTCAATCTTGGCAGCCTGATCTACCTGCTGGTTGTTCTGATGTTCCTCAGTGGCCCGACTCTTGGGTACGTGGGCATCTACATGACGGACCTTTACAACCAGCTTCTCTAGCCGGGCAGCAATATCTGGCCACAGTGGGGCAGCCCAGATGGGTTTGCCTCTACGCTGCCAGTTGCTCCGCTTCCACTGCTGTAACCACCCCCACAGGGCATTGGCCACCATCCATGAGTTGGTGGAGAGGTGAAGGTGTTTTCTAGTTCTCTTTCTCACTCCTAGGACAAATAATCCAACTTGAGGGCAAAATTCCCCGCAGATCTGTCAAATTATTGAAGAACTGGAATGAGGAAAATATTTGGCCTGTGACAAGATGTATTTAAAATTGCTGAAGTGAGGAAAAGGAAAAAAAAAAAAAGAGTTACTAGAATATCAGATCTTTTTAAAAGTGAAAACTATCAGACTATGAAAAAGGTGTGATTAGAAAACTGAAAGACTTCTGGAATACATAAAATACTTTCCAAAGGACTAAAAATGCTTGCTTACACTTCCTTAAGTCAGTGCTTCCTAGAAGTGTTATCTGAGAAAAATATTTTATAACAGGTTCTGTGTTTGTGTGTAATAGGAAACTGTTCTACATGCAGACTGTCCCAAAGAGAGAAGAGATAATAATTTACAGGTAAGCATCCACACTGATCTAATTCATCCAATGTTGCCTGGGAAGCCTATGTTCAGAAAAAAAAAGTCTGAACTAAACCACTGAAAATCATGGAGAAGCTTATTTCTAATCCATGGTTCACATGCTTTGGATTTGTCCCTTAGGAATTTTCTATTTCGGAGGCTTTCACCTTTGAACTTTCAGTTTCTGAGAGCCTTCTGTGCTCTAATGGGATGGATGGGAACCCTGGATTCACTCCTGATGTCAAAATGAAGTAAATCAACTCATAGCTGGTTCTTCTGGTTAAATCTGCAGCTAATTACAGACCAACATTAGAAGATTCAGCAAATGTAAATACAATATTTAAACAGTTTCTTGAATAAGCATCAGAATCTACCAGTGTATATGAAGCACATGCCACACTAGGACCTGGAAGGTCTGTGTCTCTTTCTGGCATTGCCAGGGATTTTTTTTGTAACCTGCATCTCTTCACTTTCTGTCCCTGTTCTTAGTGTCAGATATGTAAACTGGAGGATGGCTGGTGCTCTCAAATCTTTCAGAGACACACTAGGACACTAAAATATTTTTGGCATGGGTGTGATTGTAAAGCAATTGAGGGGGAAAAATGAGTATATAAAACAGTGGACCAGATCATCTGCAAGTGCAAATGGTTTCAGCTCTGCTGAAGTCAATGGAGCAATGTCAATTTACAGCTTCTGAGGCTCCTGCTTAGTCTGCAGACCTGGGCCAGAAATCCAGGCACTGGCATTGAAACAACTGGCTTGCAAATCCTGTAGGAATTGGTTTTGTTGTAAGTTCTTGCTTGTTAGGGCTGAGAAAGAAGGAAAGGTATCTTCTTGACCAAGCTTGATGTGGTTGGAGGGAGAAGGAGTGGGATTCGGTTTGTATTTAGAAGCCAGGAGCGCTGGGTGGAGGCAGACCTGCTGGAGGTGGTTTGCACCAGACCCTTTCCTGGTCTCTTGCGTGTCGTCCAGCATGGGCTGTCAGCTGCTGGTTAAGGTTGTTCCTCTTTCAAATATATTCCTTGCTCCTCATCTTGCCAAGTGAGAGGGATTGCTTTAAGAAAAAAGAAAACAAGAAGTTCCAGTAGTTACGATTATAAATATATCCTATTAGGGTTTCTTTTTCTTTCCTTCCAGACAAAAGCATTTCTGCTTCCAAGCTTGATAGACCTCCTGACCCTGCTGATGTGGGTGGATGGCTCTGCATGTTCTGAATCATTTGCTTCCTTTTCAAGTGTTACTTTCTCCTTATTTCAATTACCCTTCCTTTATAATTACATGGGCCGCTCCAGTGAACGGGAGTGCTCTGGAGCTGACAGACCGTCTAACGACGGGGCATGCTGGAGGCAAAATCTACATCCTTATCTACCTTGGGCAGTAGGGAAAGCTTGTGTTTAATAGCACAGGAGAAATTGTTTGAGGATATTGAGACCCAAGCACTTTGTAGTGGGTTCACTGCCCAGGTTTGCACCAGGCTGGACTCTGGGTAATTGCTCTCCGTGTCCCTTGGAGAGTTATAAACCCTACGTACAAGCATCGCCTCCCTCCATTCCTGCTGAGTGATTGCCTCTGTGACAGCGGGAGTCAATGAAGCTTGATCTGATACCTATTTGAACTCAATGGGAGTCTTTTAAGTAAACTTGAAAGGGATTAGTTTAGCTCCAAAAGGTGCAGCCAGCACTGCTGTGGGTAGGACAGGAAGGGAAGGTGGAGACAGCGACTGCCCGGGATGAGCCGAGTTTTGTTCGGGCTGGTTTCTCTAAGAAAAGCTCGACAACTTTGTTGTTCTTTCAGCCTCTTTGCAACCAAAATGACCCGGTCTCTTTCCCCAGGAGCGGCGGCGCATCCCCGGCTCCGAGCCCCCGGGGCCGCCCGCTGCCCCCGCCCCGCCCGGGCTGGGGAGGAGACTCGGAAGGCAAAGGGAAAACTCCCGGGCTGGGATCGGGGCAGTTTCCTGGGACAGCAAAGGCAGAGGAAATGCCAAGGGCAGGATTAGCACGGCCCCTGCCAAGCGGGTGATACACCACGCAACGGGCTCGGCCCGCGGCCGGACGCTCAGCGCCGTTCTGTGCTGGGCGTGACGTCATGTGGCACGCAATAGCCCTTTGGCTAAGTGGGGTCACCTGTCCTGGCTGGGTCCCCCCCAGCTTCCTGTGGACAGGAACTCCGTCCTAGCCGGAGCGCAGGACAACAGGCATCTTGCCAAGTGGCACATTTTTGCAAAAGATTAAGCTTTGAGACACAGACTTAACTTCTGTTACAAGTCAGGCTTCCAGTGAAGCTCTGCCCTAGCGATCCTAAGAAAATGCTTTATTAGGTAGTTTCCCAAAAGTTTATATTCTTTCCAAAGCTGCTTTGTGACTGCTGTCCCTGTAAAAGCCAGTTTCATTGAATGTCCCATCCCAACGGAGTGCTATTAATGTGATGCCTATTATTAGCACATCGGGATATTGGGAAAGTATCTATTCAAAAGGTCCTACAACTTACCCCAAAATAAAGGGGGAAGAGCTGCTGCAGCAGTTACAGAAATGGTGCACCCAGCCAGGGCCTGCAGCCCACTGCTGTTTATTGTACAGGAAGGGATTTTTTAGCCAATTAATTACACATTGCACTTTTAATCTTAAATTGAAATTCTAGGAGGCATATGTGTGGGAACAGACCGGGGAGAGGGTGTCAAAAGCTTTCTTTAGCAGCAGTTCAGTTCCTGCCGTGAGTCATGAAGAAGGGGCCATAATTGCTGCCATTGTTTTGTGTGCTCGGCTCAGCTACCTGTTGGTTAGTCATGAACACAACATTATCACTTGCATTATTTTGGCTCTGTATGAAAGATATTAAGCTGCTGGGGTTGAGTGGCTGAGCAGTACCGTGGTACCAGAGGATAAGAACACAGGACTATTATTTTTTTTTTCTGTTGATTCATCTAGGAATTAAAGGTGTAACAAATAACTTGCGGATTGTACTACAAAGAGTGATTTATTTTTTTTTTTTACCACCTGCATGCACAACTTTCTGCTCCATGTGCATTTCCCTTGTTCTGTGCTCAGCCAACAGGTAAAAGGAGAGGCACAGACGCTCGCTTTCTTTTGGAGCCAAGGGTGCTGCTTTGTGGCGGGGCAGGGAGGCAGGAGGACGGCAGTCTTCCCTTACGGTCAACAGGAATCAGAAAGATATTAGTGCATACGAGCACGTCAGTGCTATTGCTGAGCGGGTAAATGTCTAGTCTGCAATCACGCCTACCTCTGCAGGGCTTTTAGCTGAAGTTCCGAGCTGTTTGGGGTGATTCCCATCTCCCTTCGTTCACCCAAAGTCCAGCAGGTCCAGAAGTACCTGGTGCTGCTCTGCTGACGGCAGGCTGGCTGCCGAAATCCTCCTTCGCAGCCCGAGAGGAGAGAAAGGAGGAAAAAGGAGCAGGGCAACTGAGAAGAAAAACACCAGAGTGGCCAGATAAGTTTGGTTTTTTTCTTTTCAGACATGCGAACATTTCTAAGTAAAACGAGGAATGCTGAGGAAGAGTGTTCCGCTCCACAGTGGGGGAGGCTCATTTTTATTTGACTTTTATTGGAGCTGCCTTAAGGGTAAAAGATCAGTCCTGTCTTAGACATCTGTACTCAGCAAAACGAGCTTCCCTGCCCTCCCAGTAAATAATACAGTATGCTGTCTTTGGGACATGAGCAAGTATTTTTAACTAGGGGCTGTTTTGTATTTTTATTCATATTTTTATTTTGGTATGCAGCAACAGAGGCAAGGGACTGCTTAAAATTTCCTTCGACCTTTCAAAGCGTTCCTGGGAGCCAAAGGTGTTCACAGGAACGAAACATTAAATTACAACATCGATGTCATGATTCAGACCTCTAAAAGGGTCTGGCAGCTGCAGGAAGCAATGGCAAATAATACCCAGGCCTCTCAGAAATGGCCCTGGATTTCAAGACCTTTCTGAAAGCTGAAATATGCCTCTTAATTCAATATAAACAGATTAGATACAAGTAAGTCCACCACCATGTGGAAAGCTGAAGTAAAAGACTGATTTGTCTTAAAATGCTTCCATCTTTCTCAATCATCTTTCAAAACCTGAAGGGTCATTTATTGATGGAGTGTTGTACCTGCACGGGAATCAAATGATATATCAGATGAGGGAAAATAAACTAGTATTTCCCTTAATCAAGGGAACTTCAAGTTATGGCAGGAGTGAAATCTCATGTAGCACAGGCTCCGTAAATACCGGAGTTTAGTTCTCTGTTGATGTGATGGGAAGGGAAAGTGACTGCAGGGTTTTCCGAGAACAGAGGGTCACTTATCCGAGACTCACTGAGGGAGGGTAGGAGAAGGCTGTTGCCTTGGGAAAGGGTCAGTGGTCTCGGGTCTGCAAAATTTTGGCTCGCTTAAGGGATTTCATAAAAACCCAGCTCCTCGGCTCCCTTGCTGAGTGACGAGGACAAAAGCTTAACGGCATAGTGTATTTCTGCCATAGAGAAACTGCTTGTATCAAACCATATTTCTTCCCTTATCACCTGTGTCCAAGCACAGGGTTGGTATTACAAGCACAAAATAATGAAACAATTTAGAGCTGTCTCTATATCTTAGTTTCTACTGCCACATGGGCTTTTTTCTCAGAGCTGGAGTACTTTGCCCTGACTCAGTCCCACCCTGAGGAGTTTCCAGCTTCACCTGACCCTGGGAAACAGAAAATGGGCTAAAAGAAAGATGTGGTTGCTCTTTCTGGGCATTCACTGATTCCTGCTGCTCAGTTCTGCCCTTCCATGCCTTTTCAGCCTCGTTCTTTAGCTTTCTTTGGCTTTTTGCAGTTCTCGTTCTTCAGAATCCAAGACAGGATTGAACTAAAACCTTGAGCTAACAGTGGAGTGCCAGACTAGCATACATTTTTCTCCCAATTAGAATGGATGGAAAGCTCAGTGAGAATATTTATTGGGTCTGTATCGCTTGTATTTACACCATGAAATCTCTGTGCAGGTCTTCACCCCATGAATTGCCTTGGCTTTGGCTCACCTTTGCTCAAACATCAGAAACTCATGAAATGCAAAGTCAGATAGCTTTGAATGCTAAACCACATGGAATATTTGTTCTTCAACTGGACAAAACTTTTTCATAATCAGGGTTCAGATGCAGGTGTTTGCTAGATTATATTCTCTTTGCTGTGTACACTGTGGTCTCTGCTCCTAGGGCCTGGCAGTTCAGAAAGCTGGCTGGCTGGACAATTCACAGAAAGCTGCGTAAACCAAATCAGAATTGAGAAACAAATTGCTTTACTTAAAATCTTCTAAACTTATTCTGTAGTGCAGTATTACCAACAAAAGCAAAATTTAAATAGAAGACAGATGAAGAACATCTTCATCACAACAAAATTGCATTCCTTTCTGGAAGTAAAAACTTCCCCTATGTGTGCATACACTTGCACCTATTTGCAGATTATTTGCTGGGGGTTTCTACTTACTCCTTTGCCTTCCTGCCCCGAGGCTGGGTCTTCCAGTGCAGTAGGAACCGGTGGGCACCAAATTTACCTCTTCACTGGCAAGTGCGCAGCGCACCTGTAACACGTTCTCGTGCAGACTCTGAGATATAGAAAGATAATACAATAAAAATAACCCTGAGAGCTGCCAAAAGATATTTTTTCATTTTGGAAGGCTTTGCCCCAGCAAATCAGTTCACCGTGTACCAAAGATAATTAGGGCATCTTATTTAAAACTTATGATCTAATTAGTGGCTTTAATGGTAGTTAATTACACAGAGAGCAACAAAGCAGTTATATTTCCACCAGGCTTCTTCCAAGTCAAGGTGCAGGTACTTATCTAGGGCCATAAAGGAGAGTGGCTACCACACTTAACATCTAATTACACAAAATTGTCCACAGTAATTATGAGCAATGTGATTTTATTTATCTGGCTTAATTACTGGGGCTATGCACAGTCTCTGACCTGGCACAGTGACAGGGAGGACAGAGGGAAGACAAAGTGCCACCCCCTGTGTGAACGACGCCATGGTGGAACTGCAGACTCCTCATCCTGAGCACAAAGACAGAGCCTGGTTGCAGACCAGCAGTGCCCCTGAGGACTCGGGTACCCTCTCATCCCAGCGGCTCCTAGGAGCCATGCATGCACATGGTGTGGGCAAAGGAGAATGTTCACAGAGCCCCAGGAGATGCTCGAGATGGATGGCCCGTACTGTAAGGAACCCACTCTGAACAGTGTGTACAGAAAGGACAATTCATCTTTTTATTCAGCACAAGGGACACTCTATCCCCACCATCAACATCTTAAACCCTTCCCAGACACCATCCACTACCGAAACTTTGTAGAAACTTTCAGGTCAGCTCGAAAAAGTCAGTGTCTTGTAAAGGACCACTTTTCACTCTCAGGGGGGAAGCACAACAAGTTTTTTGTCTGACTCTGGATTCTTCCTGCTCATCTCCTTAACTTTTAACATCTGTATGTATGGACACAAACCTAGGTGCAACTTAAACCTTTTAAGTGCCTATCATGAAAGAGATCTGCCCTATTTTCAGATCAACCTCTGTTATTTGCAAATCCCAATAGAGTGAATAACTCTAGTGGGTTAGTCGTTGAATCATTAAAAATAGTATGAGTGAAACGTTCTCTGTCTTTCACACCACAGTGGCCATCTGTTAGTGAGAGATGTATGAGTGCTGTCCTTAGAAGAGACCAAAGTCCATCCAGCCTGTTACACTTCTTGGGACAATCCAAGTAACAAGTGCTTAAGCAGGAGTATAAGAATAAGAGATTCTTCAGTTTATATCAGTATCTTCTGTTGTTGCCCCGTCTCTATTCTCTCATTAATTAATTATCCCCTGATGGGAGGGATACCTTTGAGTTGTAAAGTTTAAAGAGATATATCATTTACATGCCAGAAAAATAGCTGGCCTTATGCCCACAGCCTTGAAAGACAGCATTTTCAAACACTTCCACGTTATAAAATTGCAGGCAACGGCATGTATAGTTCTGCTTCTCAACTCATACCCCCAGGACATTTCCATGTTATAGCAAATCACTTGTTCAGTGGCTCACTAAGATTTTGAATTGCTAGTAAATACATTTTGACCTTATTTTTCTCCTGATAATTGCTCTATTTATAGAGGAGTCACTGATTGTCATGCTAATTTCTTCCATTCAAGGATTAGACTGGCTCCATCAGAAATAATCTGTGGTATATCCCCTTTTAAAAAAAAAAAAAAAAAGGGCAAAAAAAGGAAAGCTGTATCCTTTAAGAGTGGATTTGCTCTTGTTCCTTTTTTTTAATGAAAGCTGGAAAAAATACTCATTGGTGAAAAAACAATAACTTTCACTGACAAGTTAGGTCATTCTCCTGTAGATATCAGTTAGCTGTATCTTATGCCTTTGTTTTCTAGAAAGTATTCGAGCATCAGCTTAGAGTAGAATGGCCTATCATAATAAATTGTTTTATAGTCTTCACATAACTTATCAAAATATCTGTGGCCAGATTTAGGAAAAAATAAATAAAAAAACAAGTCTGATTTCTCAGTATTCAGGGCCAGAGTTCAGATCTGGGCAAGGGCAAGACTTCGTTGTTGTTGTTCTTTCCTTTTCAGAAATCCAACCACCAGTGCTACTTTCTTTCCTTTGCTCTGTCCCTGAGCTCATACGGACACCATCATTTTGAGATGCCCGAGCAAGGAGTTCTCAAAGCATCCGACCTTTCCTTTTTACTCACAGCACCACGAACGCGCCCTGTACTTGCAGCACCTTTGCTCCCTGCCGCAGTGTATCACGGCACGGGTTGGTGGCCGCTGGCTGGGAGGTCCGGCTCTGTCGGTGACAACCTGGTGGCCGCAGATCCTAGTTCCTATTGACGCAGCAGCTGGGCCAGTTGTAAATCTGGGAGGTTTTGTTCTGAGAGTGATACAACTGGCCCGCAGTCTGAAGAGTGATGGAGGGACCTTGATCTCACTACGGCGAGTCACCACCGCCTGCATCACTGGTTGCTCAGGCTTGAGTCACTGCAGGTTTTATGGTTCAGTACCACAAAGCAATTAACAGCGAGTGAGTGAGCGTTCCCAACCTTTGCTAAAAATCGCGGCTGTTTATCAATGTGTCAGGCTGTTGGCAGATTCAAGAAATCTAAATTTAACAGGTGACTGGTTCCTCCATGCCTGGCTGCAGCCAATGGATCCTCAGGATACGGTGTCCCAACTGGGCAGCCGGAGCAAGCTGGGGAGAAGTGAATGAATGGGGCCAGCTCCAGAGTTCAGTGCAGGGGAAGCTTTTTTTACACCACAGCTGCTTAATGACTTTTTCAATTGATTTCAGCAGTGCTGCTTTTCGATTACTGATTCCATCCCGGCCATTGGGCAGAAAAATGGGCTTAGAAAAATAATAGGAAGGAAAGAGGGGAAAAAAAAAAGTACTCAAAAACTCAACACCTACCATAATGCAGTGACATTTGTCTAGATATTTTATGCTGAATTGGAAAAAAAGAGAGAGAGAAATGGCAATTTCTCCCATCGTTCAGCCCATGTCGGGGAGGCGAATGCGCATGTACTCCCTTGCTTTCAAGCCCCAGTTCATCCATGCTCATTGACCTGCTCCTTGGTTTGGAACCAGCTGCAGAAAGCAGCTGTCATCCTCTGTTACTCTGCCAGCCCTATTCTTAAGGCAGCCATCAAAGTCTGGCACTGACTGAAGGCAATTCAATTAGCTGTGACGGTCAAACAGAAACCGAGGGTCAATTGAAATCTCTTTTTTCATCCCCCCTCCCACCTTGCTCTCTCTATTTTCATCTTGAAGCCTGGAGACGCAGAAGTCCACCCCCATCCTGAGAAGTTGTGCAGAACAAGGATGGGAGGAGGACGGTGCCTACACAGGAGAAGCTTACTACAGTGAGGAAAAAAGGACAAAAGAAGGGGAATACACACCAGGGAGAGGGGTGTATCTTTCCTCAGTCCTGCTCAGCTCTTGTGCTGCCTCCTTAAGATGCAACGAGCTTGGGAAGTGGTGCCTTGTTGGATGGCTTGTGACGTGCTTTGGCTAAATCGGATAGTAATAATGAAATCTCCCTTAGCTTTACCGCTGCCATCTGCTCCATGCCAACCACAGTGGCCATTTCAGGCTTTTATCAGCCCTGTGGGCTTATTCCCAGCATGCCCAGAAGAAGGAGGGAAGGTGAGAGGAGGAGGAGGAGGAGGAGGGGGGAAGGAAGGAAGATGGGAAGGCAGAAAGCAAGAGCTGGGATGTGGCACCAGGCACAGCTGCTTTCGCAGCCCCCTCTTTGCAGCCAGCCTCCACAGCTCCTTGCTAGCGTGCAAATAGTTGTAAAAATAAAGGTCAAACAGATAATCTTGATAAATATTTAATAGTTACTGTTTTTACGTCTCCCTTATTGTTATAGATTGAATGTCTAACACTTGTGACATCTGGCACACGCTGAGCTGGAAGGGAGCACGTACAGGCTCTCCTGGTGCGGGGGGAGCAGGCACCAGGGCATGGAGGGGACAGCCTCCGTGGAGCCTGCTGCCACCAGGCCACCACCTCGGCCACCTCCATCGGCTCACCAGAGCCTGTCTGGTGTTCAACAACCGCTTCCACTGGCAGCACAGACCCATCTTTTTTGATTCATTGAGGCCTCACGTGGGGTTCAGTAAATCACAGCATCGGGACTCTGGGTTCCCTCATCCCTCTCTGAGTTAATTCTCATTAAGAACCATCTGCACGCAGGTAAATTGGATGTGCCATGGTCATGACGAATGGCTTCAGGGTCACTGTGGGCCTTCACTCTCTGGAGGTGCAGGTAGTATTTGGCTCAGTGGGTTTATCACAGGGCTGGAGACAGATTTCTGCCCCGGTGGGTTCTTGCTGGACTATTTCCAGGCTGAAGCAAGTCATAGGGAGATTAAACGGGACTTGTGGTTGAACCTCAGAGTCCTATCAACCAGCCAAGTGGTTATGGCAGAGCAAATGCAAGCTGTGCTTTTAAGGGATTGCTTGGCAATTAAGTGAACTGTAAGCTGGTAAGAAATCATCCATCTTTGCAGAGCAGATGAATACTGAATATATTGTGGGAGTTTTTCTGTTGTCCCTGCATTAATTCATTGTGATCAATAGAAAACTCAGGGTGCCCTGAGAAAGAGGAACATGTTTTAGACACTTTCAACTTTGTGAGACTGTGCTGCACAAGGTCTTGATATCATTTTCACTTTATGGAGATGCTGTATGAGGCATTTCACTGGGCTTTGGAAATTGCTGGCAGTAATGGATCTCCATATGGAAGAACTAATGACCCTAGATAACACATGAATCAATGTGACAAAAGGAAGAGAATCCAGCTCCACACTCACTGCTTTGCATGACCCGAGTCTTTGTACAGCAGATGAGAAATGCCAACATAGTGGCCTGGCTATACATCACAACCACTTCTGCACTGGAGCGATCAGTCCTGCTTTGGACAGGATAGCCCAGGGATTTAGATCCCCCTTTCAGCAGCCTAAAGACCCTTCAGGATGCTGTTTTTGTCCTGAGTAGAAACTGGTCTTGGAACAAATAATTTCCTGTATTCTTTCAGCTGGAACATGAGATTTTTTTCACTTTTTTCCCTTTCAACCTGTGCCTCTAAAAATTCAGCTATACTCAGAGCTGGGTTCACCTCCCTCCTCTCCCCTGCCCCAACCCAATCTTCATCTCATTCACGTTGCAAGAAACATGTCATTAACATTTGACAGTAACTTCTTTCCTTCTCCCTTGCAGCATTCTTTTTTTTTTTTTTTTCCTTTTGTCGAAGTTTTGCCACCGTATTTTACAGGCTACATGATGTGGAAGCTGGCAGAAAACCAGGTTCAGATAGAATGGGGTAGCATATCATGCTCCCAAACAGCCTGACGCAAATAGGGTAAGCATCAATGGCAGTTGACGATTCACTCAAATACTGTTTAAAGTCCTTAAAAAAAAAAAAAAAAAAAAAAAAGCTGGCTGATGGTTCTAACTTTGATGGGAAATAGTCTTGTGTCAATATTTCAACAGGCTGCTAAGAAGACATGCACTAGTACTGCTACCTTGCATCACTCCAGAAAGGCAGCATGTTCCCTGTTCAGCAGCTAATGAACCAACACAGTATCAGGGCAGTAACCTCAGGGAGGTTCAAGGCGGTTGCTGTAGCCATCAAAATAGCGTAAAGCAGTAAAACCTAGATCTGGAGTTTACATATGAAATTATGACTAGTATTGTATTTTGTGGAAGGGGACAGGAACTCTTCGGGATTGGCCTATAAATGGGCATCAGCGGTGTCTCTCGTCAAAACGTTGTTTGCTGAACAGTTTAGGAGCGTAAGTTTGAATAGTAACTCCTAGGTCAGCATGTAAATCTTGTTCTCCAGTCTGTTTGCAAATGCCTTTCTGTGTCCAGCTACAGCATAGTTACTCCTGGCAGAGTATCACCGGCCATTTCAGTTGTCAGGTGTTGTTTCTGCTCTGACCGGATGGTCAAAAATTTTACAGTTAGAAGAAAGTCAATCAAATATTAAGGTATCCTCAAAAAAAAAAAGAGGGAAAAGCCCTTTTGCCTGTGAACCTGTGCACAAATAGTCGCTGAAGTGCTTGCGGTATTTTTACTTTCTCAGAATATTCTTGAAACAAAGGCAAAAACTATCACTCAATAAGTGTTCACAGAATAACAGTAAAATAGGTCAGAAACGCAACTGGAACAAATGTGTTTGAATAAAAGAAAGCCAAGCAAACACTGCAGATACTAGAACTGTGCAAACACAGCAAATAACATAAAGCTTCCCCTTAGGAGAAGAACAATATGCAGAAATCTTGATGCTTTGGTTCTCTTAGTGCAGGACCCAACAGAGAATGAAAGTGGTTGTGTCCTTCTATTATACACCTTTTAAATCCTGAGGGGATCAGTTAACGTGTTTTTGTGAGCAGGCTGTAAGGGACGTGTGGGAGTCAGTGGTGGCATTTGACTTGGACGGGTTAGAGCAGCCTCGTGGCAGCTCTGAATTGGGCTGTAATAAGAATTTCACCAAAGAGCCCGGGATTGTTGAAGTGTATTGTGTGATAGCTGGGGCTACGGTGTCACCATCTGCTGAAAACCCAGAAAATCCCATGTACTATTTCAAGGGAGTAACTCCTAACAAGTGCCTAGCTTCTGTCCCTGGGGGTATTTCAGGCTCCAACAGCCACATCCCGGGTAGATCTCCCACAATGGTCAAAACAGCCTTGTGTCCACAAAAACGTGCATGCTGACACAAGGTGAGCCCACGGCCTTTGAAGCCGTGTGCTTTCGTGTCCTGTATTGAGGACCTAACAAAACTTCCCTTGTCCAGGCGTTCAGGATTGCTTCTTTTGTCCCGGTGGAGGCACCGTCTGCCCTTCCCCTGCCGCATCCTCAGTTCAAGAGTTTTGAAGGCTCAGTCATCACACTGATCTGCGTATGCACCTTCTGATTCTACATCACCTGAAGATATTAAAAAAACCCTATCCAAACTCTGTATTTCTTTCTCCTTTTGTCCCCGTGGCTTCCCGCAGTGGATGGCACGGTGCAGCAGCCGCTTGCCCTGCCTGGGAGGAGGAGAGCGGCTGAGGGGCTCACACTGAATCCTTGTCTGCGACTCCCTCCGAGCTTGCTGGCTTTCGCTTATTGAATTAGGATAAATTGGAACTTTCATAAAGGGTGATATAAATCATTATCTCAAGTTAGCAGATGCGGACTCACCAGGGTAGAGCTCTGTTAATAACTCCTTCGGATTAGGGCTGATTGGTACAATTTGAAACTTGTTTCTCTCAGCTTGATCAGTCTAGTTGTAACTGTGGCAATTATCCCATTTCACTTTCAATAGCTCAGCACAGAGGAGCTGCTGCCTCCAATCCATCCCTCTCTAATGAATCCAGTGTGATATGTTCAGTCCCGTGGACAAATACACCCTGTCTCCCCCCTACTCCAAAATCAGCATTTAAAAAAAATAAATCCTGTGTCCAACTGACACATAGGAATGTGTCTTTTAGGGAGTGAGATGCTAAGTGTCCGTGTAAACATCATTTAGGTATTTGGCCGCTGAAAAGCCTCTCTTCATTCTTGCAGCATCATTTGCACTTTTTGGCAGTCTTCCTGCCTGGGAAATTAGATGAAAAAACAAGGTTTTGTCCAAGCATTGAAACTGCTTGAATAGATTCTGATGAATGTGCTACATGCTGAATTTGTGGGGTTTCGTTAAATAACTTATCTATCTGGTGATTTTTTTCTTTTTTTTTTTTTTTTTTTTCTCCAGGAGTCATTAATAAATGATTTAATGAGTGAACACAGAATCCTCAGAATAATATATTTGACAAGCATTTTCTTTCACTCCTCTATTTGACTCCAACAACAAGTCTGTCTCTCAATTTAACCAACCCTTGAAGAACACACTTACCTTTGACAATAGTTTTAAATTAATCTCTTTTTAGACAGACATTTGAACAAGTGTTTGCTTTAAGCCCATGCTTAGATCTTACCTCAGATATCTTGCTGGACAATGCATGCGCTTTAGCGGTAAGATTGACCTTGTGCTTAAATCATTGCAGTAGTGGTTTGCTTGCAGTTACCGGCTCTGCTGTTGACTCTTTATGACCTTTCCAGTAGCACGTACATATTAGAAGCACAAGTTGCATACGATCTCCGTGTTTCCTGTGATTAGGAGCCGTACAAGCGTCTTTGAACCCTCCCCAGCATACCTCAGCTCTCAAGCTATAAAATGAGTATTCCCTTTCCTTCCAACCATTGTCTTATCTCTCTGGTTGTAAATTCTTTAAGCCAAGACTGTTGCTCACTTCTTGTTCATACAGCACCTCATACCGTGTTTTATGAAGCCAATAAAATGTTAGAGATTAAAATACACGGACTGATTTGTCTCCCACTTACAGCACCAAAGCTGTACATCTAAAGGAACATTGCTGATGCCCACGGAAACGTGCCAGTGAAAGCAACAGCATGATCCCACCCAAGCTTTGATTTCTAACAGTGGGAATACGGGAGCTTTCCCATTTTGAATTCAGATCCATTGCATATCTGTCCCTGGAAATTGTTTGAGGGTGCAGTGTAAATAAATGATGGTGTCCCAAAGTTTCGGAGGAGCAGCCAGTCCCTTCTCCCTGCTCTTGCCAGCTGCCTCCTGCTCGGCTCTGAGTGCTCAGCCTCTTGCAGGGGCTTGGACAGCTCTGAATCATGCTGCTTGCAATATGTTTCTGCTAAAAATAATAGTAGTAATTAATGCTCTTAGTTTTAGTGCTGCCATCTGCCTTAATGCCAGCCACAATGGCTATTTTCCTTTCTGTTCCCCAAAGCGAGAAGGAGGAGGAAAGAAAGGACAGAGGGAGCTGCTCGTGCCTTTTCCCAGCACCTCTGCTTCTGCCGCGGGGGGCAGCCCGCTCTTGCAGAGACAGCAAGAGGCACCGACCTTCCTCAGAGCTAGAGGTAACAGAGCTCGAAAAGAACCATGCATGGAAGAAGGTACTCACACAGAGTTGTAACTTCTCCTGACGGGTACAGGTATACAACTAAGTAGCCCGACATTTATAGCAGAGGGTTTTTTTAAGAGAGGGAGCTCTATAGCATAATTTTGGGGCTATCTATCTAGCTATAGACCACACGAGATAATGATGAGGAAGGGAGGGGTGTTTGGAAGTTTGCATTAGCTCAGCTGCTGGGATGGGATGGTGAGAGGTGAGCACCAGCAGTCCCTTTCTCCTCTGTATCTCTGGAAAGCGGCTGTCTTGTGGGGCCACGCAGATGTTGGGAGCCTACAGGCAGGTTGGGGAATTGATCAAAGGGAAGTGGCAGAGTGTTTAACAAACAGCATCACAAAAGGCATCTGTCACAATGCATCACCTTCTGTTCCTCCGAGGCTCCCATCAGAGCCTTTCCCTTTGTCTCGCCTCCTTCCCCTAATTACAGAATTTACTTTTTGTCCCACTGGAGGACAAAAGGGCCACTTCAGGTTCGTGGGAAAGGGAGTGTCTATAGAGGCAAACGCACTCACCTGCATGCAGACAGCAACTGCAGCAGTAATCTTTACCCACGGTAGGAAGATTTGGGGGATCAAGATGGCAAAACAATGTAGAATCAGCCAGAACTCCTTCAGTTCTCAAGATATGGAACTTTTAAAGGCTGTACAAAACCTCTTCTCCCTGATCCTTGCTTAGCAAGCTGGCAAGGCCTTTTTCTTCTATCAGAGGAGAAGAGCTGTCGCACGTCAGCCAGCCACATCTCTCACTGTGAATGACACTTCAGAAGGCAACCTGTTGGTCCTAGTCCTATCTGCCACAAGTGTGCTCTGCGATGCTTATTTTGACTAAAGCAAGGAGAAAACAGTTGTTGAGGGTTAGGGAAAAAACGTGAGAAACTGCAGCCGCTCGGATTTTGCTACAGCTGGCCTAGAAGGAATATTTTTGATAATCCAAAATCTGCACTGCTCCCCCAGGCTCCCAGCCCTCCACAGCCCTAGGCACCAGGTAGCCGAGCTCAGTTTTAGATCTGTTCCCTCTGCGGGCCAGAAGCTTTAGCTCCCATGCACCACTGGTAATGATCTGACAGATTGCAGGGGTTTGAGCAGGTTGTGTCCATGGAGCTTGTATTCCTTGCTTACCTTCTTCCTTGGATCGAACCCTGGTGTCTTAAATGAGAACACATCTCCAGGTCCTGTCTTCTTCCGCTTCCCCAAATGGATCTAAGGGATCTAAGGTGAGCGTTTCAGCCCAAAGCCATTTAATGCATCCCAGCAGTCATCTCCAGCCGGGCTCTGGGATGAGTTACTGGGAGGACCTAATAGATCTGCAGCTCTGTCATCAATCCTCTTCGGTATATGCTTGGCTTATGCAGGAAAGTACATTCTCCAATTGCATCAAAACTCAACCTAGCCCTGCGAGCCTGAACTGAGCATTTCTGATTGATTGATATAACTTCAGATAACCATCTTAGCAAGACATGAGGTCCCTACTAAGGCCCCTCCCTTTTACACAACTAGCTAAGCATTTCCCTTTAGTCCAGCTATTTGAGATTGACAAGAGTTTTCCTCTTTTTTTTCAGAAAAATATACATGTTTTCAAGGTGACACAGTAATGTTCACAGTCCACCAGTCCTGCAGACAGTAGTTCATGTCTTGTTGGGGATTTTTGGGTTGCTTCCGTGCGTTTTGCAAGGGTGCCTCTGACAGAAGCGGAGCAGATGGTTGTATCTCAAAGGGGGTTTGAGCCTAGCAGGCAGCCCCACTATGGCCAGGCGGTGGCTGTGGAGGAGACACTGAGTATTCATGTGAGAAGAGATCCCAGAAGGTCAATATTGACTATTCATTATTCACTTAAAATATTTGCCATGCAGTTTGGGACTGAGACAAATTCCCATGACAGAGGTGACCAGCCACACTACTTGACAAAAAAACATGATGTTATCATAAACAAGGACTGAGCCAGTTTCAGAAAAATAGAGAGGAGAAAATTATTCATCCACTTCTTTGCCAGAGTTAAAAAAAAAAAAAGTCTATATAAAAATCTGGATCAGATAATAAATTTCTTCTTTTTAATCAAAAAAGGAAGAAAAGTTGTAAGAAATGTCAATTGTGATCAATAATTCAACCAGGAGAAATGACATTATCATGAGTGTTGCATGGAATTGAACAGACATCACCTGGCATTTGCCGTCATAGCTTGGCAGCTATCCAGATAGGTGGCTACTTATCTTTAAAGGTAGGAAAGATGTTTCAGGTTTTTTTAATTTTTTTTCCACTTTGAAAAAATAGATTATCAAAGTCAAACTTTGCTGTGAAACAAAATTCCAGACAAAAATAAACACCCCCCTATTTAAAAAAAAAAAAAAAAAAAAAAAAGAGAGAGCTGCCACATCTCACCTTGGAATTAGTAACTTTTAATTTGTGGATACTATTTATAGTGGTTTTTTATAAGCTGCTGTCTATAATGCAGAAGAATGTGACTTTCTTGTTTAAATCAATGTGCTCTGGCAGGCATTGTGGCATCCAGGCACAGTACAACTCAGAGCTGGTAGCCAGGAGACCCAAATCTTCTCATGACATAATTGACTCAGAGTGAAGAGATAAGACATGCAAAAGTACACAAGTATTGTGGTAGGACAGTCATGAAGGAAACATGCCAAGGAGCAACATCTTCAAGATTGCAGTGAGCTTATGGAGAAAACACTTATTTTTTGAGGATAAAGGATCCCTTAGAAGAAGCATAGGACACCTCCAGGGTCAGAGAGGGTCATCGTGGATCCCAGAACTTCATAGGCTGCAGGTTGTGGGAGAACAAGAACAACCACAGCAGGCGAGAGAGAAGGCTCAGCGAAGCATCTTCTCTTGAGTGGGGGCTCGCATGGTGCCTAGGGGAAGCATATGGCTGTAAGTGATGCACGAGGACTTGTCACTCAAATAGAGCCACCAGCCTAATTCCCACCGTCACAGCCTATTCTATAGAGTCTGGTTTGAAGCCAAGAAAGACATTTTAGCAAAACGTCCTAGGAAAAAATAATCAGACAGCAGACCTTCTGCTCCTCGGAGTAAGCCAAAAGGGAGAGTTGTATATTTTGCTGGTGAAGATGTATTTTCCCGCTGTCCAGCATCGGAAGTGGTTGAGCAGGGAGTATGGAGCTGCTCAGCTGTGAATGTGCAGGACCCACACCTCCATCCCTCACCTTCCTTGGTGCTATTGCACATCCCAGAACTCTCTGCTTCCTCAACTTTATTTTGTTGTATTATTATTATATAACCTTTGTCACGCAAACAAGAAAACAAAGGTAATTAATAACTGAAATCTATATTAGAACTTGTTGATCCCTCCAGTGTCCCTCTGTCTTTGTGCTCAGAAACAAATAATGAAGGTCACGGGAACCTTGAACTAGCCCAAATTCCCTCTCTTCAAACCCAATTTCATCTCCCCCTCCCCCTGCCTTGGCCCTGGAAACAAGAGAAAGTGTAAACAAACGTAACAACCTGCAAAGTATTTCAATAGCAAAATAACTAAAGCAATTCTCCTAGGGGCTGGTAAATAGCAGGCAAGCTATCAGAGCCCAGAGGGGGAAAAGTTCAGCCGAAACTAGTTACAAAATCTCAAGATGCAGTGTGACAAACTCCAGCCCGCTCCTGCTCTTGCACGGCATTGCCATTTTCCCGCAGAATGACAGTTTTCAATTACCGGACTGTAGCTAAGAGCAAATTGTGCACTTCAGCAGCTGGAGTTCTCTCCCCTGATTTTCAGACGTGGCTGGGTAAGATGTACGGAGGCAATGAAAATGGCTTTCGCTGCACAGCTAACTGAACAAGGACAAGCCCAGAGACTGTCAGGAGAGAGAGAAAGTGAAAAGGAAGGAAACAGGGAGGGGGAATGGCTGCTGGCTCGATTTACCCCCCTCTCCTCCCCCAGCAACGAGAATTCAGCTGTACATGCTACAAGAGCAAGCCTGTGTCAACCTGTCTGCCTAAACTTTAAACATGATTTAGATTTTTTTTTTTTTTTTTGTCCCAAACGACTAATTCTCCAAATAGTCTGAGATCTGGTTCACATTATCCTCATTCTTACACATGTAATAAATTTCCCCTTTCCCCCATTAGACCACAACCTGGATTTCTGGATGTAAGGATGTACTTCAGCTAAAATACACCCATAAGGGTCAATCCTCTTTGCAGGAGAAGCAGACAAACCCAGGCTTAACAGGGTACTAAAGGTGTTGCATCGGGTACTGTTCAACTGAAGTGTGGAATAACTTGGGGGAAGTTATCCTAATAAAATATTTATCCTAATAAAAGTAGACGCAGAGAGAGTGGCCAGCCTTTTTCTCCCTGTTCTGGGCAAAGCAGTCTCATCTGGATAGAGACACAGTAAAGCCTGGGACAGATTTTTCCTGTTTCCTCTGGGAGATTTTGGGTCTGCAACCAGCTGCAAAACATAGAATCATAGAATCAGTTAGGTTGGAAAAGACCCTTAAGATCATCGCAATCACACAGCATGAAGGAACTAACAGGGCTGGGGGGGGGGATGGACCAGGTTAGCAGCACCCCAACTTGTCAACAGCTGCCTGAACATTGTCCACAAAGTGGACTTAATGAAATCTTTCCTGCTGGGCACCTTGAGATCAGTCATTTTGTTGTTTTTGGTTTTGTTTTTTTTTTTTTTCTTTACAGCAAATTAATGTTTTGACATGACTGCATTATTTTTCCAGCAGAAACCTTTGTCCTGTGAAAGAGGACTCCCCTGCCCGGGGCTGCTGTGAGTGCACTTGCTGGAGAAGACAGTGAGTCCCACTGCAGGGCTGAGCCACAGGCTAAAAGGCTGCTCTGTGCTTCTCTGGCATCACCTTCTTTCATCCCCCATCAGCATAAGCGACATGGCTCAGAAAAATAAAATGTTACAAGTGCTCTGCTGTTTCAGGTACTAGAAGGAGATCCAGTTCTTGGCTGAGCCCCGTGTCATCCCTGATTATCATCCTCCAGCATGCCACCTTCATGCTTCGGACAGCCCCCGCCTGCGCACAGACCCCTGATGCAACGCAGGATGACCGAGAGCTCAGCTTGGGAATCTGCCATTTTCCTGCAGCCAGCGAGTCAAGCTAACGCTCTTGTCTAAACAACATTAAATGTCTCTGACAAAGGCGGAGAACCTGGAGAAATTTCCAGTCACGTATGACAATGTCTAGCAACGCATTCCTGCCGAACGGGAAGGAGGAAAGCAGAGGGTAGGGCTAGATGAGTACACTTAGCGGTGACATGCCGTTTTTAGACGTAATTATGTAAATTACATAATTCATCTTGAAATATTGAGGGTTTTTTCTGTATTTACTGCAATTACGTCAATTGACCTATTTATGTTATCTGACGTGCTTATCATTAAAATGGGACAATATATCCCATTAGATCCTCTTACTACGTTGAATGGAATGATGATTAATTATATCATAAAAAGGAGCTGTGCTACGCATCTCTGAACATGGGATTTGAAGCTTAAAATAAAACAACAACCTACCGTTACAATTTCCTGCCTTAAAACTTCATCTTATCCAGTTGGGAAATATGCTCAGGGTTCCCCACATGGGATTATTCCCATCCACATTTATATCGATAAAATATTTAGAAAGCCAAACATACTTTATTTTTTTATAGGACCTATTGCTGTATATTATGCAGAGGCAACGTGCCTAGAGAGAAATCTAACAAGCTTGATTCATGTATATGACTTCATTACTATGAGTATCTCCTTTCAGAGAGGAAGAAAGGGGGCTTTCCCAACTACACTGGTTATAACTTCTTGGAAACCACCTTCTGCTTTTCTTGTGTGTTTGAGATCTCAGAAGGATCTCAAAGCAAGGAAGACCCCCAGATCTATGGAAAGGTTGGGAACAATCTCCCATTGAGCACAAGTTAGACACGGGCCTTTTTCCCACAACTGGTGCCAATGACCTGCCAATAGCATCGCTGATGAGGCTAGCATACAAGAAAGAAGACAAATCAGACAGCACCATAACAAGAAACACAGGAGGGAAAGCAGTCAGTGCTGACCAAATGGAAAATGGCAAAATTGGAAGGGAAAGAACAGTGTGTCTCCAGGATCCTTGGACAGAGGCTTAAGACCAGAGTGAAGTCAAAACTGAAAATGGAAGGACAAAGCAGGTATACTCTAAATTCCCCTGACACCTTCTCTCGCCCTAGCACAGTTCATCCAGCACTAATGCAGAGACCTAAGACAGGCAGGACAGCTGGGCATTCAGTTTAAGTCTGCAACGTAAATGTTGAGTGTCTCAGCCTGGGACTAAGTGAAGTCAGGTTTGTGGGATAGCCGCACACCCTCCAACAGGACATTTCACACAGAGCGGGGAACTGCATCGAGACTGCTTTTTAAAGTCCTTGTCCTGAGTTTACTCCATCAACTCCTCTTCCCAGGGACTGGACCGTCATCTAAGTTGCTGTGGTGATGCTGCCTCCCTGCACTACAAACTAACAAGTTTTACAGTCTATTCAGCTTAATAATTGATAGTCTTTGAGAGATCTAACTCCTTTTCTTCTGTGTGTTTCTCCCAGTGCATGGAAGATATTTTTGCCTATTGGCCTCAATAATTTTCTTTTTATATCTGACTTTGAAGGAGTCTGAATCTTTCAGGCCATGTTATGGCTAGTAACACGGTGGCTCTGGGAATGCAGAATGACAGTGAGGGATGTAGTTTTAATTTATGCTTTAAATATCAACTTGGAAATGTAGGACAGAGCAACATACTTGGTCATGTTTTTCCTAAGTAAGGGCTTCATCCTCATCCTCACTTGAGCCAAGCTCTGCCTACTTCTCCTCGTCTAAACCTTGTTCTCCTGCAGCCCATACTACTCTTCAGCAGTGTCTTTTTTCAGCACAGGCATGAAAGTTTAGACCTGAGCACAAGCTGGGCTGGAGAGAAGTCAATGTGTGGTGTGTTGGATGTGTGCAGGGATCCAGGGTGACCACTCAAAGGCACAAGAGGAGCTGGGTGACCCCATTCTCCCAGCTGTTTGCTCTGTTGGATGCCTACAAAGCTCCTTTAGTTCTTCATTTTCTGGACAATGATGCAGCCTGGTATAGGCACAGTTTTTTAGCTACTAACATGGAAGTCCCTATGCACTGCTATCACATAGTACTTCAGAAAGAATAATGACCATGTGTCCTGAGGGGACTTGGAGCTATGGGGACAAGGACTCTCAGAAAGAGCATGAAAGGATCCATCATGTGGATTGTACTGGAGCTCCGTGCCAGTGAGGACTGTCTCCTCAGAGATGTCTGTTAAGTTTCTTGGTACTGTTCCTACTCAATCCCTAACCATCTGCGGCTCCTTTGAACAGGCAGAGGTGATGGAAAGAAAAAGAAGGTTATTGCAATATGCCCCTTCTTAGCTGATCTCACCTTCCTTCACTAGCCAGCACGCAGTCCCAAAGGGAAAGGTTTCAGCTCATTTTAATCCAATGGAAAGGACTCGAGTGCATCTAAAGAGGGTTTCGTCGTCGTTTGTTTTACTCAATTAAAAACCTGCAGACACAGATTAGCTCCCTGCTGCTCAGTGTAGGAATTCTTTTAACACTACAGTGATTTACGATCTACCAGACAGTGTTTAACGAATGTCATCCAGAACCCAGACATGCTTAACATAGGACTGGTCACTCGTGTTAATGAAAAATGGATTTGAGGCGACAGTCACTTGCGTGGCTGCATTTTGATAACAAATGACATAGCGGGGCCGGAGCAAAGGGAGACTTTGTAATTAATATTACAGTAGAATCAGGTATGTAACAGAGAGCTTGACTTAGAATTAAAATCAATACAACAACTGTTGGGACGTGTCACTCCTGGTCCCTAGGCCCTGAGATATTATGCCAGACAGAGGAAGGGCTGATGGGGAGGTGATGACACATAGTGAACATCCATCTTGTGTTAACTTCAGGCAAGAAATTATGCTTAGTGGAATGTGTTGGCAGTTTGGGGATATTTTATTGGCTTTTTGTTAGGGTTTTTTTTTCTTTTTTCTCTTTTCAGTGGATGGGTGAACAGGAGGGACTATGGACAACTTCTCTCTTTTGCTATTGCTGATTTTCTTTTCAAACAATATTTTACACCAACCAATTACTGTGTGGCTGTGGTGTGGCAGGTTTTGGGGGTTGCTTTGTTTTTCAGTCTTCCTGCAAGTCAGAAAAAATCAAGTCTAGAGTCTATGATGGTTGTGGCTTTATGAAAATATAACGCAAGTCCATGTTTCTGACAAAGCACATTGTTTGCTTGCAGCAACAGGGGCGTCTCGTCTATTTTCAGCCTCCTTCTTCTATTTTCTTCCTTCCCTAGCCATTCACATGGCCATCATCGTCTCCAGAATGGCTGTTGCTGGTCTAACAGAATTTTACTTTGAGGCTTCAGGATGTGAAGATGTGAAAAGGTTAAATGGTATCTGAATTAGGATAGTAGAGAGTGTATTTCTAGAAAATTCTTCTAAAGAAAAAAATACTGGAAATTGAAAATTCAACATTTTAACCACTGTCATGAACAAAACATCTGCAGTGGGTGGGGAGATGCAGATGATCAAGATATATGATGCTTTGCATTTCACATCAATGTTGACCTTCATCCCTGTTTGGTTTTTTGTGTTATAAGCTAGAATTTCAAAACTGAAAGTGTAAATCCATTTTTGTTTAGAAATGCCAGTGGGAATAATATGACAATGATGGAGCTTTTTCTGCACTTTCTTAAATTCAGTTATATTTAAATGTGGTTATTTAGGAAGCTAGGCTAGTTTTACAACTGGTTTTAGCTCCAGCAAAACAAAATAAACCCCACGGATCATAGTAACACTCCAAAACAGCCTTAGACAGCATCTTTTTGGGCATGTTCAGTACAGCTGCAATCTGTAAACATTATGGTTGGACACTGTAGCAACCAAATACCACAGCAGCTAGTAAATGAGCAGCAATATCTATATATCAGATGAAGGGAAATCCATTATCTGTATGCATTGCCCTGAGGCTGGAGTTCAAAGCTCAAGCCAGTCTCAGAACAAAAATCGACTCAGAAATGATGCCCAAATTTCTGTCAGCGCCTGCGAGTGTGACAGAAGTGCTTGTTAACATCCACCACCGAGATCAAGGGCTGTAATTGTGTCCCTGCAGCTAGGTGCCTAAATTAGGGCCTCCTCCAAAGTCCACCAAAGCCAGTAAAAAAGGCTCTGACTGATTTCATTAGGTTTTGGAGCTCCTCTTAATGAAAAGCCCATCTGCTATTCAATTCACAGGCTCCTGGATCTCCCACTTTCTCTTCCTCTACTCCTCGCAAAAAAAAATCGTACCTCTCATGTGACACCAGTGAATCTCTCAGCTTATTTTTGACTAGGAATAGAGAGACCAATAGAAACATAGTACTATGCAACCTGAATCACCATAGCGGGCTCCTTTGGCAGGGTTTCTTGCTGTAGACAGAAATCTGGACAAATGCACTCAGTTTGGTTACCGCTCCCTTAAAGCTGAGCCTCCAGCCACAGATTACAAATGGGTTAATCCAGCAAGCCAAGTTATCCCAGTTTATTTAAATCTGTGAATATATGGAATGATCCCTAAAGGATTTTTAACTATATCCTAAGAATAGCAAATGCACTTGTAAGTGAAGGTGACATTTCTTATGCCTTCTAACACCCATTTCCAGCTTGCAGTAAGACTATGTGTGCAGGGCGATTGAAATGTCCTCCTTCACTGGTGGCCTCTAAATGAATGAATATCTGCCAGATGTGATGGAGGTAGAGGTGGTCCTGCCTTAGATGACTCCTTGAAAATCCTTCCAGGTCTACTTTCTACAGTGTTGAGCATTCAGGCTTGTGCAGGCAGCCAGAGTTTTTGTAGGAGCAGAAACATCAGGTAAGCCATGTCCAGACTGTGCTCAGGTGTGTCTCATACAAACCACAGGCTGCAGTGCCAATACAAAATTCAGAACAAAACTCTTTCCCATTAGAGATACACAACGAGATATAGATCAGTTTAAGATTTTTGATGTGCAGATTGTGTTAAAATCCAATTATTCTTCACCATATTTATATTTGCAAAAATTAGGCTTCCTCCTTCATATGGCCCATCCAATGCGTGAGATGAGGACCATACTATGAGGCTGCAAATGGGGAGTGTATTTCCAGTGGGACTTCTTTGAGCATGAAGTGTTTCAGTCTCTCATCCTTCAGTGCCATCTCAGAGCATCTCCTGCTTTTCACAACTCTTGCATCCCTGCTTGGCAGATCCCAGTTTAAGGCTGTTAGACACACTTAGGACACTTCACCACAGACTGAGTGAGAGGTCCTGCTGCTACCTTGCAGATGCATGAAGCAGAAGCCTGGGCGAGAGGGTTGTGTCTGTGGAGAGGGAAACAGAAGGTGGGACTCATTGTGTAAGATGATCTGTGGACTTCATGGACCTGAGATGCAGAGAGCCAGAAAAAAGGGAAAGAGAAGGGATGTTCGCTCTATAGCTTTGGGCAAATGCACTCTTTTGGACTGTTTCCCCATAGGGCTAATGCAACTGATGCTCAGCAACCCACATGAAGAAGGGCTCTGAAGGCAATTGGCCATGATGCAGAAAAAAATGGAAATACTTCCATAAGTGCTAATTTAGTGAACACTATGAAGTTGAAACATATTGCAGGGAGGGCAAAAAAGCAGGGGAGAAGGATTCTGTGAGAAATACGTCCACAATTACTGATGTGACTGATATGTATATATGTATTTTAGGCCCACCAGGTGTCTCCTGAGCAGTGATTGAGGGTCTAATTCACCAGGGATAATTACCTCCGCCCCATAGGAGGTGAAGTGTGCTCACTCGGTGAATAGCACTGATGAAGGGCCATGCAGGGAAGGCCCCAAACAGATCAGTGGAAGCAAATTGTTTCTTAATAGTTTTCAGCCTGTGACCTGTACATTTCACTCGTTAATGCCACAGAAACGCCAGCTCCGATGTGCAGGAGCTACAGCACCCAGGAAGGACGGTTCTGAGAGGCAATCAGCTGTGGGTGCCATTTGCTTATTCGTGGTAGCGCAGGCAAGGAGGGGAGCAATGAAACCTGTGAATGTGAGGGGTGCAGCGCATCACTTACAGAATTTTTATCCAGATCCAAGACTTTTTCCATGCATTCAGCTCTTTTATCGCTGTTATAATTCTTTCTCTTTAATGAAATGTCTTCATTTTCATTACAAGAAGACATTGTTATGCCTAAGCTGTCTGGGCTGCCTACTGGACAGCTGACCTGATCATCAGAGCAAAGCTCCTGGCTCCTCAGCCCTTGGAAATGTGGGGAAGACGTGTGTTTATCAACTCCGTGTGGCTGCCCTGATGCTGCCCTGGCTTCATCAGGTTGGCTAAGAACCACAAAGAAATAACAGATCACTCCTGCCGCCTGCTCATTGACATCTCCCAACGCATATTTACACTTGTGCCACCTTTAATCACCTGTGACAGGGTTTTGTCCAAATCCTTGGCTGGATTTGGGAGCTCTATAGCTGAGAAATGTAGTTGCTCTGTTCATTTCTATAGGGGTCAACAAATAGGAGCCAGTGATGTGAAGTGCATGTGGGCAAGAAAGTGCCTGCATGTACTCACACAGAATTCAGATATTTAACCTCTGGACGAGAAAAAAAGGACTCGAGTACTTGTGAGAAACTCGTAACTGTACAGTGGCATCACTTGAGTGGTTGTCGAAATAATGATTTATTTTGGAGGTGTTGTATACAAACAAAAGAAGCCTGTGCTTAGAATAAATTACTTCCTTTCATGGGTTAAGTCGTAAAGTATCTGGAAGCAAAGAATTGTCAGCTGAAGGGACTGGCAAATAGATCTGAATAACATATGAAATTTGGAGAACTTTGTGATCTCTTCAGACAATATGTGAATATGCATCAGTATGCCACGTTCTTTGAATAAATTATTCCTTTTAAATTATTCACTCAGTTCTTGTGATTGTTAAGATGAGGGGATTTTGACATAAAGTGCTAACTAGTGAGATTAAAAAAAAGCTGTATACTTCTATTTTTTTTTCTTTAGAATTTTCTACCTGCATTAGCATCACTTTTCTCTTTTCAGATAACTTTTTCTTTAAACTTATCTCTCAGTCTCTTCTTTCTATCCATCTCTTTCTTCCTCTTTCTTTTCAGCACTGCCTGAAGACAAAACAATTTCTCTGAAGGAGATCCTTTTAGGCTATAATGGGATTAGGCCTTGGAGCAGAGATCTTGTTTGGATCAGCTGTTGAACTCACAGGAGTCCTGTTAAAGGCCTATTAAAATTCCATGTAATACCTCAGTAAGTAACATGCGAATCCCCAGCTCATCTTTGGGAATTAAAGTGTGCAGAGCTTACTCGGCTGCTGTCAGGAAGGTTACGCAGACCTAGGAATCATTTGTTTGAAGAATAGGAGGACATCACCTGCCGATTTCCTACACCTCCAAAAAAATATCGGAATTAAATATTGCCGAAGAAAATTGTTTGTTCTTGAACTAAAAGAACTGGAGCTCTGAGAGGACCTGACTGAAGATAAGTCCGAGGCAGACCACTGACCAGTGCCCATGGCCTTTCCAGGGATGACACGCAGATACAGGTGACACATGCGTCTCAAAGGAAGGTTTGGAAGATCAGGTTTAATTCAGATTATCTTATCAGAAGCTCTCTGTACTATAAATTCAGCAGAGTATCTCAGAAGGAGTTGAAATAGCTCTCAGCAGGATGGTATCTACCTTGAGATCTCCTAATTCTGCTCAGACAAGAGACACCATAAGAACAGACTTTTTCTCCCCTCTGCAGACAGGATTTTTCTGCTTAGATTTGAGATCTGAAAGTCCTTCTGTTTCTTCAGTTTCTTGTTATTTTCAAAGTTGAAAAGTTAGGGATAACTCTCAAAATGTGCTTGGGTAAACACAATATTAATACATTGTTATATTCATTATATTATATTGATCACCCAGCACTGCATCAAGCTTTGGTGGTGCTACTATGCTGCCAAAGAAATAATTCCTTCCACTCTACTAGGCGACAGCAAATTGCCAGAGCCTGAGGGGGCAAAGGAAAGGAAAGAAGGGGTGAAATGTGAATTCAGAAATAAACGGTCTTTGGTGTCTCTGAAATTAGAAGCAGCTGATCCAAAACCTGTCAAAAGTAGAAGCCCTTGCTTGATGTGAGGCTTGCACTGGCAGCTTGGCGGCCGCTTCCACCTGAGACCTTTGTAACCCAAACATGCCAAGGCTGCCCCTTCAACACTCGGCCCCACTTCAGCATGGACGTGTCAACGGGGCAGCTTCTGCCTTCTCTTATTCTTAGACAATGATGAAACCTGTCGTAGACATTTCCCTTTTTTAGAGGATCTCGGAGCTTTTCACAAATCTGTATTGATTAAGCATCAAAACCTTCATCTGATGTAGATAAGTTTAATGCTATTATCCAGATTTTATGAGACAGGTTTTATTGAAGACATGGAGAAGTTAAGCAACTTGCTCAAGGTCAGACGTCAACATGTGGTAGGACAGGGAACAGAGCCGGACTCACGTGTAGGCACCCTGTGCTCCTTATCTACGTCACGTCTTATAACATTGTATTTCTAATTATTGTGCCTTTGGATTATTTCAGGCAATGTTACGGATTTTACTAACAGATATGACAGGGGAAATAAATTTGCATACATAGAGAAATGTATGTATGTGCAGAAGTATGTACACAATGTACAGAAGTGTGTTATGGCAGTTGAAGGTGGGAACTGGCTGCCAGCGTTTCTGTGATCTATTCTTGTTTTTCTGTGATTTATGTAGCACTCAGGCTGTCTGTCTTGGCTCCCTTCGGTCATTCTAACCTGAGAGAGGTGACTGCTCCCTTTGGGAGGGCAGGATCTGCTGATACCTTCTGAGGCGGGAAAGAGAAGATTCAGTCCAGGACTTTCATGTGGGTTAAAATGTTTATTTTGCCCTGATCTTGCATGCATTACTGTTGCTCTCTATGCCTCAGCTTTCCACCTGTGAAATGGGAGTATTTGTGACATTTAGCCGTGCTGCAGAGATTAATACATCCAAGAATGTCTGTGGTGATACCGGAGTGATGGAAGTTCTTTGAACTGGAAAACTGTTGGGCTAAAATTTACTGGCAGCCTGGCCATGGCTGGTGCACGCTTCCATGGTGGGGATGGATTCTGCGAGGAGAGGGGAGGATGTCTGCAACCCTGTGGCCTGGCCCTGTACCATCGTCACTTGGCTGGTCCTCTCCTGCCCTCCTTCCCCTCTCAGATTTGCTACTGTGTCTGGGTGGAAAAGGGCCTTTTGTCCATGGTTGGACATGGGGATATGGTTTAACTCCAAAACCAACTTGTACCTGCCAGACGAGCCCTGCAGCCAAGTGCCCAACAGCTTGTGCTCAGGACAAAACCCACCAGATACTTTGAAAGGAGAAGGCTGCTCACTCGCAGCACTGGTGGTGCATCAGCCCCGGGCTGCCACACATCCTGCGTCCACGTCTTCCCCCGGACAGCCGAGGTGGGTCCTCAGCTGAAGTGAGGAAGCAAATTGTCAGAGAGACAGAGGCTGGAGGAAAATGTTACAGCTCATTAGCAGTCACGCTAGGCAGCTCCGTGAGCCGTGCGGAGCTATCGGAGGGGATAGCTGGGGAGCTGTGGGTGTCCACAGAAAGGAATTTGTGTGCTTTTATCCTCAGGTAAAGGCTTGCCTAGAGGATAAATTCCTTTTCCTCATGCTGACAGGGGAGACGCAGGTGAGAGCAGAGCCTTTCCAGCGAAAGACGGAGCTGAAGCAGTGACCATCAGCACAGCCGCTGCCTTCAGAGCTGCTGTAGATCACAAATGCCCCCTTGAGCCCAGGGAAGGGATTGTTCATGCAGATGTCCTCTGTCATCCTTCGACCTTCCTCTAGCCTTCTTGTGAATTAAAAAGGGCCTTTTGTGGTAGGATTTTACGAGATATTCCTATTCTTTCCATCCTCCCTATTTTGATGGCTAGCTTTGTGTGCAGCGCTGTTTTGCAGAGAAGAGGACGGCGCAGTGGTCTCCGTCTCCACCACCCCATGCATCCCTGCCCTGCTGTGGTCTTCTCACCAGGGCATGCAGAGAAAATGATTTCCATTTTCTGATCCTTTCATCTTTGCTCCTAGCTGTGCACAGTGTCAACTAAGCAGTATTTTAATGGCAGCTTAAATGCAGCTTGTGTTTAGAAAATGTTTTTGGATCCCTTGCAACAGTCAGGGTTTTTCCTGCATAATTCTTTAGAAAGAGTCTGTAAGCAACTGTGTGGAGCATGAATGAGCTCCTGTCACCTAAGCCTCATACAACTCGTGTCGCCTTGGCCTCCTCCGTTTCTGCAGTTTCTGTGAAAGCCTGGCCATGTGTCATGCCTGACTCTCTTCTTTTTCATAAGTTTATTCTCACTCCACTAACTTCCACGAAAACTTCTGACCTACTTCCTCTCCTGTTCCCAGCTTAGTTAATTTGCTAATTTCTGACTATGACAGAGAGACCCCAGTGTGTCAGCTCCCAAGAACTCAGCATTTAAGAGTTTACGTGGGTTGCATCCTCCAACAACCAGCCGTTGAGCCTAGCACCTCACTGCTGCCTGGATTACTGCACGCCACGTTGTACATTTTGATGAAGCAAATGATGCAGCATTCTGCCCTGGCAGATCATCAGATCCAGGGAAAAAACTGAATGGGTATGATAAAACCAGTGATTTAATATGATGTCTGCCCTGCTGTTCCCCAGTTTGGGGGTTTCGTGTAAGTGAGGAGCAGATGGGATCTCCAGGGGGAAATTCTAGGCTTGCATTACTGAAACCAATGTAAATTTAGTACTGTATTTCTAAAGTGTTGCTGGAAAGCATCCAGGAGTCTGAAATCTATCCAAGGTTTTCACCTCTCTGATTCATATATATATATATTTATATATTTATATATTTATATATACATACACTTATTTATTCACATATTTTCATGGGTGGGAATATGAGGTTTCATTCTCATGTGTTTGTGGTTCATCTTGCTTTGAATGTCACCTGACTTTCCATTTGCACTTTTTGGAATGAAAGAGAACACCGAAGTCCTGACCTAGTGTAACTACCAAGGAATTGCTTGCACTGCTCCCAAGAACAGGCGCTGATAATGCTGTTGTACCGGCCAAGTTTTAACTGGTATTATAACCTTCCAGGTTCCCAAACTTCTCATGCAATTTGCAATGGACTAAGAGATTTGTCACTCTTCCTTTTGTGCCCAACTGCCTGACACAATACCACTTTCAGCTGTTGGACCATCGGCTTCTGCCCCGTGAAGATGGCTACACATATAGAAGCCCCTGTTTGCTTCACTGTCCGTACTATACATTTTGCCAAGCCCCTTATGAAGGCAGGAATTCTGTAAATACAAAATCTTTTTTGTAGAGGTTGTTAGGGTTGCACCCAGCATGTGGGACGCTGCGGCATTTCATGAAAGCTATCTCCGGCCATTCTAGAGGCAACAGCTTTCATCTGGCACGCTCTGCATCCTGTCCCTTACACTCCTTTCCCCAGTGGTGCACTGAATGATTTGAAAGTACTACAGCCAAGAGAAATCTTGGCCCTATCCTATCTAATCTGATCAGTTCAACAGAGCAGGAGTGATAGAAATCCACAAACCCTGCCAATAAAAAGGTTTTCTTTGACTAGGGCTGACATTTGGCATGATCTTTATCCAAAAGCAAAAGTGATTAAAAAAATAATCAACAAGAATGTCCCCCCAAAAATCAAAATTAAGATTGGATGATATAAAAGCAGAAGCCGACATGAAACAGTCTTCTTCAGCAAGGGGTGTCAGGTGAGCTGGTTTAGGGAAAAGTCCAAGGATGGAAGGGTGTCGTGTCACTACAAGCCACCTCCACTCTTATCTTAAGGAACCTGCATAACACCAGCACCTCCAAAGCAGCGGCAATCTTTCAACCAGTCCAGGCAAACAGCATTTATAATGCTGGTTTATTTGTGGGGATTTTTTTTTTGCTGGGTAGGAAGCCCTCCATGTCTTCAACTGAAGATACTACAAAAGTGCTAAAAGTTGATGTGATCACAAGTTTGCCAGTGTGCAAGTGAGATGCACTAATATGAATTTGGAAATGAAAAATCAACATTTTCAAACCTCCTTCAAAACTGTAATTTAGATATTATTATTTTTTTAAGCTCAGCTTACACAATACTAAGGAGTTAAATTTGGCTTCTTGTTTTGTCCCGCATTGCATCTTGTAACTTTTACTGAAAGTCCTCAAAATTTTTTAAGAAATCGATGTATCCCTATTAAACATCTTGGTTTCAATAAATCAGCATTTTCCAATAGAAAATCTGTCTGCCTATTCTTATTTTATTTTTGATCAGTGTTATATTTCAGAGAAATGTATTTTGCAGTGCAGCATCAGAAACAGGTAAATTACTATGCTGGCTCAGATCCATAGTTCGATTAGATTCATATTTTGCATTTGACAGTACAGCAGAGAGGTCATTTCAGAATCCATTGCAAGAAGCACAGGAATGGAGTTACCTGCTTTGGGTGAATTTTCTCCCCATCCTGTGCTAGATAGTCACAATACGGCTGAAGCTTCCTGAGCAGTTTCATAAACACTATGGTCTCAATGATCCTGGTCCCAGTGATTCCTCCCATTCGCTTCCTATAGGAAAACTATTCACTTTTCTTAATTTCTTTATTCAAATGTGATTCTCGCAACAACTTCAGAGGTGGCATAGATGTACATCCACGCGTGGCGAGCGGTGTACACAGATGTACTGGGCTCCCCATGAAATGACCCCTTGCTGCCCAGGGACTCTTGGCTCCACAGATAACCTTTCTTTCCCTACTTCCCTGGGACTGCCATGACCTTTCCTTTCCTACAGGGAGGAGACAAAAAGGCAGCCGCCTCCCCTTGGATCGAGCTGCTGGATCATTCAGCAGATGTCTGGTTGTGTGCCACTCGGAAAATGTCACTGCCTGCCGGCAGCTCCAAGCAGGTGATTAATGCCAGATTGAGGATTTTTCTGAGCTACATTCAGATCCTTCTGTTCGCTGCCGCTTAGTGAAATGACAACCTGGCCCTCATGCCACCAGAGGCAAGCGTAAAGCCTGGCACATGATGGAGGCAGGGGATCTCCTAGGTCTTGCGCGGTGAGGATGAAGGTCTGACCAGAAGACTGGTGAATTAGAGATGAGTGGGCGATTCAGCTAGGAGCAAATCCTGCAGTCATGGCTCCAGCGAGGGCTCGTGGACACCATCCCTACTCTGTTTGCTTTGCCTCATCAGCTACAAATTGGTCATTAGAAAGATGGTTGTTATTTGGCTGTTTCTCCCAGGAGCGGCTGGATTTGAGCAGGTGCCATAGAGTTTCAAAAACATTTAGGATGGAGACATTGCAGAATGTGAGTGATGGCTGGAGTATCAATGTGTGTGCAAGAAAGCCTTCAAGGGGTGGAATGAAATGTGCTGTTTGAGAGATTAGATTTTTATCCTGTTAGAAGCAAGAAATGAAGAGGAAAAGGTGAAAGATGACAAGGGAGTGAGCATGAGAAAGTGATGCCTTCTTGAGCCAAAAGATATCATAGGAAACCTCTGTGAGCGATGGTATGGGAGCCTTAGACTTGTGCAGTTGTCCACAATAGGAGGATTGCCCAAACAGACCCACATAGGGGTTTGTCCCTTCAAGGAGTTTCTTTTCAGTCTGAAAGGGTCAAACATGATAGAGTGATGTCTCCTGATGAGAGCAAATGGGATTCCATCTTCAGTCACTTTAGAGGCTTTAAAAACCAACATTTGTTATAAAATATAGTTTTTAGGCAAGCAAACAAAAGAATGCAGTACCCTGACCATCATCCCAAGCATGAGCTCAGCCTTTTTTCAAGTGTTGGTGTTGAAAAAAGGAAAAATCAGCACCTGACTTACTTACTTTCTCCCTCTTCCCAACTCCTCTATATATTTATCTTTCCTCCACTTCCTCCACATCCTCAGATTGGTTGCCTGCAGTGGCATGTGAGGGGCTGTTCCTGCAAGCTGACAGTTCCTTTTTGCAAACTGAAGAGTTCCTGAGTTACTGGTGCTGCTGGTTTCTATATTTTAAATCTTTGATCTCATGACTGAAACGAGAGAAAAGAAAATCAAGGCTTTGGCTAAGTTCCCAGCCCTGTCACTTTCTGACCTTGAGCCAATCACATGAACTTCTAATGTCAATATTCCCATCTGTTAAGCCTCACAAAGATGCTGTAAAGCAAAATTAATAAATTGTATTGGGATATCTACACTTGCAGTCAGTAACGTTTCTTTCATGAGTAATCCCATCGACTTGTGTGCAATCACATTGAATAAAGTATTACTCATCATGAGTAAGAAGCTAAGAATCCAACCTTTAATATTTGTAAAAAGCTTGGGGATTTTTGTGGAAGAAGTTGGAGAGAGAGGAATTGTCTCTGATCCAGACTACAAATGTGCAGAAATTCATCCACCATTAGTGTCTAAGAGACAGATAACAGTGCCCTTGTTGACTCCCTTGCACACTTACCCTGCTGAAAGGGTGATTTGGAGCTTGATGGTGCACAGGGAGTGATCACAGGCTATAGCAGAGATGGAGACAGAGACGGAGACGGAGATGGAGACGGAGATGGGGATGGAGATGGAGGTGGAGATGGAGGTGAAGGTGGAAGTGGAGAAGAAAGACAGCAAGATTGAGAGGGAGGAATGAATGAAATTTTGTCCTGTCCGAGTCAAAGGTTGCATCACAGCAGAAGGGAGAGAATATCCAATATTGAATCCTAATGAAAAAACACGCTGGAACCTCATTTAACACTTCAAGTTTAGCTAGCATATCCTGAGGCACACCACGCTTCTGCCTTTGCTGTGGAAGGATGCCCTTCAGAGCATCTCCTTCAGATTGCTCCTGAGTCCCTGCCCACAGCACAGTGTGTACCCCTGAGGAAGATGCTGCCCTCGGGAAGAGCCAGCTTGGCTGCTTGCAGAAAGGACGGTGTCAAACTTTGACAGCAATAAACTCAGAGGAGAGGGTGCTGTGGGAAAGAGACAAGGACGTTAACTTTGAGAGTGAGAGGCTTTTTTACCCCCCAGTCCACCTGCTTATCATGGTGAGATAACAGCTAACACAAGCAATGCTAGAAGTAGCTGCTGACATTTCCCTGCTGATTCTTTCCTCTCCCCCTACACACACAAAAATACAAGAAATGCCTGACTTTGATAGCAGCTGTCAGGCACGGGTCATCCTGCTGAACAGAGCTCTTAAGACATTTCCCACGGCAGACTGAAATTTTGAATGGGGAGGAGGGACAGGGAGGTGGTGGAACCGGGAAGCCCATGGAGAAGGGCTGTGCAACGTGACCAACCCCCCGACAGTGATGTGCTCTGAGGCATTTGATTTCATTCTTTCCCATGGGCATCCCTGTCAAGATTTTTTCACAGGGAGCCACTCCACCTGTGCCAAATCAGATGCCAATAGTGCCTTAATCTGTGCCTATGGGGTGTGTTTATGTTCTGGCAAGCTACATCAAAATGTAGGTGCCCACTGATGCGTTTTTGTGTCTGGCCAAGCCTGGTTTGTGTTCAGGATTCTCCTAGGACTGAGATAACCTCATGGAAGTGGGGCTGTTTTGGGATTAGTATCTCACTGCATTGTAACTCCTGTGCAGCAATCCCAAATTTTGGCTAAGGTTTTTAGTGTCTCTGGCATCTGATACTGGGGAGAACAGGCTGTCACCTGACAGCACTTAAAATTGCACAGACACATCTCTGCCACAGCAGGTCCAGAGACACACCAGGTCCAGGTTTTGATGCGAGGCATAAAGCATCACCCATTTATATGAGCAGAGGGCTATATCCTATCAGACCTGCTCCCATGAGAATTCAAATGGATTTGCATCCCTCCCACAAATAGAAAAAACCGAATAGGTTCTCTTGTGTACTTACAATTTTAGCAAGCTTATTGCACTAGTATCTACGATCAATATACTATGCCCTGACAGCGCATGTGATAAACAGAAGGGAGCCTGCCATGGCAACTGATGCATATCGCATATATTTGGCCTGATTCTGATAGCTTTTTTGCTTGTGTAATCCTCCTCTCATACCTGTTTGAGTCCATGTGAGATCAGAATTGGGTTAATTGACTTGTACTTCCTCCAGCGTAAGCTTGGAAGCTTTCAGCAAACAAAGATTTTTTTAAAAAATAAAAATCTCTGAGATCTGATTTCTAACTGCATTGGGCACCTGGCATACCAGTGTCTCCTATAGGCTTTGGAAGAAGACCTTAAATCACTTGGCTGATAAGTCAATTCTAATAGCTCACTTAACAAGTACTGCTTCATGGATATATATCCCTCATGACAATATCTAATGTTAAAGTGGTGTTCTGAAGCATATAGGGGAAGTTAGGATCAGAGTCAGAAACTGGTGAGGTTATATGGGTCTCGGTCCACTGCACTAGCTACAGGACAATTTTGGCTGTGTAAAGAAGTGCAGCTCAAGGTACTTCATCTCTTCGAATCACCCGGGCAATTTCCTTCCCAATTTCCCTGCTATTGCAAGTCTTCAGACTTAGATGTGTCCTCTTTAAGGAAAGTATGTCCCATTTCCATGCTGTGGTTACAGAGCTAACTTGAGAATGAGAAATGACTTTATTTAAGCACTCTTCTGAGGTTTAAGGTTGTCATTACTGCCCATGCTTTCTTCCTCAGAGAAATTCAGGAAAATCTTGTTGTTATTTGCCTCAAAGCAAACAAGCAGCTGGAAATGGCACAGGTTAGTTTTGTTTAAAGAGAGAAATTGTTTCCTTTTATTTACTCTGTTTTCTTCTTAATTTGCTCAAGTGACCTTTTCTCCATTTAATGTTGAAAAGAGCAAACAGAACAGCTGATTGACCTGGATATCTTTTATTCTTGGTTGTTGAACTCCAAGTACTCACACACAGTTCAACTGGCTTCTCTGGGATTTCTGCCTATTTGCTTCAGCATAAACAAAATAAATAAAAAAACCTGAGACCACTGTTCAGTTCTTTACCTTTTCTTTCTCTTGCAGTTCTACCACCTAGATACCCCTGCAAGATGGTGACACCCTAGTATTGACATTTTTCCTATGTATGACATGAAAACCTCCCTTATCTGCAGAAATTCTGATTCCTTTCCTTACCTCCTTTGGCCCCTATCTATTTCTGCGAGGCTTTCCGTAAGTTGCTGCTCCCGAATGATCATGTTTTCCAGAGCTAAAACATGAACCTGATGTTAGAAAACAAGGGAGGAAATATAACATCTCTCCAAACAGCTTTACATTTCATTCAGGTCTTTGATGACCACCGTGCGTTGAACACATATCTTATACTGAGCTCCCCGCAGTAGCCTACATCTTCTTTTGTCCCCTGGAGGATACGATTCATTCTCATATGAAGAATTTCAATTGTTCTTCCCAAAGTATGTTATGCATGCAATGGCCTCAGCAGGATTTTATTTGCTGTTGTATGGCCCACTTACATCCTTCTCTGAGGTCTGTCTTAAATTAATTTCTTGTCATCTTCTTCAGACCTAAGTGACCTAAGAAGAAGGTGGGAGAGGGATGAAATTTTGTTCTTTGGACAATTGTTGCCCTTTTTCACTATACCACCCCATCCTCAGGCTCTTAATACATATCTGTAACAATGCTTGTCCTAGGAGTAGTCCCTGGAGCACCTCCCACTATTAACCTCTTTCCATGCTGAGAATTGGACTTTTTATTACGGCTCTTTGATTTTTATGTCATAGCTTGTTTTCAATCCATGAAAGAACTTTTACCTCTCACCTCTAGGTAACCCACTAAGCTTTCCTTAATAGCTCCTTGTGAGGGCTTTTCTCAAAAAATCTTTTGAAAACCTAAATAAATCACCTCTGCTTGCTCAGAGGTATCCATTATTTTTGTTAACATTTTGAAATGCATTAAAATAGATTGAGAAGCACGACGATTTACTGTGGCAGCCTCCATGCTGGTTTGTCCCAAGCATCTGGGGGCATTGTAGCTCTGTCTTCAATGGTTTTTCTCTTATCTTTTCTTCAATTGAAGTAAGGCTTGCCAGCCTGTAATTCCTTCATCTCCTTTCACACCTTTATTTAAAGATGGATACAGCACTGGCCACTTTTCAGCCCTCTGGCATGAGTTCTGATTTTAATGAAAAAAGTGACAGGCTTTGTGCTAATAGCTCTACTTCTTTGCTCTCTCGTTCCTTCTGAATTTGAGTCTGGTCCCAGTGACCTACAGAAAATTGATGGTCTCATCCAGTAGTCTTTACTTGTACGAGTAGGTCCATTAACTTCAGCAGCCCCCCTTTAACTTCAAAGAGCACATCTATAGAAATGAGTGCTCTTCCATCAGGTCTTGTTCCTCCATCTGTCGTACTAAGCATGAATGTTTCCACGCTATCTTATGCTTCATGGATTGTTTGATTTTGGGTGGGGTTTTTTCACTTCTTCCCCTTTTCTTGCCATTGTATGTTGAAGTTTGAGCATGGATGTTTTTTTACTGTATGCATGTGTGGTCTGTACTACAGTGAGTGTCTACGCCCTTGTATGAACTGTAGACTTCCAGCACACATCCTTATCCCTCCGTGGCAGTGTATCACCTTCATTATCTTGAAAGGAGAACTACGAAATGGAGACTTTTCTATCTTCCCCATGGAGACATGTATGTTTTTTTAAAAAAATAAAAATTACTTTTTCAGTTGTGTCTGTTATGTTTCCTCCTAGGGACTGAGGATTGAAGGAATTCAGTGAACCAGAAAGTAAATGCAATTGCATTCTCAGAGTAAAATGGGAAAGGTATAAAAATACAGGAGAGTGAAAAGCTACTTAGGTTAAGCAACGCTAGTAGCACAGTAGTTCTTGGATATAAAATGTCACAGGTGGACCAAACACTAAAAGAAGTATTATAAGAATAAGTGGAGTTACTCTTCAAATAATGGAAAGGGGACAGAAATCAAGCTGCCTATAAGTTGGTGTTTGATGTGTTTCAGATCAGGGCTATATATGTGATTGCCTGAGATGGCAGAGAACTGGGTTTGACGACACAAGAGATTTCTTTCACCTTTTTGTCCCGGTGTTTCTGAGAGTTAAGTAAGGATGACGCCCTCAGTGGCAGCTGATTTAGACCATGCTTAAAGAAGCATAGCTAGAAGACAGACGGTGTCATTAACTCCTCTGGTATCATTGCTGCTTTATGTGCTACAACTTTGTTCAATTGCACTAAATGATTAACCAAGAATGTGGATAGTCCCCTCCAGTTTACAATTTAGGATGGATGCAAACAACCCAAGGCCTTGAGCATCTTTATGTCAAGCCAAGTGCAAGGTCTGCAAGATGGTGGCACGTATCCCCTGGAAACCATGCAAACAGTAAGATAGTGTGTTACAGCGAAAACAAGCAGCTGAAGGGTGTCACCAGAAGAGAAGCATGAATCACATTTCCTCTCCCTTTGTCTTGACAGACCGTCAGGAACTGCTTTTCTCCTTTCCTTTCCACTTTCTCACATGGCATCTTCACAGTCAGCCCTTGGCAAAGGCTTTTTGGTGGCCATTCATTAATTCTGCTGTGGCCTTTAGTAATGTCATCTTGGCTCAAATGCTTTCTTGAAATACAGTTCTGCAGATTTCCCCAAATATCCTTGGCATGTTATATGGCACTGGAGTAATGCTAGCTCTCTTAAAACATAGAAGAAGCAAACAGTGCTAATTTATGCTTTGCTTTTTATTCCCAACATAATTTTGATTTTAATGTCCCATCCTCACCACATCAATATCTTTTCACTACTGGCATGTTAAAACAAAAAGTAAATATTTCATCTTCTTTTCTTTCACTGAGATGCTCACCCAGAGCATCTGGGAGTATGCAAATGAGACATGACTGAGGGATGCTGCTTGGGTGCTTTATGGGACATCAGGGCATGAGGATATTGCCCACAAGTGTCAACGTGAATGGAAAATTAGCTACACTGGGTAGTGATGTATGATTTAATATAGAAAAGGATATTTACAGTAAAACAACAGCTCACAAGGATACATTGCAGAATTGTAGACTCTGCCTGAAGGATCAGAAAGGTTTATTTATTTAAGATATAAAAATCAAGCCACCCTTCTGCTTTGTTCTGCTGGATATACTGATCAGGGCAGTGGCCTATTGCTTTAACTATGATGTATTCCTTCCCCCCCACCCCACCCCGGCTTTGAACAGTAGGCTATCAAAATTCCAGAATTCTCATAATTCAAACTGCAGGTGGTGTCCAGAAATCTCACATATGTGGTCACTGAACATGAGTAAAGCACATTGCCTTGAAGGGGCATTGAATCCAGCCTGGCTGCAGATGCACAGCTCCTGTGTGGATCAGTTTCTTTATCATCCTTTTGACAGGCTGCAGATCTGACCTAGTCCCAGAAACCGTGACCAAATTAGCGGTGATTCTGATATCCAGTAGAGATTTTTTCCATTATACTCTGCCTGCAAGGAGTCTCGAAGCAAAACTTAGAAGCAGACCCAGGACTGGGCTTGGTAACCTGGAAATGGCTTCTCAAAAATACACGTCTGACAGCCAAGGTTATTTAAGGCAAAAAACCCACTTCAGCTGAAACCTTGCCCCAGCTGGAGTCTACAGCGCTCGCACTCCAGTGGGACAAAGGCTTATGAAGAAACTCCAGAGACTGTTTCTTAGGCACAGTTTTCCTTCTGAGGAGCTGGATTTGGCATTACCTTCTGGAATTAGTTCCCATTTTCCACCTATTTATTATCTTAGTATTTGGAAAAAAGAGTCAGGGCAAGCTCTAGCTAGTGCTGCCAAAGCAGAGCTGATAGTTTCACATGTAGGCACACATGCACTTACATGTAAACAAACACTTCCTGCTGTGATATAACTTGAAGAACAAGACCACTAAACAAAAATACCCTTGACATTTGCTTCCTTTTCCTTTCGAGAAATAAGAGACTTTAAACAGTGAGATCTTTTTCATCTCTCCCCCCAAACCCACTGTATGCAGCGATTTATTAGAGGTGCAGCCCCTAGCTGAGGTGCTGGAGGGGTGCGGGGGGAGCCGGGGTTGGTGCTGCTGGAGGAGACGGGGTGCCAGCTCCTGGGAACCGGGGTGCAGCTCCCTCCCGCTCCATCAACCCCCCCCAGCAGCGCCCCGGCTCCCTCTCCCCTCTCACTTTATTACAGCTTTGTCACTTTTGCCAGTGACATGCCCGGTGAAATAAAACCTGAAACAGCTCAGTACGTGTCATAGACTGTTTGTTGGGGATCCAGTACTCAATTTGTCTCTGTACTTGCCTTGTACGATTGGTAATTTAGTAGCAGCACTTAGATACTGAGGTGATAGATGCCTTGTAAATACAGCAGATATAGATTAAGTTATTAGCATAAATGTGAAAAAAAATTCATGGATAGGGAAGGCGCTGAAGCTTTACCCCTCATACGGTCCATGGAGGGTGTCCATGAATGCTCAGCAATCCTTTAAAACCAGTGTCCAGACTTGTAACTGAGTCCAAGAAACCTTTACATGAAGTGTACAACGTAAGGGAAGGAAGCTAGCCCATATTTTCCTACCTTTCGCCACTCCTGGCTTGGTTGTGTCCTATCACACCTGACATAAGCCAGAGCAACCCATCCCCAGAATTGCCATCTTCCCCGACAGCTCCCACAGCGGTGCACAGAGCCTGCAGCACGGGAGCAGCCGGGGGGGGACCTCCATGTCGTAGTGAGAGGGCAATGAGAGAGGTCTTTCTGCTAAAGCAACCATAGTCTTAGGAGCGAAAGAGGAAAGATGTAAAATAAACCTGACCGTTAATTTGAAGCTGTTGGGAGGAACTGACTCTGTGCAGTAGCTTTACTTTATAAAGCGTGCAGCTGAAGCCTTTGCAGCGTGTGGCTGGGCCCCCTGCGGTGCTTTTCAGCTCTGGGTCTGTGCAGCACCGGGAGACCGAACGCAGCCAAGATGCGAGCCCTGCCACCCACCGCAGGGGCGAGCCCCCACTTGGCAAAGGGGTGGGTTTCCATGATCCCACCAAGGGAAAGAGTCAGCTTCACTTCTTAGAAAAAAAAGAAGATGCAAGGGTCTGCCAGCAAAGAAAACCTGACTTCTGTATCAGAGCATCCATCTGCTCTGGAGCTTGCATAGTGAGCTTTCTGCTGGGGCTGACTCCCCATCTCGAGCTGGGGAGAAAGAGGCACGTGGAGCACGCGTGGCAAAGCAGAGCCCTGCTCCTGTCAGGGCATTGCGGTGTCCTTCCTCTGGACCCCACACCGAGACCCAGGGTCTCTTGCAGTCCCGGGGAAGGACCTTGTCAGCCGTGGAGAGGTAGCAAACCCTCAGAGATGATTATGGAATAAGCCACCATGGGGGAGGGAGTCTCACAGCTCCCGGTTAGTGAGAATCTGGTTTGTGCCCTTGAATGAATCTCTTTGAAGATTGTGGGGAGGGTTGGCTGCTGAAGAGCTGCTTCTGTTCTCACAAATCTCCGTTTCTTATCTGAATCTTACTCACTCACACCTTTGGCACTCAATTCCACGTGCTTCTGTACAAATGCAAATCATGACAGTTTTAAATTTACCACCCTTCTGTTTCATTGAAGATCCTCTTGTTATTCACTACTGATTTGGAGACAATTCCAGTTGGACTTGAAGCCTAGGAAAACTTTTATTCCCTTGAAAAATAATAAATATTTCCAGGATATGTTTATATCACCCTTTTTGTTGCACAAAAGAAAGGAGGAAAGTGCAGAGATGTCAGACAATAATCTCTCTTCAGTATTAAGACTGAATGGGGAAACTACTTTTCCTGTTTGCATACAATATATGCTCTTCTTTCATGCAACTCCTTTAATCAGGTTTTGTGATCAAGTTCTGGCCTGTTTTGTGTAATTCACAGGGCTGTTTTACATATGCTTTGCAACTAGAAAATGTCAATGACACATGGAAATGCTTGTATTTGCAAAGTAGCAGTTAGACATTTGCTGTTTGTAAGCAGAGACAAGCAGGGCAGCAGTCAGCCTGGAGGAATGAGGGGATGGGGGTCTGTGTGGTGTCCACCAGAGCATCACGTCGCCTGGGAAAGGGCATATATTGAGTGAAACATGGGGAGCAAATAGTCACCTTCAAAGCTGTGTGTGGGAGAAACTTGGACTCAGCAGTAACATCTTGTGGAGCTTCCCAGCAGCTTTTCACTCCTCCTTTCCACTGGTGTGATGACTTTGGCTGCCTCAAGACTGGGCAGAGTCAGGCCCTGCATTTCTATTAATAAGAGTATCTGCCTGAATGTCTTCACACTTCTGACGTGTAGCTGAGTGTAGGGATTGTGCTAAATGTGAATGAACACAACAAATAAAATAGCCTGAGGGTAGCGCTGTGAAGGTATAGGGTGTGAAGTTACAGCTAGGACAGTGAATGAACTTGAATGGGCAAGAAAACTAGATGTGCACACATACAGCTTCATTTAGCACCTTGTAATCAACAGAGGTGCTCCAAAATTTGGATGAACATCAGCACAACCGAAATCACATCGAAACAGTGCCATTGCATCCACGCTTACCCTTGGATGGCGGGGTGCTTCTGTCAGAAAGTGCAAATGGTTTAGAGTGACCCTACATCAGCCCTTTAGCAAGACTGAATTTTCCAGGCTCTTACAGATTCTGCCCAGGACTTAAAAGCAAATAAAGAAGACTGAAGCTTGCCAGAAACTGATGATACCTTGGGGAGAGAAAGTGCAGAGGAAAAACACAGACACTCTACAAAATGACTGTGAGAGCTTTTCAGGCAAATACCTGTAGATGAACAAAGACTCCTTGGCACAAAATAAAGATGACTCCGGTGAGTCTTTATGACATTACTGTGCATTGCAGAAATTACGAGGAATATACACCTATATATTCCTCATATATATATTATACATACTAAAAGCAAGTGCTTGCACCATTAATGAACAAGAAGAGGAGAAAAAAGAAGAAAAAAAAAAGGGGGGAACTCAGTTGTGTAGAGCAATGAAAGAGGAATGTTGCTGTATCAGGCTCAGTACTTCATACAAGGGAACTGTGGCAGCTCTTTCCATCCCAGGCATCTTTGGCCAGATTTTGATCAGTTTGCATCATTTATACCGGTGTATCCAGTCGGAAGCTGAAATAAGATGATATGGCATTTAGACCCATTGATGGGGGGAAAAAAAGAACGTTAATTAGTAGAAGCACAAGCTTAGTACCCTGAGTAGGGTAAGTACAAATCTGAGGTGGATTTACATGCCCAAGCCGCTTTGCCCATCCTGCCAAAGCAGTCTTGTATGCTGCTTGGCCTGACCTACACCCTGGGAATGTGCTTGGTGGAGCCCCAGAAATCATAACTCCAGCACATCCTGTATGGGCAGTCCTATTCACATGTCCAGGGGACACATCCAGTCAAATAAACAATTCAAAATAGCTTAAAAACAAACAAGGGAATCAGTAACATCCATCATGGATTTTTCATGCACAAATCATTTGACAGCCTCTATGGTGGGACAACAGGCTTTGTGGATAAAGAACGCATAGCAGATGTGGTATACCCTGATGTCAGTAAGGTTTTTCATAACTTTTTTCATGCAATGTTCTTGGAAGCAAACTAGGAAGCATGAAAACAATTTAGATGTCGTGCCAATAAGTGTCTAACCTACATCTGATTGGTTGTCTGTCCTGAAGCAGGAGGATTCAAGGAAATAGATTCTACAGAAATTGGTCCTGGCATCAGTTCTGCTCTGTGATTTCATGACTGATCTGGATGAAGGAATGGAGTCCAGTAGTTTAATACACAAGTGAGACTGACAGGACAGGCAATGCATAAAAGCACAGAACAAATGTTTGACACAAGGGAGATGTGGTCTAAGAAGGTCGTACTGCAGGTCAGTAGAGAGAAGTGCAAGGTACAGCACTGTAATACTCAAATGCACAAGTGCATGGGGAAAATTAGCAAAACAGAAGTTCCCCAGGCAGGGCCCTGGGGGCTACTGTCTAGCAGAAGGTGAATATGACTCCAAACATTATACCAGACTATGTAAGGAAGCGAATGGCTGATGAGACACAAAGCAATGCTCTGTTGCAGTTAGCTATGGTGAGACCTCAGCTGGGGGACTGTCTGTCTCCGAGAAAGGTGCCCCAATTTGAAGATAATCCAGAAGAGAGCAATGACACTGGCTAGAGGGCTACTAAAGCCAGTAAGGCTTACTTCTGAGTAAGGACTGAGCACACTGTGCCTGGTTGTCTTCCAGAAGTGAAAGGGAGTGAAGCTTGATAGTAATTCTTGCATGTAGATAAGGTTGCTACAAAAAGGAAGGAGATTTACTATTCTCCATGTTCTCATGGAGTGGCTAAACCCCCAACATTCCCATAAGGGATTTTTTTTCTTTCTCATAGGAAGGACTGAGAGGCTGGAATGGGCTGTCTGGTGGTGGAACATGGGGTGTCCCTTGCAGGAGAGACACGAGTTGGTTTGTCAAACACCAGAAATGACACAAGTGTGACTGCTTCTGCCTTGTCACAGGGACAGGGACAAGACAAACTCCAGCAGCCTGTTCCTACCCTGTGATTCTGGGACTGGAGAAGTAATGTTATTGGATTTTGTTGTTGTTGGGGTTGTTTTGCTTGGCTGATTATTTACTGGAAGACATTAACTCAAAGTAATACACCAATAAACACCCTACAGTATTAGAAGTTTACCAAATTGAGGAATTTCCTTTCAAAAAACATCCTTAAGTAGGACACTCAATTTAGTTTATGAGGATAAGAAAAGCCGTCTAGGGAGCTAGTAGAGGGAAGCTGCTCCTGTGGCTATGACATAAGAGCGCTGGGTTTTATTTGTGTTGTTCTGCCATACATGTCTTGCTTGCTTTTGAAAAAGTCTGTTTGCTCAATCAGTAAAATGTAACTAGTATTACTTTCTGGTTTGGATATTATGCCTAAAACCTCTCTGAAGTCTACCAAGGACTCACATGCTATAAAATGAGGGTACATATAAAATACCTAAGATAGAGAAATTCAGATATAAGACTCTATAAGCATTTTTACATGGAGAAAACATATACCTAGCCTGATTGTCTGCCTTCAAACAGATGCTAAGTAAAATGGTTTATTTAGGATGATTGATTATAGGAACCCTGCTCATACATCCCAAACATATTCTACAATCACATCTTCTTTTCATTTGCAAGGACTGAAGAGAATTTTCATATCTCTTCTCCCCCTTGTGATTTATCATTTCTGAAGCTAAGCCTGTTATCAACATGGGTTCGCTCTAGAGCTCCCAGAAGTCATAACACATTAGCATGTCTTATTAAAGCAAGGCTGTGGTTAGAGCTGCAGAAATAGCAATGCTCTTTCTAAAGAAGAAGAAATAATAAAGGATCGAATTCTGCATTTATTAGTTCTTCTGCTGTCAAAGATCTCTTTGGATGTCGATGGGCTTTCTGCTGCACTGTCAAGGGTCACATATAACAATTTAGGTGGTATTGATCTAATCAGATTCAGTCCATCTAAAAGTTAGGTACTTAGTCTAAGACAGTTAGACTCTTTCTGTAGGCGGTGGAGAGGGCTAGGTATTTCATCCCACCTGATGGTGCGTGTTCAAGATAGATCAGAAGAATTGTCCCAGAAGTGCCCATCTTTGCAGCTGCTTATAAAAGAAGGAGTCTAGCTGCTCAGCCTGGATTTAAGCTGACCAGGTTTTAGACAGCTAATGTCAAGTATGCTTAAATTCGTCCTTAGAGTTTGACTCAGAGCCCATTGGAATAAACAGGAATCTTTCTGTTGACATCAGCGAGCCATGGGCCAGGTTTTGATGTCATGAAAATATGTAAATCCAGTACCTTTCCTGCTTGCAGATCAGGATGTCAAGATGTTGTTCTTCTCTTATATCTGTTTTGTCTTTGGAAATGATGACAAAAAGGCCCAATAACCTCAATGGGAGACTTGTCTGAGGAAGAGCAGCAGGATTGGGCCCAAAGAGCACCATTGCTGAGCTAATACAATGTTGAATGACAGCATGCTCTGAACCCCGTCAAAAGCAACAGAAAGATTCCCAGTGGGAGCCAACAGATTTTATGTTAGGCAACAGAGATGTTCATTTTACCTTTGCAGATAAATCATGGTTCCTGTGGGTTTGATTTTACAAACTTCCTACAGAGATCAAAACTAACGTGTCTGAAATGTGATCCTCCACATGATACTATCTGTGTCAGTTTGCCCCAGTGGGATGTAGCTTCCTGTTCATTATAAGGGTCCTTCTTCTAATCCATCTCTACAGAGGTGTCTTAGCTCAAATGAGTGATTAGAAGTATTCCTGCTGTCACTTTAACACACTTCTACAATGAAAACTGAGTGTCAGGTTCCAATCATCTAACACGTACCCTTGGTGCCATGGGAGCGGGCAGGATCCAAAGCCCCCTGGGAGGCAGTATGTACTTGAGGCAGCATTAACACCTATGCTCTCCTTAGTCTCTCTTTGATTTTATTTTCATTTTTCTTCCTGAGACATGTAGATTGCAAGTTAACGTGGTCTTCTAGCTGCAGCTAGAAAGATTCTGCATGTCCAAGGGAGGAATTTGTGCCAGGAGATGCTAAAGGTCTGAACATTTGTGGTGACCCCCTTTGAACTGCAGCCAGAGATGCTCTGCTGCCCAGCAGTACCAAGTTTTCTCTTGGGATCATGATGTGTTTGTAGCCTGGAAGACAACCCACTTTAGGAAAGACCAAGGATTTCTAGATAGTGGAAAAGAAGTCAGTTAGAAATCTCAGAAGCAGCCTGATCTTGTAAGACTGACTTCTCACATACCAGAAATCCATGGTCTCCAAAGTGACCTATCCCTTGCTAATAATGATTATCAGGAGGAGGTGGGTTGTGGCAGGAAATCAAAGCAGAAGTGGAAGGCATATGCTTCAGTTAGCTATCACTGTGAGAGGAGGGAAAGAGAAAATAATTGAACAAAGAGCTGGGCTCCCATGGAGGGAGGCAGCATTGCTCCATCACTTGTGAAGCTTAAGACGGCTTGTGCAGAAAATATTTATCACCGTAATGACAAGGAAGAAGATGAAGGGCTGAGATAGATCCTAGCTTATTCATCTCCCAGTTCTCAGAACAGAAAAATACCTAAAGATGGAGGAACCAGGTGTGTAGCAGTTGTGAATAGACAGGACCTAATCATTCCTTGGAGCTACACTGATTCACCCCAGCTCAGAATGGAGTGTCCTGGTGCTTTGTTGGTGTCAGAGCTTTGCCGGCAGAAGGGTGCTAGTTTCTTTCCTGAGTGATACAGGGATGTGAATGTCAGGATGCTGCTGTCTTCAAGAGTAACTGAACTCCAGAACCAGGCGAGTAAGACCCATCACACATACTCAGCTGGGCTCCAGATGCTGCAATTCCCTTCTCGCTTAAATCCCTGCAGAGCAGCACATGTGCTGTCTGCATCATCCTCCTGTTTCATGCTCAGCCAAAGAACACAGGGAGCTTGAAAAATTGAACCAGATAGGGCACATCCCAAGATAAACAAGCCTAGCTATTACTGGTTTCTAACTCTTTCACTGGTCAAGGGCAGTAAGAGGAGCACCTTTTGTATAGCATCTCCTTCCCCCTGTGTAGATGGGAGTGTTAGCAGCTGCCAAAGATCCTACAGCTGATCAAAGCCTGGAAGCTGCTGACATACTTTGTTATTGTAATTTCTTGTTCATTGTTTCCTGCAGAGTGCAACCACGCTATCCAATCGCCTGTGGCAGCAAGCAGGTGAAATGAGGCATCAAGGTGAGAGAGAACAGAACATCTACAAAAAATCCCAACAGCCGAAAACGCATTAGTACTTCTATTTTCCCCCTTCCCCATGCTCTCTATTCATGTCCATCTTTTCCCTACTGCTGCCTGGGCTTTTTACAAATGTGATGTGAATAACAAACAGCCCCAGAGGCAGCTGTACTCTTTTGGACACAACTGGTAAGAGGTCCCGAATATCCTCCACAACCAAGAGAAGCCGCCTCCATGTCAGAAAATCAGGTCTTGTTTCAGAAGCCAGGAAAAGCTTGAGATTCTGCATAATAAGAGTTTGAAAGGCAGATCTTCCTATGCATCTTGGGTATGGGAGCCAGTGTGGAGTCTTTGATGTCTAATAAGAGTAGCAATTGCTCCTGTCCCTCAGCAACCAAACCTTTTCCTATCCCTCCTCTATCCAGCTGCTGTTTTGTCACACAGCTGCTAGGAATGTTCGTTTGTTTAGTCTACCTTTCCACCCAACTGGTTGAAATTTGATGCTGAGGCAAAGAAACAGAAATAGGCAAATTAGGAAACAGATGATTACTTAATCTTACTCCTTAAGGAATACTCCTCACCCCTGAATCTGCTTCTATCCCACAGCACTGTCGTTGTTGTTATTTTATCTGTTTTATACCTGTTATGGAAAGCTAGTCATGATTTTTCTTCCCCTAACTGAAAGGATGATTTCTGTATCGGCTAAGTACTATACATATCTGTGCCTCCTTTTGCTGCTGAACCATGCTGCCTGGTCCAGCTTAAGGCACAAATGGACTTAGTCCTTCTTTCTGACCATCCCATGCTACGCACCTCTGTCCTCAGCACTCCACTGTACTTGTCCTTGTGTGGACACCTACATGAGTTGTTTAAGGCAGTTTGCCCTTCTTTTTCATTCTCATTTTAGGGACAAGAGTGCAAATGGAAAGTATATAATGGAAAACCAGGGTGTGTGTAGGATCTTGTGCTCTCTCTCACTGACATGTTTCCTGGACTCCTTCATGCAGTGACTCAGCCCACACCACTGTCATGTGTTATGCAGGATTGGGAGCAGGCAGGGTTGGATGGATGAGCAAGAAATGTAGTAGGTGTGGAGCTGAGCAGGGGTTACACACACCTTCACAGATGGGGAAATAGGTCAGACTGTGAGCAGTCGTAGAGTAGACAGAGCGATCTGCTTTCCTTACGGCAGTTTGGAGTTTTGATATCATACAATTTGCATATGGGAGTGTCTGGAAAAAGAGAAAAGCTGCCCGTGGGTCAGTGCGAGGCTCAGCTTTCTTTTGACCCTTCAGTCCTTGCCTATGACAAGGTTAAATAGCAGGTCTGAGCTATTTCTTGAGGACTGGGGCTATTATTTCCATCCTGCTGGGAATGAAGGACATTCAACAACCCATGGGGACTAACCTTCTGCTCCAAGGGAAGTCCCTGAGGGTTGAAACTTCCTGCAACTTCCCCATCAAGCCGATCCTGTCTTCCTGGCTCACAACTGTTACCTGAGATACTGGGTAGGAGAAGGAGGGAGAGGGAAAAGAAGGGGCAAGCACATCAAAAGTTTAATCCTCCACAAAGAGTTCAAATGCAAAATCTAAAGATGTATCACAAACAAACTAAAGCTCCATGAAGTATTTGTTTAATGTTTATCCAGTTCTAAATCCTTTTCTTGGCAAATGGTCTGTTCTCCCTGTGAAGTGAAAGGGCTGGGACTGCCTGCCAAGTGTTTGAAGACTTCGTAACAGTACATGGGAGATTGTATCTCCAGGATGGAAGCAATGCAAAAGCCCACTCCCTGTGTCCCGAGTCACAGGTGAAGAATGTTCATGTTCAGCTAATGAAAAATGGTGGTATCTGGATACACTTTCATATGGGTGCATCTTGCATGTGTTCATTTCTTGAAAGAAAAGCATCCTGGGAACTGTCTGTAGTTTCCCTGCTGCTTTGCACCTTGCCATCTTTTATTTCTGTATGACCATTATTATTATTATTATTTGTTCCCTGTAAAGTTGCTACTAAAGTGCTGGCTCTGAGATTTGAAGTCCCCATTTCTTGAATGACAAAGCCTTCATGGATCTGAGACAAGAGTCAGCAACTGGGATTTATTTAATGAATGAAATTCTTTTGCAGTTTTCTAAGCAGCAGAGGGACATTGAATATTTGTATTTGAGGATGTTAGAACTTGTTAAAAAAATTTCATGTGCATACCTACATTCCATAGATATATATACACAACTTTAAAATATACACTAATGTGTCTGTGAGGGCTGATTTTACTGTTCTTCATGTGGCTGTAGAGAATACCCTTCCCTAAAAAAAAAAATTAAAAGGGAGGAAAAAGAAAATAAAATAACAAAAAAACCTGTCACTTTACTGAGAGCTGGTTTAGAAGAAGTTATTAGTGACAATTGTCTCAGGTCAGGATCCTTTGCACTTGAATGTCTAAAGGAAAATTAATTTCCAGAAGGAAATAAACCAGGATAACGGAACAGGTGAGAAAGGGGACAGATAGCTATTTTAGCAATGAAAAAGGGCAAAGCACGTGGCCTCAGGAGGTGGGAGGGATGCCTGGAGGTCTCAGGGGGTCGGCAATGAAACAAAAAAGTCTTTCACCTCAAGATCAATGATTCAAAGCCAGCAGAAGACAAAGAGTGGGTTGATGGTCTTGATGAAGGGAGCTGATGATAGTCTTAGACCGGTTTTGGCTGGAAAGGGCATCCACTTCTCAGCCAGCTCCTCCGGTGCAAAATTCTGCTTTAGCGGAGGAGAAGTCACTAAGGCACAGAAAGCAAATTCTTTGCTTAGTCCTGACTGAATAACCAGAGGTCAAGACTGAGGCACGCTCGTCCCAGTCACTGTTTGCAGAGGGTCCTCAGCTCTTTCAGGCACCAGAGCTTCCAATCCCACAGCCTTTCTGAGAAGTCGCTTGTCATACAAAGTGAAAATAGAGTCTAGGGCACTTTTTTATAACAGTCTGCCATTTCTGTAGAGCCCTGTAAAGTTGGTCTCATGGGGTCTAATTTTCAGTGTGGCTGAGCTGTTTCCATTTCCAGTGGTTCCAGTTATTTCTGTATATGCAGGACCTGGAAATATCCCATCACATTAATGACAGCACTGTATTGGATAGGCTTAATGTGGCTATATCACACTATCCTGCCTCCCCTCCTGTGATCCTACATGGAGGAAAGGCCGAGGGTATGTGGCAGAGTCCAGACCGCGGCATGGGTCCTGACCTGGGGCTGACAGTCATTCCTGCCTATGCACATTGCTCTGTTTTTATCTTTGTCCCCCAGATCAAGCAATATTTCTGGGACCACTGCTGCCCTTTTTCAGCCTTTTGTCTGTTTACTCTTTTTTTCCAGTCCAAAAGCCCTTGCTTCAGACCACCAGTATTGAAGAGTCTCCTGGCCTTATTGTCCCACTGGTCATGGCTCTTCTTCCCCCATTCTGGCATTGTCATCCATGACAACAAGGCGTCTGGGACATGACCAAGGGTTGGGTCAGTATAATGGCTGTAAAGAGGGGAGGTGGGCACGTTTCTAAAAGCATTTCCTCCTTCCCTTGCAAGCTGCTTGTTTTTCCCTGACGGTGCAATAGCAATCCCCATCAGCTTTTAAAACGGGCTGTGAACCGTTTGCTCAAATCCCTTAGTGAGTCCCTCTGCAAACAGCTAGAAACTCCATTAGCAGTGGCAAAGCTCTTCAACATACTCTGTGGTGTCTCCTTTTCCTTCCCTCCTCCCTTTCCCCCTCTCCAGCACTCCTAATTAGGTCATTAATTCCTAAATCAGGAACACCAAAGCTGCTGCCACAGCAGTGCAAGCGTCCCTGCCATGAGGGAAAAGTGGGCTCAGCATGGAAAGCCAGTACCCGCTCACTTCTCAGCTGTTTTGTGTATTAATATAACAGCTCTCTGCAGAGGATCCCGTCTAGGGAATGGAAATCTAGTGTTTGCCACTTGTTGAAAAAATTTTTCTCCATAAGCCACCTGCGTTTTATATATATATGTATATATTTTTTCCTGTTTTCCTCTTGCTTTCCTCCCCTTGCTAACTTGTGTGTGGCAATTACTTTAAGTGAGCCTTGCACAGTGTACGGAGCGGGTGAGTTGCCTGCAGAGCTGAGACCAGGCCTGTGATTGGAGATCTGGAGCTGATAGCCCTCTTCTTGGCACTCAACCATTTCTTTTGACTTCAAAGCAAGAAACAAAAGATGTTTCAAGGACTTCTTTGGAAAACCACCATTAGATATGATGAGGCTTAGGGCCGTTTCCATGGCAATGGAGCCTTTTTACATTGTGATCATTGCTGCAAAATGGAAATGTTCTTTTGTCTCTGAAAGTCTGTTCACTTATTTATATATATATGTATGTGTGTGTGTGTATTTCTTTCAGCAACAAAAAATAATAAAAGGAATTAGATCTCATGGCAGGTTCCCTAAACTGAGTCACCTTCTCACTCTATGAGTTGTTTCTTAATTCTTTAAACTCCTGCATCAAAGCAAAAACTTCACAAGGATTTGATTTAAGTGAATATTAGCATTTAGGCCATCAGATTAACAGCCTTTAGCAGAAGGTACTAACATCCAATTGTCCCAGTAGACTGCAAACATGATGAACAGAAGGCGATCTGTTGACCCAAAAGAGCAAATCAAACATCTCCCTATGACTGTGACTATCACCTCTTTTGTCCTACTGTGCTCGATATCTTTGTATTTGTTGCTTCATCCTATTGCTTTGTCACCACTGATCAGAGTTTTCTCAAAAATCAATGATGCAATCAAAACCCCAGGCTCCCCCAAAACTATATCACTTTCCTGGACAGTAAACACTTCTGTCTTCATTCAGACATGGAGATGGCGATTTGGGCACACTGAAAATGAACCCTAAACTTCAGACCAAAATGTCTGAATTTTCTCTTTCTGAGGACCAAATTATTTTTGGGCAGGGTAAGAGGAGAGCTGTGGGAAGGTGACAAGTACAGCTCAGGGGCTGAAGAGTGTGCAGTTCCCATTTTTACAGGCATTGTTCTGCTTCCAGTTTGTGCCTGTGACCAGAAATGCCAGGACCAAAACGCCACAACCAAATGCTGCATCTGGCACAGCATCTGTATATATGTCACTGTCTCAAGTGGCTCGTTCTGAAGCTTGTCCAGGTTGTTACTGAAGACTGTGCATGGATGGGAGCTGTGCTTGAGATCCAACTCTGTGATACAAGGGATCTATCTGGCCCCTGTCCCTGCACCCGCCGTACAGCTCGGGGCTGGATCCTTGCGCAGCTCGGAATTGTTTGTAACCCCCAAATCCACCCCAGAGCCTTTGCTCCCTCCCAGCATCACTGTCTTCCTCCTTGCCACCTTCAGATGTGCTCAATGGCATTCCACTCATGATAGCGACTGAGGAATCTGCCCATAAAAGTTACGGTTTATCTCCTGCCGGTTTCCCCATTTGTTGCTTTATTGTCATTTCACTGCCAGTTAAACGGAGTTTTCTTCCACTCTCTCCTCACGCTCCTTTTGCTTGCATAAAACATGATGCTGTATTGTGAACAATGCAGGAATACATTACATAAATTTCTCTTTGATATCCAGCGTGTTTCCTGCTGTAATGGAATCGGAACAGAGCAACCTCTCCTCCCCGACATGTCAGATAACTCTCTATCCGCTCTCCATTAGGACAAATGTCTGTAAGCCTTTGAAGAGCTAAAACACCATAAAGGAAAAAGAAAATGTTAAGGGTGCTCCAGTGGGTATCACTGGAAATAATTGGGTTGAATTAAGTGAAGGGAAAATTTAGGCCAACTAACGGGAATAAAAGAGCAAAGTCTGTTAGGCTGAGAAGTTATCTCCGAAGCTATTAGCCTGGGGAATAGTCTCAAAGGAAGATGGTGCAAACTTTAAAAAGCAAAATGTATGATTTAGGGAGACAGTCTATAAAGACAGCTGGTGAAAAATGTATGGCTTTGAGTCACTTTAAGCTAGACTGAAATGAAGCACTTCAGACCATAATTCAGTGAAGAACACTTTGTTAGACTGTGTGGAAGATGCTGACCTACTGAAACTCTTCCACATTGACTCCTTGTGCCTTGATAATTCAGAGAATAGCTCCACGTACACCTACACAGTATAGCTGCACACTGGCTGGCAGCCGAAGTGTACCAAAGCAGACCACAAATCCTGGTTGTTACGCAAGATGAACCGGGGGAAATTATATACGTCACTATCTCCCTGGAGTGGTTGCTTATTCCCTGTTGGAAAGCACACACCCTGTCAAGTTGTTTGTCGGCAGGAACCTGAAGGCAAAATTCTGCTCTTTGACTTATGTTCCCTTAACGCTCTCTCCCACGCTACTCTGGGCTATGGCATAAAACAGCCTGTTAGATGTCACTGAGACATGCCTGAGCAGGTTGGCATCCCACATGGTCTAATCCACGCAGATTCAACGAGAGACTGGAAGAAAAGTGCTCAAGTGCCACCCACACTTTCTGATTCTGACTAGCAACTGAGCTTGGAAATGCTACAGATACCTTTAGAGAATGATGGGAGCAAGATGCCTTCTTTCATGTAAAGGTTTCTGCTTTGATTCTTCTTACTACTTCTTTTTGATACAGCAGTAGACCATATTTTTATGTTAAAAAGGCTGATTTTTTTTTTTTTTTTTTTCCTCAGAAGAAACTAGAAAACTAATTCTTCCCCTTGGGCTATTAGACTTCCTGACACAGTCTCCACAAATGCAGCGTCTAAGTCCTCATCTCCATCTGGTGAAGTTCCAGTTCACAGTTCTTACCTCCCTATCTTTGTCCTTCACTGCCAACCTCTCCTTATGTTTCTCTTAGATTTCTTATTCTGAAGACAATTCCTAAATGACAGCTGCAGATCGAGGCTGTAAACTGAAAGGCAGGCTGGGGTTATTCTGGATCATGCATTGCTCATGAGTTGGACCCAGCTGATGGGATGTAACTCTCAATTCTGTGTTTCTCTCTAATCATGTGAAATCCATGATTCTATTCCCAGCTATTCATATGAGTGAGTTACATTCAAGCTTTGCTTTCTGGGACTCTTGTATCTGGACATTTTTGGCCAGTAACTGCATTCATTCATCTCTAGTGTCATGCATCTAAAGCTATTAGTATACATGCTCTTTCAAAACTCCCTTGCTCTGGGACTCCCTGTCCCCTTTGCCATCATAAGCACTCAAAAATTCTTCCAGTTTACTGCTTTCATCCTCCCTCCTGGGTGCTTGCTGATCAGATCTTCTCAATGACATGCTAAGTTGTTTTACTGACATTGATGCATTATGCTGGACTCCATCAGCCTAGCAACCTTTGGGACCAGTCCTAGGAGTCAGGCAGCCAGACAGCTCAACTTGTCTCCATCAATCAGGAACTGAGACTTTATTGGCCAGAATGAGGGCTACAGGTGTACGCCACTGTCACAGTTTTAAATAAACACGATCAGTTTGCCCAGTGCTAAGCAACTGTTTCTGAGAGCGTGTTGGTAAATGTGTTTATAAAGCATAAGAGTCCAATCCATCAGCCCTCAAAGAGCCTAATCAATATATTCCAATTTGATCTTAGAGAAGTTTCGCCTCTGGGAAGTTTAATTTATTTCAACTCATGACCATGAAAAAATGAACAGCCACGGCACTTTGACAAAATAGAAAAAGCGGATGATGTTGTATCCAGCACCTGTTCCATTTCAATTTTCCATTTTACCTGAACAAATCACCCCTACGACTTGAATGACCATGAAAACTGATCGAGCGATGGAGAGAGGCTGCAGGCCAAAGGGGAGACAGAAGGAATAAAATATGGATGGGAAACATAAGATGCAGGACTTCTAAGATGCTTGGCTGTGTTAGTTTGCTCTGTGCAGAATATAGCCGAAGTGGAATAACTAGAACTTAAAATGCAAGGTAAATTCATTTGTATTGCAACTGCACAAGGCTGCAAACTGGGAGTCTGACTAGGCTAGTACATAGAAACCTCTTCCCTGTATTTGTACAAGACTGTTCTTTTATGTTCTTGTGACTTTTTGACTGATGACCCTACTGCCCATTTCTCATGATCCCAAATTTAGGAACCAGCTCTAAACCCTCCTTTAAAACACTAGTACAGTGGCTACGCAGAAGACCATCTGGAGTTCTTCTCCTGAGCCATATCCAAGAGTTGCAGTGTCTCAGCAAACTGGAGCCAGAAATGAAAAGCTGAGGAACTCCTCTCCAGGAAATACCTGCCTGAACGTTACATCTGTGAATCCTGCACTTACACTTTCCTGTATGAAGAAATGTTTGGAAAGGAGCTGGTTTTCATGTTTTTTATTCCAACTAGTCTACTGTCCCTGTAGCAGAACTACTAGGTGAAACCTCACTCACACGATTCAGGGGTATTTCAGGTAATCCAGGTTTTATTGACAGTGGCTCATCTCTGTTTTAGAGGTTAAGATCACAGTGCTCTAGTTAGATCAATGTACAAGATACTTCAAAGTGTATTTAACAAAAATACTATGTAAAACAAATGAAACATTTATTTCACTAACCCTCTGAGAAGTTAAGCCAAGATGCTTGACGTACTTGGTTTTTTTTACAGTGTGGTGGGGTTTTTTTTCAACCCATGCTGGTTTTCAGCAAGGATTTTGTTCAGAATGGCCCATGAGACTGTGATATAAAGGGATATCCTTGGTTTTCATTCAAGGTGGAGGCTGGAGGAGGAAAACAGGTGTCGTCCCATTATCAGAGATGCTCACTTTTCTTCCTGGGAACCATCGCTCTGTAAGCAACAATTTTCTTCTGGCCTTGCCCCATGCTATCAGAAAGTATTTGGGGGAAGAGGCTCTCTTTAATGCTAATTTGTTAAGAATTGAATCTAGTGTCCTCAGCAAATGCAAATCAATTGTTTATACTGATGCCAGAAAATGTAAAATCAGAAATGAATGTGTTGATTTTCTTCCCTCCAACTGCATTTCATCCTAATGCTTTCTGCTTTGATGCTTCCTCCCCAATCTTATTTGATATAGCATCAGACCATCTTTTTTATGTCAAACATTTGCTTCAAAGCTTCTCATAGCCTGTGCTAGTTGTCAAAAGTTGGAGGCAACACGTTTTAAGCATTCAGCAAGCATTCTTCCGAAAAGAAAACCACTATTTCTAATGAGCATTTGAGAGTGCGGTGCATTGCAGAAACTGTTTTCTAAGATCTGTCACAAATGATTTACTTTTATTAGTTTTAATGGCCCTTAGCTACAGGCATGGAATATAAGTGAAAATTAAGATATTTTTCACAAGATGAAAATAGATTTCAATCAGAGACGGTGGGCATTTCCCTCCCCTCACTGATCCCCTCTTTATTTTGTTTCTGAATAGACAACCCCTGCTCCAAGGAAATGACTTCATAGTGTTATGGCAGACACATACCTCTCTACCAAGCATGAGCTCTGCTGACATCAGAGGCCCTTTTCCTAACTGTACGCAACACTATCCATCAACAGCACTCACGTCATTCCCATTGAAGCAACTTCATATGCTTTACTGGGATCTGGCCATACACAGGGACATAACAAGATGTTTCTAGACAGAACCACAGGTTTGTTTTTTCTGCTGTTGAACTGAAGAACTCATTTGAAGCCAACATTTATTAATTCCCATTCACAATTTCTCTGTCTCTTTTTCATTTCTCCCTGCTGCTCACTCTTTGTCTCAGATAAAAGCATGCTTTTCCTCTTTGCATTTTGGCCATGTTGTTCTTTACAGATTTTGTTATTTTTAGAGGTTTTTTTTACAATGTGCTTCTGTAATGATTGTTATCACCTCATTTTGGTTTGTATTCAGTGGAGAAAGAGTGGTACAGCTGAGCCCAGACACTTACATTGTGAAGGCTGCACCTAGAGGCTCCCTGCATGAGTAAGGCTCTGCCAGGCTTGTTGCAAACATGAGCAAAGCTCCAAAGGAAGAGTGGTTCTGCAAAAGGATCTCTCCCCTCCATGCCAAACCCCCTACTTTGTTTCCAGCCATCATACCATGTTATTCTTATTCAGCAATAGGTTTTTATGTCATCTGCAAACCAGGAGAGTGAGGTGGGAGTCTGTATTTCCTACTACAGCTCCTCTGTATCAAAGGGTAGTAGACTTACTATGGCTGTCAGTACATGGAGTTCTTTCTTTGGCTTCAGCAATAAACTCACTGTATTAGCTGTGATAGTTCCAGATTCAAACCTTCCTAAAAACCCAAGAATCATCAGTTTCCTTTCTCTTTCTAATCTGTAGCTGTTTCAGAGCTCCAGTCTGAATGAGGTATAACGACTTGCAGTAAAGAAATGTGATAACTAAGGAAAGACACCAAAGACACCTGATGTCATGAGCTCTTCCTACTTAGTCTTTAGACACAATTGCCAAGCTAAAAGCATCATTGTTTTTCCCCCTAGGTCCAGTGTTACATTCTCCATCTGGAATGTGCTCATTGAACTGGGTCTCTCCTGCCTCTTTCATCATCCTCAGTAATTAAGCTTTTACAGCTAGAACCTAATTGATAACTTTATTGTTGATTAAAAAGATAGACTATCTCCAGCTCTTTGCCCACAACTTCACTGATTGTGTGGTATTAAGAGAACAACCACCTGTTTTCACTGGGGAAGTAAGCATTTGGGATCTGAAGACATGGGAGTAGCCAGATGGGGCTCTCGGTTATCCCAAAGAACAAGGAGACTAACTTCATCAAGTCGGAGTAATTACTCTGAATTTACATCAACAGGGTTGGGAATATGGTTTGGTCAAGAGTGGAGATCAGTGGAATAAAACTGAGCTAATTTTACAGGGTTTCTTCTCTGAGTGCAGCCACAATTTAATGGTCACCTATAATTAGTTAATTCATTTACTACTATAATAAATGCTTTGCGGCCCTTATAAATGTCCATTAAATGTGTCAAATCCCTTCCTCCTTTCCTCCACACACATGCAATTTCCTTGGCAAGTGAGAAACTGTAACCAAATCAAAAGGTGAAAGGAAGGATGTTACATGAAGAGGGCATGCTTTCCCCTGTCACTCAAATTCTCATGCTTGGATGAGTAACAAGTACTCTGTAATGATGTTTTAAATGCAACAGATTCCACTCTGAAAAAAGGAAGCAGATTCTTATCCCTTTTTTGTAGTTACCAGTTTCAGCGGAGCCTTCCTTATTTAATCTCATGGAGGACCCAGTTCTGGCTTTGGCTGGAAATACCTCTGTAGGTAAAGAATGATGAAATAGTAGAGCAATAATTACATCTTTTCATGAAAAAGGCTCTGAATTTGATCTACAGAGCCACCTCATGCTTCAGGGTTTAGGTGAGTGGTGATTCCTAGAGCCTGGAGAAACACCTAAAAATATAGGTCAGTTATTCACCTTTCTCTTTTGAGCTCTTGCAGCTTCTCCAGCATCCAGCTCTCCCTATTGCTTGTCTCCATTAAAACACATGAATGGTGCCTCTGCCAAATCCTGTGTTCACACATCACACTCTATTTCTGGAAGCTCAATGGTGAAACTCATGTTAAAAGCAGTTTTGAAAGCCCAAGCTGTATTCTCCTCACATCCCAGCTACATTTTGCCAAAGCTCAGGAAACACTCTGAATCTGGCCACCAGGATCAGACAGACAGGGGCGAGTTGGAGCAGCCCACAGGTCACCCATGGTTCACTGACAGAGTGGAGCAGCATGGGGGTCCCCTTCCTCAATGCAGTGAGACACCGCAGAAAGTCCAATCTTTCACCCTTGTGTGACTCCTTTCCTCTTGGCTTGTTAGCCCCATTGCTGATCCAACAGCTCGGCACACACCTTCCATGAGGATGCACCATCCGAGTGTGGCAGGTAGCAGAGCCCTCTGCTCCAGCGAGACAAATCCTCACTACTTCAGCTGGGCAGTGGGCTGACTGCTTGTGCTGGGGCTGCGATGTCCTAAGCACGCTGGTGCACAATGCGACCTGCTCTGAAGTCCGTGGTTCGACAGATATCCGCAACAGAAAGGAACAACCCTTAATCTGTCACTTGTACAAATCTCCTAAATCCTACCTTAAACCAAACTGTACGCTCAGAGCACACTGCTTGCATTGCCTTGCTCGCTTTCTCTATACAGAACAGACAGATAGCCGACCAACAGGCAGAATCTCAAGTGGTGGGTTGGAGAATGTAACTTAATCTGGGTTTGAAACTCTTTATTTAAACGTTAAGCACAGGCAGCAGATATTGCCGCTTGTCCACCAGGATTCCGTTTTGGGAAGGGGGGGTCATTTCCCCAGCTCCCGCTTTCAGCATCTAATTCTATCTCTCTTTTTGCTTCCTGCAAAGGAAGTCAGAACAGGGAGATGGCAGGAGAGTAATACAACAAACTATAACACATTGTGTAATTGAAATGGACCATAATCACTAATATTAAAGACAGTGAATCATTCTAATCGAGCCATGCTCAGCAAACAATGAAAAATTATGTGCCAGAAAAGCTAATGCTGGTTTTAAAATGAACAGAAATGAGGCGAAATGGAACCTCACTCTTTATTCATGAAGGTCAATTTAACGTGATTATTTTTTCCCTGGCATCACAGCTTCGTGATTACTGTTGTATACCTCAGTGCTATTTTCTAACCTAATAACAGTAAAAAATAACCAGCTGGTGATGATTCTGTTTAAAGCAGAGACTAAATGCTCACAAAAACCTGCCACTGAACAGTTGCACATGCTAATCAGACACAGCTCAGCCAGATTCCCAATAGAGTCCATATTTTGCGAATTTCAACTGGTTGACTACATTGAGAAATTAGATTATGCCTCGGACATTCAAGACTCAGAGCGATCTGCGTTCATTCATTCCTCCTGGGTGAAATCAAACCCTCTGTAGATCCAGCCAGGCGCTTTTAATTCATCCCACTCCATATTTTCCCATAATATTTACCATCGTGCGGTACAATCGCTTTAGGGACTTGGCGTTTCGGTGGAGGCGACGGGGTCTGATTCTCCCTGGGCATATTCTCACGTCGTACGGGAGAAACAGCTTCGACTTCGGTGAAATTACTCCTGGTGTCAGCCAGGGATGGCAAGGAAAGGATCTGTCCTCCCAGCGTATCTGACACTGAAGGAGGGCTCTGCTGACGACATTTGGAGGAAAGCTGACACCGCTAATAATTGATAATTTCCAGACTTGCCAATGAGCGCTGTGAATTTCAAGGAGGGGGCCAGGAAGAGGGAGAAAAAAAGTTAATTAAAAAAAATGCCCAAACGTTTCTCTGCTCGAAGGAAAGTGTTGTTTATTCTGGAACAAAGTAATGCCTTTTGTTTTGTTTATTTCTCAGCTGTCTGTAGTTCTTAGCAGCAATGTTACCGAGGTTTATGCTATACAAATACAGATCTTTTTAATATATAAAAAAATGTATTTTTTTTACTCTTACCTCATTTTTTAAAATTTTGCTAAAATCCCAGAGAGACAAATTAGTAAAGAGGCAGAGCTTTGCCAGGGAGCCTTCATTAGATCAGCACTAATAACTTCTTTCAGCAGCCATGGATAGCTTCTGACATCACAGCTCAAGCTTGTCCGAAAGCTAATTATTTTCCCTGTTATAAAACAAAGGTTCTGTATCAAAGGCCCATAATGTGACACGGCACACGCTCCAGATGCACTGATTTGCAAAATAAATCAACTGTGTCAGGGTGGAATTTGGAGGAGAAATTACAACAAATTGCAATTATACTTGCCGTGGTACACTACTTAAATGCATTGTCAATTTGTTAAATGCAAGGCACCATGTGTGTCTTTTTCCAGGTTGCTTATGGGGGAATAGAAGAGGAAAAATTCTTATCTGTCAAAAGGAGAAAAATCTTCTCCTCCCCTTCACCCCCTATACAGCTCCTTTCAGCCTACAGATGCTATCATAGCAGGCTTTATAAAAAATTCAGATGGTGTCATAGGAAGGCAGACACAACTAGCAGGAGCAAATGGTTGGAGCCCATCCCTAGCAGAACAAATGAAGAGACGTGTTTAATAACAGAAACCTTTCTGATTTTGTTATCTTGTTTAGACTGCTATTAAACCATATCACCAAGTAATACAGTAGTGTGAGAGATTTGTTCCGCTTTGTTTTTCTCCTCCACAAGGAGACAATTTTCCTTCCTTTCCCCTCTTCCCTTCCTAACCTTCTCCTCCCTTAACAGTGCCAAAATAGTGGCAGTGACCCACCCTACCGATATGCAGGCAGAAGGCCACATGTCTGCATGGTCAATGAGACACAAGCATGGGATTTCCCGGGATCCTATCTCCACCAGCTTGTCTCATCCCAGGTAGTTAGATAAGAAAGGGACAGTGGGATGATGCAGAAAAGGCGAACCAGGTGGAAATGCAAAAGGTCTTGTCTGCATGGGCTGGTGTCTCTGACAGTTCCCCAGGACTCTCAAAGCAGAGCTGAAATGGGCATGTCCCCATCACATCTCAGGCACCGGGAGAGGTGATGTCTTCTGCCAGGCACGGGCACCGCAGCAGGTAACTAGAGCACTTCCACTCCCGGTATGACTCCCCTCCTTGGCCTCACGACGTTGGCCTTCTCCCCTTTCTTTGTGATTGTATTTTCTGTTTTCTTACACTTTTCCCCTTCCTATCCACTCTTTAATTTATTTTCTTAGTTCCTTCTCCTTTTATCTGCTAGTGCCTGTGTATTTTCAGCCTCTAATTTCTGTCACTTTTCCTGTTTGAACTTCTCCTGTTCCTTCTCCTTTCCCATGTTAATGTCTTCTGTTTACTTTACTCTTGGCAAACACTTTTCCTTTCATTTCTAGGGCTTGTTTCCCTTCGAATTGTGTGTCTCCGTGTATATACACACATACAGATACATACATATAGATATACATAAATCTTGAAGCCTTAGCCTTTTGCATTTCAAAACTAGCCTGTCCCTGGAGTCAGTTTGTTATTCCAGTCTCATTCACTTTATTGAGTTATTTTCTTTGCTGCTATCAGTCTCTAAATACAATCCAGTAAAGATACAGCAATGATTTTTGACAACCTGACCTTTCTGTGCTTTCTTACACTTGTTTAATTAGGTACCACATGCAGCTGTGACTTGATCTTTACAGTTTTCCAACCTCCCCCACCCCATACCTGGAGGGGGGATGGAAATAAAAAAAGAGAGAGATGTTGTTGAAAGAAGGTCATTTTTGACAGGTCTGCCAGTTATTTCAGGCATCGGAAGGCCAGCAAGTTCTGCAGGAATGGCAGGCCATGCTCTCTGTATTTTGTTTAACAAGTTAGAGAAAACTTTTGGCTGGGGCAGGTAGGGAATTAAGTGATTTACTGGTTTGATGAGGGCCCACAGTGATTTAACCTTCAGGTATCCAGTTTAAACACAAATCTGACAAACAAGAAAGGTGAAGGTCTGCCAGGTCTTTGCTTTGGCAAGCTGGGATCTCTGGGGTAGCAGGGCTGTAGGTGTGTGTACACAGACAGGAGAGATGCCCCCACAGATCCTTAGGTGCGGGAAATTACTGATGCCATCTTCAAGGGCTGATGGCAGGCAATCATTATGAGCAGCATGTTCCTTTTTGTTTCCCAGGTGAAATGCATTAGTTTTGGTAGGACATGAGTTCATTTGGAAAATCAAAGATGCTTTTTCGGTTTCTGGTGGATCATACGACTATTCAGGCTTTAGGCAGGCACACGTCCATCTCACAAACTCCTCAGCGCACTGCAGTGTGAGCCCCCACACTTGTCAGCAGGTCTCAGCCATGAGAACCAAAAGCCGAAATGAATCATCTGCCCAAGAACTAGTATCCTCATGGCTGCTTTGGCCAAACGTGCTGGCAGGGAGAGCGTATTGCTGTTGTCCCACATGAGCTGCAATGACACATTCGCACATGCTTGAAATCCCTCTCCATCTGGCAGAAAGGTTGAGGTTTGCACCCAGTGGCAATGTGATGTCCGCAGGCTGTGGTCACACCTTCCTGCGAACTTATTTATAGCTTTAGTGTTCAGAATGGTCCTAGTTCAGCAGTAGCGGTTGGTAGATTTTCCCATTGTAATACACATGCTCGCTCCATCTGCTGCAGTACCATTCAAAGCCCATGGAAGACAACTGGAGTCCTTCAGCTTTGCTATGTCCTCCAGTACAGATCCCTCTGTCCTGACACAGGCAGATCTCCCACTGACTTCCAGGTGCACGCATTACTTGTATTTTGGTATGGATATTATTTAAGCAAAAGGACATGACAAACTGCCTAGTAACGCTGATTAATGGGTGCCCCTGGGGAATAGTGAGGCATGAGATGAAGTTAAATAACTCCAATGTGCATTACTCAACACTGGCACACCACCTGAAGTGTCTCATTGTACCTAAAAAATGGATTCCCTTTTAAAAAGGAACATTTTTAATGTTTCACATTAATTTTCTCAAAAGTCCTTACACTGTGAAAAATATTCCCTATGGAAAGCCCTCTCCCCACCTCCACCATCACTGCCTCCCACCAAGCCTTGCCCTACAGGTGTCCAATGTATCTTTGACAAGGTGAAATAGCTCAGTGCATGTACTGATAACCCACTTGCCTACCTTGATTTATACTGCACACTCATGTGGTGTTGCTTTGAAAACCAATGGATTTCTCATGTGATGCGAAGCTGACTAAAATACTTTCTCATTGGGCAGACCACAACACAACGTGGTCCTGAGCCCTTGAGCTGCATCCTCAACTGCCCCAAAATACAACAGGCATCAATTCATGCCTGCACAAGCTCTGACCATCCAAAGTTCTCTTTGGTGCTAATACCACCATTCGTTTGCTAAGCCCACATAATCTGCCCTGAATTTGGTGTGATTATGCACACATAAGTGGGCAACTCCCAATGTCCTTGGGCTTCATAGGATTTCACAGCAGAAGGACTTCATGTTTTTTTCTAATGACTTGCAATGCTGGCTGCAATGTGATTACTCGAACGTTTTAAGTTATGCATGTGCTTTTCCCAGATCTAGCAGAGAATTTAAGCCTATGTGGTAAAAAAAAAAATCTTCCTGATGCTTGGTTAAACAAATCATGTACTAGTAGTAGGCCATAGTTCTTTTCCTTCTGATTTTATTTTTATTAAAATTTATACTTACTAAAGATCAGAGATTTAATACAAGGATATAAAACAGCATTCTCTGATTGCATTCACAACAGATTCTAGATACTACTATCACACAGTTCATTCTTCCAACAAAAAGATCCATGCACAGATAAGAGCGGCTTGGTCATTTATCACACACTAGCCCTCAACAGACCACGCAGATAAATACAGAAAACAACATTTTCCAGAAGAAAAAACTCTTCTTTGATATTTATTCACCTGAAATATTAGTGTGCGTTATATAAGAAAAAGTGATAATATATCTATTTAAAAAAATGAAGGGATTGAGTTATAGGGATGCTGGCAGCATTCTCTTACTGTAGGAGGAAGCACTAGGAACCGAAGGGTGTGATACCTAAGGCTAAATTTTAAGAAGGCTGATATTTGCTTCCTTAAGTCACAGAAATATCTGCATGTCAAATCAGCCCAGGGACCTGTGGCCTTTCAGACCACTGGAAATCAGCATTTATTCCACCAAAATCTGTGGTTTAACTTGATGCTAGAAGAGAATGGTGGCCTGTTTGTTTTCAGTGACTCACTTTTTAACCTCTGTCAGTTTGTTAGAAAAAAACCTCCAGTATTTAAATAACTGTGTCTCAGCTGCAGAGACCCCAGTGCAGGTGCGAATTCTGCACCAGCAAAGTGAGCCTTGAAGGGGAAACTGCCCTTCTCAGGCGATGCCCCTGGGCAGGCTGCAAACTGCTGTGAATAGCCAAGTCCCCAACCTCATCCTAAGGCTAATATCTTGCATGATGAAATTCAAGACAGTGCAAATTTTGACAGTCCCATGATGAGAAACTGGAATTTGCACTGCAAATTCTGGTGCAGGTGTGAGGGGTGCTCTCACGCAGGTGGTGGGGCTGGCTCACGTGGCAGCTGTCACTTCTCCCAGGCACTGTGAGCAGAGCTGGGTTTTACAGTGACTTCTGAGCAGCCTCAGCTGTCCTTAGGTTAGAGGATGTGACGGTTGTTTTGTTCCCTAATGCCCAGACTCCTGAGCACTACGCTGTTCCCTTGGGGTCATGGAAACAATTTGATTTACAGAGTCCTCACAATACTCTATTTTATTCTGAGGCAGCAAGACTTCTGAAAAGACTGTGTTTAGGGTCTAATGATCTACTTGACTTGCTCAGCCTGAAGTCAGCTTTGTTGCAGAGTTGAAACTTCACCCGCTAGTGAAGGGACCCACCTGCACCAGTGAGGATACTCCACTGGCATCTGACGGTTGTTCGTCTTGGAGACAGGGCAAAATAAGCATTGACTCTTGCTTTGCATCTGCAAGCGCTGTGGATCCATAGCTCAGCGCAGCCTTGTTAAAACACAATGTAAGAATATGAACTAGAGGGGACCTATTTTCGGTGCCCATCAAGAAACACTGACGACCTTAAAAAGTCTGGGATCTAGGCTGCTTGGTTTTAAACATTGCCAACTGGAGATTTTAAATTAATCATTTATCAGAGCACAGAGGCAGACATTTCTCATAATTGGCCTGAAGAGAGGTCCTCAAGTATGAGGAAGTGCAGGTACAAGTCCTGTGTACATCCTTCTCCAAGTCCAGGCTCAAACACTCCAAGCCTGAACACAATCTTTCCGAAGTTTTGAGATGTAGATGAGGCGTGTGCAGGGTCTGTGAAGGACTGGTTTAGTAACAGAGCAGTAAAACGTGCTATCTTGTCTGTCAAATGCTCCAAGCAGGTCTTCAAGGTCTGCAGACACTGAAACCACATATCTGAAAATGATTGAGTTACTCAAGTAATTATTAAATTGGATACCACTCAAATCTGTTCTGCTCTTTATTATACACAATGATTCACCATTTATAGGGCCATAAATTCATTTGAAAGAGGTGTAGCGAATCCAGGCTGGGGACATACTGCAGAGGTTTGGAAATGAAGCTGAACCTGTAAAGACTGGCTCCTCTCCAAGGGGCCGAGACGTGAAGCCCTCTGACCTGTTCACGGCAGCCGGTGATTTGTAACCTGCAGTGCAGCCACTCCGGCAGACACTCAGCACCTTGCCATCCACCCTGGGCTGCCAGAGCAGGGATGAAAGGGGGTGAAAGACACGTGTAAAGGGAAATAAAGACTTTGCTCATGTGCCAGAAGTCTCTCTGTTTTTTTTCTGTGGTGCTCTCTTATCCACTATCTCAGCCATCTTCTCTGAATGATGGTCCACCAAGCCAGCTTTCCATCTGACAATACATTTTATTTTCTTAAAGTAGTTCTTTAGCAAGGATTCACTTGAGTAGTTGTTTGTTTGTTATCCCTTCTGGGAAATGGTTTAAATTACCATGCTTTGATCACCTATTTCCCTTCTGCACACACACAGACAAGAAAAATAAAAACAGTTCCAGTGAAAACAGGGTCTATTTTGCAAACAACCTAGTTTTTGGGGAAAAAATAATAGTGGGGAAAAACGCTTTATCACAAATATTTTGGACATTTTCTTGTTTTCTCCTGCTCTTGTTCCCTTGGCAGCTGGTAGAAGCAGATTTTATAAAATCGCCATCCAACACTCAGAGGCACCAAGGGGGTTTGTTAGACTCAGGAGTTTCACAGGGCAGACACTGTCCAGGGAAAACATCTTCCTGCTGTAGTTATTTTGAACTAAAATCTTTGCCTCCACAAATACATTCCTTTGTTCTTATACAAGCCTAAATGAAAAGCTTTGCTTTTTTGAGGCCTGGATTAGTTAGACTGGGTACCAGTCATGTGGTTATATTATATCTGTTAAAGCTGATGCATCTACTCAGTTGCTCAGTAAAACAATCTGGTAATTTTTGTCCAGTACTAGATGTTCTCTCCGGACTTGGATTTTGCTACCTGCACAAAAGATTCCCCTTTTTGAAGAGAACTGTCTGTTAGAAGGAAAAAAAAAAGCATATATTCCCTGCTGCTCACCATCTCTGATCAAGAAAGTAGAAGAAAAACTCACCAAAATCCCATGAATTACTTTATCCTTCTAATTGCAAAAGTCTTTGTTTTTCCATCTGTCAGTGACAAGGACTCAGTTTTGCAAAACTGTTGGGGAAAAAAAAAAAAAGAATTGGGTGGTTTTTGCCAATCTGAACGTGGAAAGCATTAGTGAGTCTGCAAACTTGGATGAAATTCAGTTACATTTTGCACTGTGAACTTGAAAACCTCAGTTTGGCTGAGAAAATATGTTAGAAAGTGAAAAAGCAGATGCTGCTTTCCAGGTCTGTCATTCACTTTTTTAAATGTATTGCTCAATAATCACTAAAACACAGCTTTCTCAGGTGTTAAAACATCTGGGATTCAACATCTCTCTTAACCCACATCACTGGGAATTCTGAATTGATTCACCAAGTTTCACAGAACAGAACCGGTAACTTGGCTGAATTTAATCCCATTAGCTGAATGTCCACGTTTCACCAGCTTTAACTCATAGATCTGAACTGTCAGCAAGCATCTCTTTTGTGTGCAGAGAGAAAGTCGATGTTTTGCAGGAACATACCGTAGAACAGACTGAATATCCAAACAAACTGTGTTTGCACGCTTGTCTATGGCAATGTAGGGGGGAACTGTGTGGGCAATTAAAGAATTGGCACTCACCGGTGGTTGCCTGTACCAACTCTGCCTGTGAGCCAAACAAAAGCTGCATATCAGTTTGACCCGCAGGAACGTGTCTCTTACGCACATGGTGTGGTCTGACACCGGGGAGGGGGCTTTTTCAGAGTTCACTTTACTGTAGTTGTTCCAAGATACTTGACACCCACAGCAGAATTAGAGGGGCATTGCAGCAAACACCACCCTTGAATGCAGAAAGACCTTGGCCACCTCTTCCATCTCCTCCTCACCATTCATCTTAAAATATTCCCAGCACTGTTTGCAGCTCACTCAGAGGTAGGCAGGAATGTTGTGCAAAATAAGGATTAGGCTTTAAAAACAAGTAATTCGCTGGTCACTGATTGTGTGTTAATTAGTATCGTTCTGTCCCTGCTTTAAGAAAAATGGTCCACAGATGGCTTCTGTCTGAGAAAAAAATGCAGTTTTTGTTCTAGCAATCCTGTTTGTTTCCTGCCACCACCCCTCCAGCTACCCTCTAATTGAACAAAGTGGACTTAATTTGAATTAAACTGTCAAAAATCTTCCACTTAAATTGATTTATCAGCCTTCCCGGCTGAAATGGATTCATTTCTGCACAATATATATGAAGTGTGTGTTGATGGATTGCATTTCACGGAATGGAAACATTTTTTATGCATCTTCATTAGATTCAGCTCAGGTATGCAAAGGAAAGGAGGGGAAAGCAGGGGGGAGGGAGGGAGACGGAAGAGTAAGTGTGCAAGAGCACATGAGGGAGGAAGCAGGAGACAGAGAACTCCAACTTGAGAGTAATGAAAATCATCTTTCACTGTCTTCGTGTGTTGAGAGCCCATGTAATGTTCATGTTGCCCCCATATGCCCACAGGCATCCTTGGTGACTCTTCCAACAGATGTCAAGTAGAAATCTTATGAAAACTCTAGGTCCCTTCATCAGAGTGGGTCCCTTCTCCATATGCTACTAGATCTCCTCCCCAGCCCCTTTCTCCTTTCCTGTGTATTAAACTAGAAATGCCTCCACCATTTCAGCTCTGGACCCGTGTGTGATTCCACCCAAAGACACTGACACGGCTTTTTAGGGCTCCTGCTGTGCCACGGGAATGGTTATTGTCCCAGCTGCCTGCTGCTGTCCACCCAATGGAGTATACTGGACCCTGGCAGTTACCTGGCAGCTGAGCTGGCTTAATTAAACCATTAAAGAGAAAATTCTTGCTAACCTGAAAAGCAATAGAGACACTCCCATAAGCAGCTGAGCTGTCTGGTCTGAAGGACCTCCCACAAGGTCCATGACCAGCAACATAGGGTGGGCTGGAAGATAATCATCCTTTCATTTGTCACAGCTGTGTTTGGAGGAACAAGAACTTCTGCACTTAGACAGAGAATGCTACTTGACAGGCAGGTAAGGGAGTATGCTGGGCTGGATGAGATGCAGCGGAGCAGGAGATCACTCTGGGTGTATGTCTGAGTCCCCCCTGGGAAAATCAAATGAAACCTTTCTCCAGGGACATGCCTTTCAAAAAGAGGCTTATATGGAAGGGGTATTAGAGAGAGAAAAATCAAAAGCTTCAGCCAGCTCCACTAAAAGCCTTTCAATTATAAAAAATTGTTATTGTCTTTATTTCTGCTCTTTTCCTGACCTGGAGTGTGTTTAATGCAGTAGGAACCATTTGACAAACTCAATTAATTTCCACTTAGAATAAGGTATTTAATCTGAAGAGTTTTAGATGAACTGGGGCAGGTGCAGTTTGACTCTCTGATTGATTGAATTAAACTTCTATTCATTTCCAGCCATGCCAGATCCAAAATTTTTTCAACAGTTTCTGTCTTCTGTTCCTTCTGCCTGGCATGTTGGGTTTTTTTTCCCCTCCTTCTGGACATAAGAATGGTGGATGGGATTCAAAAGGGGCATCAGTTTCTGGAAATGGTTAAGTAAATGTCACAGGCAGGGAATACCAGAGTGAAGATGCCCGATGCAGAAAAGGCGAAGGCAGCACTACTTACGGGCAAGGAAGGCAGTGACAGGGAGGCTGTTTCTTGAAAGCTATCTGAACAGACCTGATGATCAGGGAAGTGAGGGATATCCATCCAGCCAATGGAAGCTGGAAGGGATGGATTTTTCTGAGTGATTTAACATGTGGAGTGCTGAGCACCATGGCCTGTTGCAGGTAACAAAACCCCTGAAAATGAGACCTATAGGTTCACTGAAAATCCTTCCCATTGGGCTCAGACAAAGCAGATTGAAGTGATCGGGAGTGTTTCCCACGGTTCCAGGGCGTTTGGAAAGGTCTTAAGTGGGCAGGTGTACAATTTCTTGTTGTGAAATCTGTCTGCAGAAAATCAGAGAGCTCTGCCACTGGTGACTGCAGCAGTAACAGTCGGTCCTGTATCCAGAACCCGCATCTCTTCTGATGAAGGTTGCTACAAGGAGATGCCAAAAGTCTGCTCCCCTTACACCCCCTCCCTCATGCTCTTTCACCAGCAAGAATATGAATCAAGCCCTGAAGAGAGCTGTCAGTGAGGGATGATTTTCCTGTGATTATTGCCTGGGTGAGAGATTATGCCTTGTTTTTTTGCAAACTGCCTTATTTGCAGAGCAGAACGCATTGGGCTCATGTCCAATTGATACATTCCTCTTCAAACAGCAGATCCAACTACAGAGTGAGATGCAAATTTAATTATTCCACATGTAGGAAACAGAAACGGAATCTCATTGTTAAATTTGTTCTCCTACGTTGGAAAGATAAAAAACAAAAAAAGATGCTGAAGTGGCCTGTGTGAGCTGAATACATTTCACTCCCCAGAGCTGGAGAGAAATGAACTCAGTTCCTGCTGCAAAAGCTTCACTGGATAGAATGATTTTTCTTTTTTTTTTTTTTTCTTTTTCTTTTCCATATTCAGCATTACGATGAGCTGTTGAAACTTCTTCCTCATATGCATGCATATGTGCAACCCCCACTCCATTTCCAGGGAGTGTTTTGGGACCATTTCACTTCCATTGAAAGTGGTCTCCCGGGATGAGAACCAAGCCAGTTGGACCTTAGATAGTGGGACATCTACATCAGAGCTGAGACAAATGGTTTTCCTTAAGTGATTTGTTCCATTTGACTTAGCTCAGTTAAAGCTGCTTAGGGGACCACCATGTAATCTGTAGTCTCTGTTTCCTGCTGTCCTTTACAATGGGGTGGGAGATCTCTTCCATGGTCCCATTTCTCTACTTGTGTCTACAGTTTCTGAGAGGGAAAGGGACCTTTCTGGAAGGTTTTGCCCTCTTTCTTTGTCCCTTTCTCTCTCTATCCAGTAATTGCTGCAGCTTCCCTCGTGTCCTGCTTAGATAGTTCTGGTTGCAATGGAGCATAGATATACTGTGGGCATTACAAATAAGAGGTTTGTGGTAGGGAGCACCATCCTCTTTGGTACTGACTTGTTCATCTTGAGTTCACGGGCTTATTTGTATAGAAGTGCCTCCAAGGTCTACTTTGAGGACAAGTTGATCTTCCATACATCTCAGTAGCATGTGGCTCCAGGAACTGGTGCTCCATAGAGAGGGAGAGCCCAGAAGGTTCCTAGAATCATCTGCTGCAAGAAACGATGTGATTTAAGGGGAGCCCGAGCTCAGAGTTTGGTCTGCTTGAAAAAAGGGCAGTCTTGTGCAAGTCTGTCCCCTTGAACTTGCAATTCAGGGACCACAGCTTTTGTCTCAAGGACAATTTGCCTTATCTTCTTTGGACACTACTGGGAATCCAATTCATAAGCTAAACATAACTGATGAGGTCTGTCCTAACAGGCAGCAGCAGAGCCTAGAGCCACTCAAGCTCACCTGCGTTAGACTGACTGCTGCCCCAGAGCCAGTGTCACACTCTGTCCAGTGATGGATCAGCCATGCTAGACCCATTCATTATAGCTCGTATCTTATGATAGCAGGAATAGATCCTGTACGCTGTCACCCAGAGGAAAACTCTGTCTTCTATCTCCCAGTGCATCCCTCATAGCCATAAGCTATTGAGTAACATCAACACTGTATACGGATGGGAAAAATGTCCACAAAAGAAGTGTGTGTAATAGATAACATATCACCCCACAGAGCAGAGGCACTCCTGGGGCACTCATCTCCTGCTGTTCATTTGCAGATGCCTGCAGGATCATCTTTTTCCATGAGCTGCCTGTAATTTACTTCTGGAGGCATGCTCCTTTTCTGCACACAAACATATCAAGAAGATCTGCTTTGTCTGAGCAAATTTCCCTACCAGGATCAGAACAAGGGGTGAGCAGGACTCTAGACAAGTGCAGAATGTGATGGTGTTTGGATCCATGCTGTGTATTAACAGTGTCCTTTTTGAAAAGGGTACCTTTCCTGAAATGATCAAGCAGGATACGAGTGGCAGGTGTTTGGTGGTTTTTAAACATGGATCATTTCTGCGATGTGGTTTGCAGCATAACCCCCAGATAAATGCACAGGTGAGAGGGTGAAGTGCTGCAACACAAGGGCAGCCAGAGGCAAGAATTTTTTAATTAGCTTTTACACTGGAAAAAGTGTTTGTGTGGCCACACTTTTAGCTCAGGGGAATCCTTAACCCAGCCTTGCGTAGCCTGAGCCTGCTTACCACAAAAAGGAAAAGGAGTTAGTCAAATAGGGGAAATAAACATTGGGTCACAGCTAAAAGAACATCATTTTCTACCAAACTCTTTCTATGTTTACCATATTAAATGATCAACACATTTGCACTGTATCAAACTGGGCAGATGTAGCATTAAAAGGTCAGCTGTTAACCTGCAGAAGCAAAGAGACTTCACATCTCTCTCTTAAAGATGATACTCCATTCTGAATGGGTCCCCATGGAACTCCTGTAATAACATTAATGCTCCGAGTGGCCATATAGCGGCTCTCATTTGCAGTGTGTGGAACCTCTTCATTAAGACTCAAACTCCCACTGTGAAGATGGGAGCTGACTTTCTTATGGCACTTGAACAACTGGGGAAACTGAGACACAAGGACATTAAATTCTTTCAATAACAAAAAAATCAGTCTCAAATTCCTTATTCTCAGCCTCTCATTCCAATCTTCAGGCAGTTTTCCACACAGTAGAGTTTGTGGGATTAAATGTTCAAAAAGTCATGGAATAGGGATTTTGGATCCTTTCCGACTAATTTGTTAATCTGTATCATCAGTAATTCTAAAACAATTAGAATGAGAATGTCTTTTGATGCAGTGATATTTGAAAATCAGAGGCAATGCAAAAGCAAGGTGTTTCTCATGTCTCATATTCACGTAATATAGGCTCGCCTACCCTTGGGAGCAGCTTATTTTATAAGAGTGGTATTATTGCTTAGCCCATGTGGGACAGATAAGAACTAATCTCCCTTGAACCTCTCTGCCAAACCTGATCCTTAGAGCCTGGCAGGACCACACATTTGTTTACGTTCTAGTTCAGAAAAGGATTTAAGGCCTTGTTTATCTTTAAGGCTCCTAGTAGATGCACGAACTTTCAGGTATTTTTCATTGAAGAACGAGCCCTTCAGTGAATCAAAGCCTTGTTACGTCTCCGTAGCAGATGGGAGAGGTGAAACCTGGCCCCACCTGCCCAACTTGCTAATGGAGCAGCTGAGCCAGAATACAGATGTTGCCACGCTTACCTCTCTTTCACAGAGGAAGCCGGGAGTAGGAGGAGGTTTGAGATTTAGAGCATATCTATACTCACAAGACTATGCAAATTACTTACTCCTCTGGCTTCAAGCCTGTGCTTGGAGGTACAATATAGGTTAATTAAAGACACAAGAGAGAATGGGGAAGAGGCACAGATTGGATGAACCAATAGTGGCGTGACAAAGACTGAGGTAAGAAGTCCCAAGTTGATTCCTGGAGAGAAAATTGACACCACAAACCAGCTTTGCCTTTTTTCAGAGAGGAAAAGCACGGCATCAAAGCACTGAGCAGAGCTGCTATAAAAGTGGAACGGTCACTGTCGGTGCTGGTTATCCCCACAACTTCAGCGACACGGGAAAGCTGGGACAAATTTCTGTGTGCGCTTTCCCAAAAATCACGTCTCCCTATTCACCCGTGCACAGCCTGTTAATGAGTCCTAGAGGGCAGAGAGTCTAATTCTCCACAAATGATGTAGCAGGTTTTCCAGTCTTTTGACATATTGAAATCATGAAGGCATGGGATGTGTTTCTGGAAGACAGGCTTCAGTCACGCACCTTCTGTTTCTAGGGTCAGAACAGGGACAATCGCTGGAAATTCAGCAATGTATAGTGTGGAAGGAGTGAGACTAAATGACCCAATAATTTATCCATGTATCAAATACATTAGTGGTCTTTGTATGCCAGGACTGTTATGCCTCTTTTATCCACACGTTAGGGGCACATCACAGAAATTGGTATGAAATTGTTGTTCTGCTACTTCTACAAGCACTAAATCTTTCTTTGTTTTTCCTATTTTTTTTTCTTCTTTTTTTTTTTTAATAGCCATCCAGGCTTCTTTACTGAAGCCATAAAAAATACAAGTTATGAAAAGCAAAAGAAAAAGGCTGTTTCTAGGCAGAGGAATGTGTCTTTGATTATGTTTGTGTATGGAGTAGCACAAGAGGGGACCTGATCCTCAATATGTTTGTAGGATGCATCACACAATAGAGACCTGAATTGAGCCCTCTAGGCACAACTGTAATGTAAATATTAATTAACATTAATGGTCTGTGGCCTTGCCTGTCAGCTGGAAGCCAGCAAGACTATGCGTGGCAGAGTGGTATTAATTTGTTGTTGGAGCCCTGAAAGCAGTGAGTCTGGTGGTACAAGGAGCACAGCAGCTTCACTCCCACATGCCCACCCTGCTCTGCTTCTGGATCATTCACAAGGTGGGAAATCACAACTGGGATGAGATGCTGGGGCTGCTTCAAAGAGCACTGGGGACACAGGTGGGAGATGGGCTCATTGCTGACCTCTGTACCCTACTGTGGGCTCCTCATGTTGTAAACCCTAGGCAAGGTGCCATGTATTTGAATTGCTGGGAACACCGTCTGCAAATGGTGAGTCACACTTCCAAAAGCCTCCATCATTCTTCTGGGCAGGTCTCTGCTAGCTGCACCTCATTCTTCTTGCAGCCAGGCACACAGCAATCACTTTGGGGGCTCCAGCTGGAACACCTCAGGTTCCCAATTGCTCCCATACTATGGGCCCCATTCTCAGCAGCAGCATCTCCCCTGCTTTCCCTCCTTCCAACTCTCTGCAAGCACCTCCAATGAATTATTAATTGCAGCTCATCCAATTAAAGGGCTCCTGCATGTTAATAATTCATGTCTGCTCGTCAGAGCTGTTGGCTGGCAGGCTAGGCAGCACTAGGGTTGGGGCTTCGGTGAACTGAGAGGAGTGAAGTGCAATAAAGAAAGGAAGAAATCAATAGTGTAGCACAGGCTGTACACATCCAGGAGACTCTTTATTATATCTGAAAATTGCTTTCTGTGATTGCTACCATCATTACTTCTGTATTTATTTTTTAACGACTCGTCCATCATGAAGCCCGTATACATAACGAAAAAGGCCAATTGAACTAAACCAGTTAAATTCTTTTAATACCTGGCACTGGGTGAAAGCAGTAATGAGTTCATTTTGTCTCTACTCACTGTTACGGTGAAACCTTCCTCATCCAGAAGCCAGTTTCATTGCTATCTCTGTAAGTTGGAATAGATCTACTGCTTTTCCCTCTGGAAATGGACCCATCAATGATGTTCATGGGAGTAACTTGGAGCTTAGCAGCTCTGACATTACTATATAAAGGCAGTTCCCAGGACATGAGAATACCAGCAGAGTATTCAGAGGAAGTGTGAGTGTGGTGCTATTGCCAAACCAACCTTTTATCAGGGCAAGGGAGAAAGGAAGCAGGACTGGAAACCTCTCCTGAGGTTTGAGATAAGTTGGCATTAGGGAAAAGGTAGACGAGATGGTCTGGGATGAGGGCCATGGAAGCTGTGCACATTAAAGGGGATAGAGTCTCCTTCAAGGCAGATCTGAAAAGTGAAGAAAGTGAAATTGTAGATTTTGGTATGTGAGCACAGTCATAGGGAGCAAGTCCAGACTGGTAAATGGCCAACCTCCTTGTTGTATCAGAAAAAGGTACACAAAGAATGAAGGGCTAGAAGAGAAAGCCAGATAAACTCAAAGTAGAAATAAAATCCACTTTTTGGCCAGTGACGGCAGCCCACTGAAAGAAAATACTGAAAGAGGCTTTCAACAAGGGTATGCATAGGTGGAAATCACACCAAGACTCAAAACCTTATGAAAGGTATGCCTCAAACACTGGGTAATGGTTTACTGCCAATAAATAACCCAGTAAAATGGTGTGGACTATACTGAGCAGGAAGTCAGCTTAAATCAAATAGCTATGTCTTCAGAAGTCTTTTGTCTCTGGAATGGTCTCTCTTTAATAGGGGTCATACCCTCCTTTTATAAGCTTGGGGACTATGAAGAGGAGGTCAGACATGTACTGGAAGCTGGGGAACTCTTTTTGTAGTCTTGCACATTGGGGACACTTTGCTTTAAACCACATTTGATGGAAATCATAAAAAAGCCCATTGCTAATGTGCGGTACAATTGGTAGTACATGTGGGTTGTGAGCTTATTTTGAAAGAAATCACGACTTTGTACAGCATCTACTTCAGTAAGACTTCAGTCTGGGGCTTTCCACCACACTGCAAATGCATAATATTGATGAAATGCTGTTCCTGCACAGGGCTGTGATATGACTGAATCACAGATTTTAAAATATGTAAGAACTTGGAGAGAATAGTTATTCTCCTTTTAATGCAAGTGATTTTAGTACTGATTTGAGAGCCCTGAGGAGAACGTGGAGTTCAGTCTTCATGGGCCATTCAGTCTTCGGTCTCTCAGCTGCAATTTCCAATTAGTGCTAATTTGATTGTGGTTTCTGTGGTGTGGATCATGACGACCTTTTATACCCAGCTGATCTGGCACTGCAATTTGGTGGATCTTTCCCAATGGACAGTAGATAATTTGAGACTGCCACCACCAAATTACCCCTATTTAAATGTTTTACTCAGACCCAGCTCCTGGTCAGCCTGGCTCTGAAGGTGCGCAGGCTAACATCCGTTCCCTCATCATTTCTGTTTCCAGACCCCAAAGCCACATCCTAATTCCTGGCTTCATATACTGAATGTGCACTGTATGTGTCAGATGCCACTAAAATATTGCCACAAAACCTATAAATTGGCAGAAAAGAAAGCAGGGGAGTTAGTGGAAAGGCCAAACCCCTTGAAACAGTAAGGGACACATTGGAGAGCTGTGATTTAGGACTGGCATGGCACAGCTCTGGGTGGCTGAGGGGGTACCCTCTGGTCCAACTCATTGCATGAATGGCTTGGTAATCAGCTGCCCAATGTACTTGAGGGAAACCGAGATCAGTGGTGGTTTATTTTAAGGTCTCAGGAGGCTTCTTGGTGATCATATCCGTGCACTGGAGCATAAGGTGGATCCATGAGTCTTCAGCTATGACTCCCCAGCCTCCTGGCATTGCCGTTGCAGTAACGACCCTTCCTTGCAAGGGAACCAACTCCTCTGCTCAGCCCCCACTGAAGGAGACACAGCAGTGAGAAGCAAAGCAATGAGGCTTTCATAGGCTTTCATCAGCTCAGGAAATTATCTCATAGCCTTCACGCCACACTTGGCTGGTACATGAGAAGCATTGGAAGGATGGGTGAGACACGAGCGTAGGCAATTTAACATGTGGCATGCACCACTGCGATACAGCCAGCTCTCCTAAGCCACAGCTATACTTCCACACAGCTTTCTTCTTTAAAAAGAGAAGGGGAACTATGGACATTTTTTCCAGGTTTTTGCAATATCTCAATTTGTCCACTGTGTACGCACAGATCAATTCCAGAGAATGAAACCAACGTGAACTTGTAACATTGCTGGGCTTTTAAACAAGAACAAAATCAACAAAAAAATCTTAGCAGAAAACCAAATTTCTGTTTGGTTTTTTTACTTTTATTGACATTTTCATGAGGGAAGAATTGATCATATCTCAACTCTGGAGTTGAGGTCTTTGAAAAACCTTGCTTTTAGCTTGCAATAAAAAGGTGGAGAGATGGGCACAGATGATGCCCCACTTCCAAACACCTCTCTGGAAGCTCCAATCCAAATCCAGATTTCTTCCAGCATCATTGTGTACAACACAATTTTCCACTTGATTCTTTCTGTCCTGTTTGCTTTATATGTCTGTTAATACATAAGCCTGTTCTTTTTTATCTTGCTTGTATTTTTGGCTTTTTTTTTTTTTCCCCCCATTTCCCTGCTTAGTACTAAACTGCAGCACACGCACTGTGCTTTCAGCTGCCTGTGATGTGTCGGTGGGACCAGGAGCTTAGCCTTAACGGTCTATGTAAATATTGTCTCAAAATTACAAATATTCAGAATGGCAGTAATAGATGGGGCTTTTGTTAAAGCATCTTGTTTTATGGGCTTAACTACAGGCTGGGAAGCGTGGAAATGTTGACGTGTTATTTGTACAAGGGACACACACTCACGTGTACACAAAAGCCCAACATTGTACAAATAGCAGTTCAGGCCATAAATATCATGGAAAAATTGCTCCCAGATCAAAACAACCCCCAAAAGAGACATGATCGAAATGAAGTCAGACTGCATTACTTGCGGGGCACACACTTTTTTTTTTTTTCCCCCTCTGAAAGTGGGTAGAAAAGAAAACTCCGGTGCCAAGAAGCCTATTCTGGATCAACATATTTAGAAACAAAATGTACCTTTGTATCTAAAAATCTGAGTGTCATGAATATTTAATGTGGGGAGGAAAGAATGATTTTGTCAGTGTGTAAAGCAGTCCCAGAGAGGCTCGAATTCTGCCTGGTTTCTATTAGCTTTCCTTCTCTGTAAACACACTGAGTCATTTGCTGCAGGAGAGGTGTGTGAGCCCAGGGAGGGAAAGACACACGGGTAGAAAGAAAAAACCTCACTGCCATGCAAACGGATGGAAATGGATTTGCTGTGCAAAGTGCCACCTCCATCCCCATTTCTCATGATGTGTTGCTAGGTCTGTACAGCCAAGTTTAGCTGCAGTTTTCAACCCAACAATGTCACGAATTTGGAAGGTCTCCTGCGCTGCTAAAAAACATACAAAGGGTCCCCATACATCCTGACTAACCTCCCATAGAGCAAAGCAGAGACCCCAAAGGGGTCACCCAAGGGGAAGCCTTATATCGGTGAAAATGTGAATGAGAAAAGCTTTCCTATCAGCTCATCCCCAGTTAGCTGAAACTGAACCTGTTCCCTGTCGAAAGTCTTTGTGGTTATTGGGGTGTGATGGGCTCCCTGTGGACCTCGCGAGCTGCGTGCGTGCCGTGACGCCTCCCTGCTACAAACTAATGAGAGGCAGGAGCTGGCTCTGGTCCAGCACAGCAGGGATGGTCCAAGGGATACGATTTTGTGCTCTTGGCACAGGGAAGCCTCTGGACTCAAGCAATTGTGTTCAAGTCCAAGACAGTAACCCTTATCGCAACAGTTTGCGTATCAGGGCACCAGCGACTTCAGCTTGTTGTTCCCCATTGCGTTTTTCTCTGTATTTGCAGAGATTGTTCTACATCTCATAGTCTTTAGTCCAGACTTTGGACTGCAGCAGAGCTGGGGAAGTGCAAAATTAAATCTGTCTGTGCCTCCTGAGCTGGGAATGGGATAATTTCTGGGGATACATGGAAAGGGAGATTGCCCTGGGGAGAGGAGGGGGCTGCAGCCTTCCCTTCCCCACTCTGCAGGAGCACATCCCTGTGGTGGGCAGGGGACAGCGTCAGTTTGGCAGACTGTGTTTAATAGCATTTTGCCCCTTCCATCTTTCCTTTACTTGTTTTCATATGAGAAGGGGCATAGTGCTCATATAGTCTACCTGGACCAGTCCTGCTGTTTTGCAAATGGAGCAGGTTTGGCATCACCAAGCAGCTGTGACTTTTAGCTTTTTTTCCTAAGTTGCTTTTTTCCCTCTTGCCTTTACCATGCAGGTGCTTGGTGCAGCCATGAGTCAGAGACTTTGAGATGGGCTGCTGGTACCAGGCTGCCATCCAGAGGGGAAAGATACGGTGCTGGAAGTACCAGGCACTTGCTGGATGGGGAAGACATACAGAAGGCATAGCTCCAGTCAGGAAATCAGAGGCAGAACTTTACATCTAGGGCAGGGAGGTGTTTTGAAAGGGGTCAGATGTTTAAAGTAATTTTCAAGATCCTGGTGGTGTGAACCAAACCCTTGCTCCAGAATCCTTTCTGATCGAATTCCAGATCATGAGCAGCAGCAAAATTTGCAAATGAAAAGAAATAATAATAATTTCTGTATGTGACAGTTGTCACTGGAAGATTTCAAGCACCTCACCCTCTGAATCTTTAGCACTCTGCTCTCCCTGCTTCTGGGCTAGTAACTCAGGCTGTGGCCACAAACTTGAGCCTCTCTATCTGCAGGACTCCATACCTAACCCCAAACTGTGTCACTTGAGCCTTTCCAGGGCAGAGATGGCCCAAACCGTACACAGGACATAAAGCAGCTGATACCTATTGTTTGAGACAGGGCCTGGCTGGTGTCTGCAGGTACGCTTGATCCCCAGACTCTCAGACCATGCTACTCAATTGCCCTCGGTGAATAAGATGAATACACACCGACAGGACAGACAGACCTATATGATCAATACCTATTAGCTTTTTCCACCCATGGGTTGTGTATAAGTATGCATATATAGAGCTAGACACATCTGTGCACACATTCAGGACCTTTTCAGTGATTACATATAAATATATGCCAGTGTACCTATTACATACAAATATAGAGACAGTGTGCTGCTCTCTATATAAATTTTTGCTAGGACTTCCTTTTGCAGTGTGATCAATAACAGTTCTAGTGCAGAAGGTGAGCAAAGCGCCTTGTTAAACTAATAATTGCACAGGAACCAAATCCTTTCTAATAAAATCTTTTAAAACCTTTATAAAATTTCCACTCTAAGGCCAGTTTTCCTGAGAGACCTATAATTATTGAGAGTGGAAAGAAAGGAGCATAACTAGCCTCTCTTACCAGCCGCCCAATAGACACTAAAATGGGGCTGCACCGAGAAGGTGGCCCCTGTGGAGTCTCTTGATTGAGACACAAACCTGTAGGCTTGTGCTGTCCATCTCCCGGCAGGGTTTATAATTAAAGCTGTATTGCTGTTTATATTCCAGCAGCACCTGTAAGACCCACTGCACAAGGTGCTGTGCAAACAGAGAGACAGCGGGCTTGCTGCAAAGGATTTACAACCGTAATAGATAAAGTGTGCTGGGCAGTGGGAGGAGGGGGGGGACTGGCTGTGGAGAGGGATGGGGAGGGAGAAGGACAGTGAGTTTTTCAAGGTTGTGTGTTAAAGAGAAAACAGAAGTCAGGGGCCTGATTGCCAAGCAGCTGCGACTCTCTGCCAGGCTATACTGGCCCTGAAATTTAGTCTCCAAGAAATGTATGTGTGGCTTGACCCAGACAGATCCACATTATTTTTGTGCATGTGATGACACTATACAGCAGAAGTCATGCCCTCTTAGCTGCAGCTGAGGTTTTTGGTATCCTATCAGGTCCCACCTGACTGTAAGAATTCCCTAAGCAATGCATATGTAGAATATTTAGAATAAACTCTGCTACTGAAGATTCCTGTGCACTGAGTGCAGCTCTGAGGCAGGTCTCCCTGCGGGGTGCTGGGGCTGGGGAAGGGCAGCTGCTCTGCACGGCAATTTTGTGCGGTGGAGTTCTTGCCCCTCACCAGCAGGTCAAAGGCAAATTTGGGAGATCTGCGTCTGCGGCTCGTAAAAGCGAAGGACAGGAGTAGTGGATGCTGATGCAGTCTGGGAGCACTGGAAACGAGGAACCCAGCAGGCTGAGGGTAACAGATGGTCATCTTGTACCGCAAATCCCATCACAGTGGGTGCGGTGAGGATCACTCCCAGCCAGAGCAGCCAGCAAAGCATGCCAGTGCCTTGTTCACTGGAGCCTCCTGCCTGCACTCGCTGGGAAAAGGCTGATCACCTTGTAAATGAGGCGCTATCTTCTCTGGAGAGGCCATTGTTTCTGTGAGGCTTTTCATTAGCTTCAGTGCCATCCATCCTAGGCTGTATTGGTAACATGGGGAAGAAAGGCAGGAAACAAGAAAGTTAGTAAGTGTGGGCTGTGTTTGGTTAAACAGTGTCTTCAGGCTTCAAAACTAATGCATATGGAAGGGGGTGTTACGTAGGGACATTCAGCTTCCTTCCTCCGAGTTAATTAACCTTCTTCACCTCCATGCTGTTATAGACACAAGCAGTTCTACTGCATATGTCAAGGGCGTAATTAGCACAGACTGAGCAAACCACACACACAGAATAGAAGCATGCCTGCAAGATGGACAAAAGTGAAAGCCAGGTGTTGGCAGGGACAGTGAGCCACAGCAGCACAGTTGACCAAGTACGGCAGGGGCAAATATGAGCTGCTGGAGAAAGATAAGGGCTGCCCCTTTTCCATTCCCTCCACCTGCTGTCGGCAGTTGCAGGGCATGGATGGGAGGCTGCATCCACCAAAGGAGAGCAGATTCACTCTCTGGGGAGATGACAAGGGGTAGTAGCAGCTTGGTGGTGAAGGAGGGTCTTCCTTGGCTCGTATTTATTGCACCCAGTGGCCTCAGACCTCCATCATTTCCAGCTTTTTGGTGCTCAAAGGACACAACTTTGCTCCTCCAGTGACCCTTTTCCATCCTACAGGAGAAAGTTTCCACCATCCCTGCCACCTCTGCAGCTCTGCCCAGCCCTGAGCTCCCAACATCTCTGCAGCCAGCACTCCAGACCCTGTCGCCTCCCTCCCAGTAACCCCAGTTCCCTATTCCCACCTCTCAGGATGGTGATGTCTCTGCTGTCATGAATATGAACCCCCTTGGCAGGGAAGACTGAGGTGGAGCCCAGCAGTGTCACACTGATAGAGGGAAACTGCTGGCCTGAGGGCACGTCTGCAAGGGTCCCTGTGAAGATGGCCACCGTTGCTTACACAGCTCAGTTCATGGGACTGTTGTCCCTCACTCCTTAGTCTCAACGGATCCTTCCATGTCTGTTCATCAACTCCACCCATGCTGGTTCCTCTTTTTCCTTCCACTTCATCTATGAGGTTCTCCTGTTACATCTCACCTGCCATATAGATTGCAAGTAGCCTGGGGCAACCCTGCTCCATGACCAAAGATCCCCAGTGCTACTGTCATGCAGATCCCTGTGAATGGACCATGTGAGAGGAGCAAAACAGAGAAGGCTAATGATTCTCTGTAAGGCCTCACCTCTTCTGCAGCTCACAGCTTCCGACATTGCCACCTCCCTTCTCCCCTGAATCACAAAATACACATGCAAAACATTCCCAATTTTTAAATGCTGCTGTTTTAGTGAAACATAGTGCTTGTTCCAGCTGCAGGCACTAAATCATCCCTCTCCCCTGGACGTGTGCTGAGGAAGTAAGGCCAGTGATGAATGGGGCTGTCCATATTTACATTGGGAGCAGAACAGCTGTGTGAATCTCACTGTGCAATGAGTACTCTGTGCAAACTCGGCATCCCCCTTGCTTCCTCCCCCACCGCTTGGTGACAGTGACTGATTGTCCACTTTTGCAGAGTACTGCCCAGCAGCATGCATGACTCCCAGCACCTCTTGAAAGTAAGGAGGGGGGAACCTAACCCTCAAGTTGTGAGAGTTGCTGTATTTCTTTGGCGAGTCTTATTTCCTGTGATGACTTTGCAAACAAGCAGGCCACAGAAATAAAAGAGAAGTGCTGGTGAATTGGAAGGGAGAGGGGGGAGGAGAAAGGGTAGCCTGGCTGCTTCTTGTAAGAAAGTGCATCCAAGATGTTGACCGCCTGTAGCACTTTTCATCCTTCAGACAAACGCTCAAGGTAAATATTGGTGCCAATATGCTCTGTGTAATCAAACTGCAGCTCTCTGCATAAAAGTCTTGGGCTGTGGGGTTTAAGAAGAGCTTAAAATTTTGGCAAGACTTAAGCAATGTATGGACAACCAATACAGGCTTCCCACCTCTTTCCCCACTGTTTCGTGCCTGCCTTGATCTACACTGTTGGCTGCTACCTTCACTTGGTGGCCCAATCTCAGCCCTAGGTAGAAGGAAATATTGTTCTTCCACCAGATCTCTATGCAGTCCTGCCACTGAACTTTGCTCCTTCCAAGCAGACTCCCATATTTACAGATCTGCCCATCTTCCTCATAACCTGTATCCCTGTAACCCAGCAGGAAAGTTTCCCAAGATTACCGTGATCCATCAGGGCTTCATTACAATTAACACATCTCAGCAGAATGTTTCACTTTCACCAAATCAGCATATTCTGAGAGGAAAAAGATGAGAGTCCCAAATCAGTCAGATATAGGCTCTCCATTACACTCCTTAGCTGATGGAGATGTGCTGGCTACAAGCAACAGTATTAAGGAGAAGGAAATAAGCTGTAGGGTTTTCTACATCCCACATACCTGAAGGTGAAACAAGAGGATAAAGAAGGAAAGATGCTTAGATATGACTCTGATACCTTCATCCAGCACTTTACATGAAAAAGAGTTAAATTATAGCAGTAGGATGAGTGGCTCCACTGCATAGGGAAGAGAGGACCTGACAGCATATCTGAAGAAAGGCACTTGGCACTGTGGTTTGGAAAGATGACACTGTGTGAGGGTCTTACTTGCTCTAAGTAGATCCAGGCAAAGAGGAGAAGAGAAATAATTACTGGCTCCATTTGTATAATCTGCTCTTGTAGCAGACCAGAGGAAGGGTCACCTCGAGATCCCAAATTTGGCATAGGCTCCCTTGAGGAGGAAGGCTTTAGCCCACAGCTAGCATCCACAGCTGGAGTCAGTCTGATCCAGCCCAGCACAACCTGGAGATAGACTAAGAGTTGGGGCTCTGCGGTCTGAAGCACATCTCCCCACCATCACGGGCTGGGCTAATCGCTGAAGGGGGGAAAGAAAGAACTGCAATGGAAAATGGCATTTTCAGTCTGCTGGAGTATCTGGAGAGGGGGAACAAAGGTAGACTCAGGGAAAGGCAATGAGAAGAATGGCAGGGAGCTGGGAACAGCTCCTTGCCTTATTCCTATGCTGCTCCACTCCACACAGATAAAGTGGTCCCTTCTCTCCAGCCTTCTCCTTTCTAGTCACACACTCAGTTGGTTAATTCTCTCCTCGTCGAGATCAGAGATTAGATAGAGCCTGGATTTATAGCTAGTGAAAATAAAAAGAGCTGCTCCTATCAAGGATTCAAATGATTAAATATCCCACCATAGAAATACTTTTAACTTCACTTACAGTACAATTTCACTTACACGCTGATGCAGTTGACAGCGCTAACAAAAGCTGCTTGAGTAATATGGGGCCTGAAGAGAGAGAGAAAGAAGCTGGAGGAGAGAATGAGAACAAGGGATAGGGACAGAAATGGGGAGAGAAAGAGAGAAATGGGATTAGATAGCAAGATGCAAAGAGAGGAGAGGAAAGGCAGGAAAAGAGAAGGGAAAGGAGGAGGTTGGCTCTCTCTGCCTGCAGCATTAAAAGTACAAGAGCTAAACCAATTAAACAATGAAAGGAAAGCAAAGGATTAAATGAAGGGCTATGTAAAACAGCTCCTCTAATCCAGCTCATTTACTGCTCTTTATTCTCCATTTCCCTCTCATGTTGATCCTCAGATTCAACAACACCAGACCCGTAGTGCCTCACGCCTCGCACATGCAGGGTCCTGCTGCCACCGTGCCCCCTTTGCTCCTCTGCCACCCCTGCGCGATGCTGGCCAGGGTGGGGGATGGCAGCGGTGAGTGGTGACAGCGTTGGCCTGGGGATGCTCCTGGGCAGGCGAATGAGCCTGTACCGAGCTTTGGTCGCACCCACGGTTAGACTGCTCCTGGTCTCCAGCCAAACTCGCTTAAGAACAACCGCAGCAATGCACTGAGAGCTTTTCTGTGAGATGGGACTGTCCTTCTCTACCATCATTACCAGCAGATCAGAGGAGGGACTGTTCCTCTCCGGGTGCTGCTGGAGAGCCCCATTTTGGGCAAGGCCTCCAGGCTGCTGTGGTGATCCAAAGGACAAAGAGGAATTTTCAGGGCAGTTCCAGCTTCTGCCTTCTCTGTGGCACCTCTTTTCCCTCATTACCTCCTTCTTCACAGATTTACCAACACGGGAGCCATGAGGTCCGGAGTGGACACAGCCCCAGAGCACAAGGAGGGCTGCACCTACCACCCAGTGCACATTGTACCAGGGGCTGCAGATAGCAGCGTGGGAAGGAGCACTTCCACACCCTGTGTCCCACCTCTTCCATGCCCTGCCGATGCTGGGATCCACCACAGGTCCCCAAACCTGCTGTGTGGGTCGGGGGGTCCTGCAGAAACCATAGCAGTTAATGCAGGAAATGACTGGCAGCTAAAACGCAGCACACAGGAGATCGATGGGGACTAACATGACCTACACAACTTCTCCTCTACCCCTCTTTCTCTATTTGCCTAATGTCCAAAAATGATTGTTTCTTTTCTGGTTACTTCTTACAGTTTTGATCTCAGCCTCAGGGAGAGCAGGGAGATGGCAGAGCAAATCATTTGGGGAAGGACTTGAGTGTTGGGGGAAAGTGTGGCTCCCTGGAGGAGGTTATCTGTGCCTGGTCACTGTCTGCAGGGATGCTGTGCTATTTGGAAATGACTTTTTTCCCCCTTCAGCAGTCCAGAGCTACAGATCATTTGAATTCACCCTCTCCTTCCCTTTCAGGAGACAGAAAGGCCCCAGCCGTACTTGAAATGAGACAGATGCTTATGGAATTGTGGTTTTAAAAGCATTTTTCAGTTGAGTTCTTTCTACACAGAATAGTCCAATGTGAGCTGACTAATAAATGCATTATCTTTTTTTTTTTTCCTTTCCTAGGAGGGTTTGATATGGCAGCTCCATAGATCAGCCTGGTCTCCAGGGATATTTCTGCCCTAAACAAAATGGAAATTGTCTGCCCCCTCACAAGCCCTCAGTGACTCATACTATAAAGAGAACCCATAAATATTTGGGTAATTACAGTCCGTTCACCTAAATTCCATAAGAGGCAGAGCACTTTCTCACTTCGTGTCCTTAAACAGCTGCCACGTGTTGCTGTTCGCTGCTTGTGTGTTGCCATAAGCACCCGATTCCCCCTTTATGGTCAGCTTCCAGGTAGAGTGCATTCAACTCCTCATAAGTAGTTAGCAACAGCAAAAGCAGCAACTAAAGTTGTGCGATGAATAGTAAGTTAGATACCGTATTGCTTTATGCACTGTAGGCATAGAGCCAGTGCCTTTTGCCTAATGCCCCATCGCGGGTCACCAAGACCAGACTGCAGCCATCTCCTTGACATGGAGATCAGAGGACCTTTGCACCTGGAGCAGGCATGTGCTGAAATCTGCCGTAGCCAGACTCTCCAGCGCAGTGACAGTGCTAGAGATGAATGCATTTTATAATGTTGTTATTACTGTGTTGTTGTTAATATTTTACTGCTTGTTGTCACCGCTCTATGAGGCAGATCCAACTATACATATATCTGATCTGGGTGGTCTACAGTCCTTTGTACGTTCCCTGGAATAGTTACACCAGCCTATTTGATGCTGCATAACATTACCGGAAAGTCAAAAGTGGAGAATATATATTTTAAAAAGAATGATTCAGTGAAGGTTTGAGCTATGTTACTTCCTTCCTTCCCTCCCTCCTTACTTCATCAGCTCAGGGTGAATTACAGGGTGTGCAAGAACACTTTTAAAAAACCCTCCTTGAAATTAGCATGTCTGGAGCAGCATTGTCTGCACGCCCCAGCAGTCTGCCTTTTCTCAGTGGCTCATCTCTGCTCTCTGACGACCTCTTGCAGCGCAGCTGATGGCCACGGTGACAGGAGGGCCACAGGTTTCCTTTTACCCAAACCAAGGCAGTCAAATAGACATGGAGTGGATTTGCATAAAGTGTCTGTCTGTCTTGACTTTCTGAGAGCATCTCAGATGCTCCAAAGAGCATCTCCACTGTGAGAAAGCTGGGCGTCGTTGGCTTGCTCGGACCACAGGCATCGGGCAGGCAGAGAAGTCACACTACTGCCAGAGGGAGGGATGGACAGGTCTACAGAAATATGTTTGGTCTGGATTGTAGAGGGGAGCTCTCCAAGGAGCCAGTGACTGGCAACCCCAGCGTGAGAATGAAAAGCTGTGAAGCTAGAGGAACCCATCAAGGGCAGCCTCCTGCCTCCAGACGTAACCAGGCCCAGCTACCTCCAGGGAAGGTGTGAGCAACCCTCAAGCCTGGTATCAGACCTTGTCAGTCACAAAACTTTTTATTACAACCTGCTGCTTTATCAAATGCTTCATTTTATCTTTTTTTTCATCCCCTCCTCCCTTTTCCTTCTGCTACTTCAAATTTGTTTCTTTCCTTACTATGGGTGATGGTGCTTCTAATCAGCACTTTCCTTGTCTAATTGCCTTATTGCGAGCTTCTCCCTGAACCTGTCAGACACAAACTCACACTTCTTGCCTTACTTGTCACAAGAAAAATTGTTCTTTTAAATGTGTCTGGGAGAGGCACAAGGACATTGAATACTCCAGGGAGAGAGGATAGAGGAGTGACTGACTGCAGTTACTCATTACATGGTATTTCTAAAAGCGCCCCCCCCCCCCCCCCCCCTTACCTGGAGATACACAAACACAGAAAAAAGAAACTGCTCTGTCTCAAAGACATCACAGGCCAAAATATGTTGACACTGAAAAGTCCCTGCGGAAGTTATACCTGCTGTGATTATAGCAGAGGATGAGTGGATTGCATGGTGAAACAAACCATCCATGGCAGGAGGGATTATTTTGCATGTTAGAGGAAGATTTGGGACTTTAAATACTAATACCCCATTTATGATTAATGCATCTATTGCATAGGAACCTGCTTGCTGACCTATTCACTCCCTGTCTCAATCACATCAGATGTGCTAGCAGAGAAAAAAAGTTTTTATGATTTCGCTGTACCAGTGTTGCATTTGTGTAAGAAATTTCTGTGCTGTTCGTATCTGAGCAGAGCTCTGAGTTTTACCTCCCACATTCAAGTCCTCTGTTATCCACCTAAATTAGATTATTTGTGAAGCACGTTGATGTTCACCCCTGGTGATAGCAGAGGAGTCTTTCAGGCCAAGGTATTTGTGGTTGTCATCTTATCGCCTGATAAGAAGATAACAGTGTTCTTCCAGCCACTGACACATGAGCTTTAGTGCTGGTAGATTTGCCTATCAAAGACTGGCAGAAAGATAGAGGGGGGTTAGATGTTTGTGTGGCTCAGCTTAGCATTTCCTTGGTAAGATAAATGATGACCTTGGTCTTACCTCCACCTGCTTTGTCTCAGACTAAGCAGGTGACAAGGCTGATGTAACATCTTCAGGTCTTGCCTGAAGTAATTTGGAGGTCTCTGACTTCATGGCAGTTATGCTATATTGGTGACATATTGGTCTTTTGCATTTCATCCCACAAGAGCAGACTACCTCTGTGACACAGGACAAGCCACTGCAGACCAGGGTTCCTCTCACCTCCTCAAATATTAGTCAGGGAGCAAAATTGTATTCACAGTAAATAAAATCTTTGTGCTTCTGTGCCTTGCCTGCAAGTGAGGAGATCACAACTCTGTCCTTTTCCAGTTTTGATTTTGTGTTTTGGAGAGTTTTTTGGGGGGATAGAGCTCAGAGAGGCCCCCATGGCAGTGCTGTTTGCAGAGCTTGCTCTTGGGAACATTGGCAGAAGAAAGTGTCCAGGAGCTGGTGGTGGCTGATGTCTGGCATTGCCCTGTCCTTGATGTCTCTCTCACGGGGCAGCTTCGAGTAAGTTTCCCCACGTCCTCCTCTGCCTGCCCAGGGTTTCGTTACTGATGATCGGCTGCAGAGCTGGGGGTGCTGCCTTCTTGCAGGTGAGCTGGTTACAGAGCAGCTATGACCTCCTGGTGAGGAGAACGCACAGAGATATTAGCAGGGCACAATTAGAGGGTGGAGTGGAGAGGGGGAGAGATTGACTGTGGGCCACTGCTAAGTATTTTACCTGTCAAAAAATGACTTCAACCTGCACATTTAGGCTATAAAAATATTTCTTCAATCAAGGAAATATCTGCTATTCACAAGGACAAAGCTAAGGCAGCATCTTCTCCTTGTCTCAGAAAATTAATTTAAAATAAAAAAATGTGGAGAATTCAACAGCAGGAGAGCAGGAGAGAGAGAGAAACCGTGTCTGTGCATGGTCTTTAGTTCCTACCCCTCATACCTCTGCATTGCAATGGGGATATGGTATAGCTCTTTTTTCTAAGAGCAAAATGTACGCATCTGTGCCTTAAAGCCCAATTAAAAGCTCCTAAAGTCGATGGCAGTCTCATAAGAGATTTTACTTTAAACCACCTTCTGTACTGATTCACTGCTCCCTCCCCAGGAAGGCACCCAACAGTATCCATCTCCCCGTGCACAAGAGCGCCCGTGCTCAACCCCACGCATCCCGTGAGAGCCTATCACCACGGCGGGGACCACCCTCACCCATCTGCACTCCAGGTCACCTCCAGGGCCGAGATCTTTGTCTAGTTCCTGTGTGGTTCTTCCAGATTTATGCTAAGTAAAACAGAACTGATTTTGGCCCTTTTTCTTATTAGGCCCATAATTCTTTTCCTACACTTTTCAAATCCCTTGCTGTCTGAATGTAGGATGCAAATGACTCAACCTATGCATTTCACATCATTTGTGAATCATTAGTCCTCACTTAAGAGCGTTTGCATCACTCCACACTCCATAATCCTAGCCTAAGTCTGGTCTTTGGCCAAATAGCATTTAGGCTTCACTTTTTTTCTTTTACCTTCAGTTCTTTATGTGTTATTGAGTTATTCAGGCACTTTCTACTGGGATGAATTGGAAATACACAATGGAAAATGCAGTTTCTCAAAGGAAAAATTTACATTTGCTAAAGTTTATTGGTTTATTTTTAAAAATCAACATGCAATATGTATTTTTAGCCAGAATAAGACTGATTTAAAATAGAAATATGGCTCAAATATTTCATTTTCCTAAATGTTTTGCTTGAAAACAATGCAACAAAATGCTAAACATATTTTACTTATGACACACTAAACACTGCCTCGTAAAAATTGTAAGCTGGACACTTATTATCCTTTAACAGCCAGGATCTCTGGAGAAAAATTCCTCTTGCACTTTTGATTCATGGTGTATCAGGCTCATTACAGGACTCCAGGATATTTTTGGATGTGCTCTTTGGAATTCCATTATCCCTATTTTTGCAGCAAGCTGGTGCTACTACAACTCCAGCAAGGAACGTGTCACTAAAGACAAATAGGTGTTTAATACAGAATTGATCTGAAAAATTTCAGGGGAATTCAATCAATCAAACCAAAATATTTTGATTCATTGGTTTGGTGGGGTTTTTTTTATTTTTCAAAATTGGAAGTAATTGCAATGGAAATATCCAAAATAAAGTGTTCTTTTTTTTTTTTTTTTCCCATATTTGCTCATCCATAATAAATGTCTAATTAAAGTTTTTGTTGCAAGCTAGGATAAAAACCTGGGGTAGAAATTCCAAATTTAACTCCGTGCTACCTTTTATGGTGACAGAAAATGAAGAGCCAGCAAAAACAGGAATTCAAGTGAGTCTCTATTCCCACACATTGATCACAGTGGGTCATACTAGTGATGTTTATAACAATTTTGGGCTGGTACAAAGAAGAGATCATCACTGTTTGAGAACAAAAGAAGCACAAAGACTGTTCTGACTACTAAAATCCAACATGAAATTTTAACTGTGTCCGGGTTCCATCTCTGTCTTTACAGAGCTTTTGGCATCTCCATCCAAAGTCCACGGTGGTGGGATGGAAAGTCTGCCCCACTCCAGTGATTCCTGTGAGCACTGCTGTATTTTTAAGATGTGCCAAGCAAAAGGCTTCTCATCTTCTTCATAGCGCTCGGTGACTCCAGGGAAACCTCAGGCACCCCCATCTTCATAGCTCTTGTCACCTGGTCCCTTATGTATGGGCACATGTCCATCTCCCCACTCTGGGTACTGTGATAAAGACAAAAGACTTCACTATCATCAGTGCTTTTGTGGGTATTTTTATCACCAGTAGGATACATGTTGATTCTGAACCAGTCTTGTTTGCCTGAACTCCAGAGCTGGCAGTGCATGGACATCATTTCAATCTGTTCAGCACTCCCAGGCGTAGGGTGCCCTCTTTTTATTTTTAAGTCACGTAATAAAGCACAAAATTAATTCCATGTCTGATTTATGCCCAAAGCCACCATTCTGTGTTCTTCCAGCTGAGATTTGATTGGATTGCATTAGATTCTTTCCCATAGAGGGGGATAATTTTCTTCAGGTTTAAGGTTGAGTGTTTCTGGTTTTGTCTGGGATTTGGGGTTGTTTTGTTATTGTTGTTAAATAGCTGAAAAATGCATGCTTAGATTTGTCTGTGTGGAGCTTTTCAAACAAAAATAAAGAATGTGCTTTTTTTAAAGTGAAAAGCACAAGTTTTGCATAGATGAAGCTGTTCTATAATTCTTTTCCTTTATTCCTGCTATTTTTTTACTATCCTGTGTCATTAATAGGTATTGTCATGAGATGCTTTTGACATCTTTGTAACAGAACTAGCAAATTATTTACCTACCTAGATTCTTGCAGACCTGCATTTACTAACAATTCCAGCTTAGCAGCTACCATTTAAAAAAAAAAAAACCCAAAAAACTAGACATGCTTATATGGGCTGGCAAATACCTATCCTACCTGATGCTTCCAGCAGGAAATAAAATATTCCCCCCTGCTGTGTTGATCCTACCCTAACAGATAGGCTTAACGATATGACTGGGGCTTAGCAAACCCAGGTTCTGCGAGGCCAGATAACAGGCGCTGTAATAACACACGTCGTGTCGTCAGAGCAATAGCCTGCACCCGCCCTTCATTAAATGTGCATGGTCTGACTCCTACTGCCTCTACGCCAGAGCAAGTCCTCGCTGCTCTTGATCATGTTACCCCAGCTTAAAAGGAGTCTGAGCGTGGCCCTGACAAGATGTAACACAAGAAAAGAGAAGCCGAAGAAAAAAGAAGAAACAGTGAGATCAGAAGAGGACAAGCTAGGGAAATAACCAGAGGAGAAATAAGGTGATGGGGAAAAAGCAACACAAGGTGATAACAGAGCTGCATTTAACTCAGACTTGAATGCTTTCCTACATAACTAGATGAAACTGTCCTTGATGTTCATATGGGCTCCACCAGCTAGAGAGAAGTGCCCGAAATACTTTTTAACATGCTGCAGTTCTTTAAGGAGCCAAAAGCAGCGTGTGCCCCAGCTGAGTGTGTCCCAGCCAGCGAGTTGCCATTGCTGCAGCCCAGCCCGTGCGGTGCACGCTTCCGCCCTGCAAGAAGGAATTTCATAGAAATCGACAATTTCTTTAAGGTCTGAGATCACAGCTTGCAACTAATTATAGAAATAAATAACCAGTGACTGGAGCCATCTGTTCTTTATTTGGCAGTGCCTTTCCTCTTCATGAAATTAGCACACCTGCAACCTACGCGTCTTCCTGAGGATGGGTCACTCTGCCCTCTAAACTGCAGACGAATTGCTGGAGTGTAGGCAACCCTTCGGAGATGTTGCTACTTATCCTCCTTCTCCTCACCCCCAGGGGAAAATAATTAATATGCTCAATTGAGTTTCATTAGTTATTCAGGTTGAGGAAAAGCAACGACTAGGAGGTACAGTAGTAAATAGTTATTTATCACCATGGTTTGAACCTCATTATCGGTGCACAGGGTGGAGGGTTTAGCTCCGGCGCTCCAGCAGCTGGGATGCATCCCTACTGGATGTTTGCAGGGGAACGCACATGCAGCAAGCTGCAGGCTCTGTGGTGGGGAGCCCAAGGGGTGAAGCGTGGTGGCACGAGGTTACCCCGATATTGAGCCCCTCTGCCCCAGGGTGGCCCTGGGGGTCCTGTGCTGCTGCAGCCTTCCCACAGCACTCCTCCTCGCAAGGGTTTCTCGTCTCACATCAGAAGGGTGTGGGATGGACGTAACCCAAATCCAGACAAACAAGAGTTTTCCTGTGTCTTCACTGGGGGTAAAATCAGGGTGTAATGTGGGAAATTCTATTTTTCTCTCTCTTTTTCTTCCCCGCTCTCACATTTCCCTTGTTTTAATCTTTTGCATTGAGGTGTTCGGTAGAACAATGATCATGGGAATGAATTTTAAAAGGATTATTAATTTTACTCTTTTTTTTCTTTTTTGAGTTTGACTTTTAGCTTAAGTCGAAAATATTTCAGGTCTTTAGAGCCGTAATTAGACATATTGTCCTTAACCAAATGCCAGATAATTTGTACGCACTTGAGGTAAATCTTTTGCTGGAAAGGTAGGCAAATATTGAAATATGTAATGAAAACGAAAGGAGGCATGAATAAAAAAAAAACCCACACAACTATTTTAAATCTTTTAAATTACTTTCTCTTCCCCCTCTCATTAGTAAATATTTTAGTTATTCTTGCATTGAACAAATCCTCCTTTCAAGGCCTCTGTGTGTCTTTCTCTCTCATTAACATTCTTTTTTCTTTTTTTTTTTTTATTTTAACAAGTCATAAAGACCTGGTTATTTTTACAATTCATATCCTAGACAAGATCCAGATGCAGAGACCAGAGAGAAAGAAATAGCAGCGTGTTAATTCATTCTGGGCAGAGATTTTTTTTTTTTTTTTCCTTCTTACCTTTAGATGAGAGGGAGTTTTCTTTTGGCTGAAAACATTCAAAGTAAGTGCAGTACTTTGGGAAATAGCACATAAAGGGACTTTAGCGGGAGGGAGAAATGAAAAAGGATGGAAAAGTCGAGCAGTGACAGAGGTAATCAGAGAATTTACAAATTATTTTTTCTGACAATGTAGACAGCTCTAGGAGGCTGCCTTCTCTTTCAAGATAAAGTCACTTGTCATTCTGTTAGAAAAAGACAAGGGATGTGTCAGGAGTTATTTGAAATGTAAAGTATTGTTTTTAGCTTCTTTTTCGCTCATTATTGTAGTAGCAAAGTACTCACTCTGTGCTGATGGAGGGGCTGAAATTGCAGCAGGTAAGGAGGGCTACAGGACCACGGTGGGGGCTCAGAAATTCCCAGGACTGGGATAGATCACGGAGAAAAGAGGAATTTGGGGATCCACAGTATTGAAGACATGGGGCAAAGGAGTAGATTTGTAACAGGAATGAGGGGAAATGGAGTAATCAATACCTCAGTAATGGTGATCAACTCCAGAAGCACTGTGGGCGCATGGGGCAGCAGGGAGGTATGGGACACTGCTCCGCATCGGGGATCCCATAAGGACATGGGGGCTGCACCACAGATAAGGAACCATCAGAAGATGCTCAAATGAAGGATATCAGTGCATCGAGTATGTGCCTATCACAAGGCCCCACATGCTCCCTTTTGTCCCAGTCCTCTCTGTCTTGTCCCCCCAGGCCTCCAAGACCAAGTTTCTTTAGTGCTCTTCCTGCTATTCCTCTTCCTGGAAAACTCTTTGGTGGTTTCCTCTTTCTTCACCAGTGTTGCTTGGAAGCATCACATGAATGCGAACTGCAGCACAGTCGCAAAACAGCGTTGCTCTGTACAGCTGTTCATAGAAACGTAGAATCACAGAATGGTTTGGGTTGGAAGAGACCTGAAAGCCCATCTAGTTCCAACGCCCCTGCCATGGCCAGGGACACCCTCCAGTAGCCCAGGTTGCCCAAAGCCTCATCCAACCTGGCCTTGAACACTGCCAGGGATGGGGAAGTGTTTAAGGCCAGGTTCACACATGCTCCAACCATTTCAGAGTAATCCTTTTATCTCAATAAAAATCCTAAAATTCTTTCTCTGGGCACCTCAGATACTCCACCTCCCTTCTTTTCCCCAGCCCAATCCCCCCTGCTCCCAATGCAAAGGAAGTTTCAAACCAATTTTACACTCAGTGCCAGCCTGCTGCAAGCCCCAGCTGCTGCAGAGACGCTGCTGATAGACTTTGAAGCCCAATGGCAGAAGAAACTCCAGGCCCTGGAAAAGGTGGTTTCCAGGTTCCCCTGGGGAACACGCTCCCTGCTACTCCGTGGATGGCAGCAAGAGTTACCCAGGCAGGTAGTGCTTTGATGTTCATAGCTATCCCAGCTTTCCTTCTTTAGCCTCTCCCTGTAATGGCTGCAGTTAGCAAAATAACACCGGTGGCAGATAAGCATCTGGTAACCCATGGCAACCAAGTTCCTTTAGAAAATGGTCTTCCGGTAATTTCATAAATGAACGGGTTTTTTTTGTTGTTGTTGTTGGAAATGGGAAAAAAGGAGGACAAGAGAACAGAGAAAGGCACCAGGTGTGTTTGTGTACACACACGTGTGTCTCTGCGAGCACGGACAGGTGCCGTAGACACCCCTGCATGCTGCAGAGAGGGATGCTCAGCTGCATCCTCAGGTCAGACACCATGGGCTTCCACATCTGTGGCTGCTTTTCTCTTTCCACCCCACTGCTCTACTCAGGGTCTAGGGGTTTGGATATCTGACCAGTCATTTCTTCCAAATCTCACCACAGCAATGGCAGGCAACTGCTAAAAAGCCAGTTAGAGGATCAGGCCGACAGATGAGATTAGATAGACGTATAGACAGGACGGCAGACAGTGAGACAGATATTTGTGCAAGTTGCTGTTACAAGATGAGGCTGATTATATTCCATTCTGGATTGATTAGATTGCATAAGTAGACAGACCAGCAGAAATGAGCTGCCTGGTAGAGCAGGACATTTAACTAAAGGTCAGACAAAATTGCCCTGGAAACTGGTAGCTACAGCAAAGTGTGGAGGTGGAGCTGTTAGGGCTGGTTTGTGTTAGAGACACAGGAAGAGAGTATAATTGCTAGAATTTTTGAAAGCTTTGTACATGTGTCACCTCAAAAATGCCCGACATAAGCACACCCGTCCTGCAGCATGCTCACTGCAGTGCTCACCTGACAGCGCAGGGACACCATGCCAGCACCCCAAATCCTCAATGCACAGCCACAAACACCCCAAACCCTCACTGCATGGCCACAAGCATCCCCCGATCTTCCACTCCTGCCCTCCGTTGCTGGATGCCAAATCCAGCCAACAGCCTCGTAACAGGGAAATACTCTCCCTGTTCATAAATGAAAGTAATCAACACAGCCAGAACTGCAGGGGAACTGACACTCACAGGCTGTGTTGACAGCATCTGTATTATTTTTTCATATATACTTTTTCCCCCTCTAAATTAACTTTTCCTTTAAATACATTTTTCCAGCAGGCCAAATAATTGGATTTTTCTTTGTTAAAAGAAGGGAACATAAATTACTCCTGTTGGGTGCAGATTAGGTTACAGGATTTCTTTTCTTCTGTCACCATCAATGCCCCGGTGTCAGAGAGCTTTAATATTTAATGCATTCCTAATTAGTCTCCATTGGCCCGGGGCACTTAACAAAACCTGACACCAACCATCGAGTCAAGTTCATTTAGAGAGCACAATTACCCAACCATCATTTCCATACTGCAGCTGGATTACCCATGAAATTCCCTTCCCAACCCCCATCCTTGCTCCCACCTTCCCACAGTCGCAAGTTAATTACAAAAAAAAAAAAAAAAAAAAAAGAGGATTTGATTCCAGTGACAGAAGATACAAATTATCTCATTTGGTCAGGGCAATGACATTTCCAAGACTCCTTTAATCGCTAGGAAGCTCTGCTGCATTGAACGGCATTTACCAAAGGATATTGCTGCTTGTGTCACTCTGCTGCCTTGCTGCCTTGTTGCTTTGCACGCTCCAAAGATCTGAAGTTCATACTTTCCCAATGCACAGGCTGATCATCTGGGAAAAGAGGAAAAAAAAGCAGCTGGAAAGGAAAATAAAATATAACTTAAATAACAATTATTTGCCCAGGGAGACTTAGCCTTCAATCAACAGCCATGATAGGGCACATGCAGGGATTAGTTGGTGGTGATAGATGGCAAAGACAGAGACAGCAGTAATGTTCAGGACAATGAGCTTTACAAAGAATCTGGGGGATGAAGGGAGAGCCCAGCTTCACTGCGCTGGAAGCTGAGCCAAGGCACGGGATGTCCATGCTCTCCAGCCTCTGGGACCTAACCCTGCTGTCACCCACGTGCAGCTCTTGATCAATCCACAGAAACAGGCTCTGAAGTGCTGTCTGGAGGCACCGACCTTTGGCTGTTGACTCTAGGGACATTGGCAATGCAAAGTTGAGCTTCATGAATTCCCATCTAGAGAAAGACTTTGGCTCTTTGCCCCAAAGAGCCCTGGGTACATCTGAGCTGGGCAAAAAAAGGAAGCAAAGAAATGCACCAGGACTTCACTATTCTGGAGCACAATAACCCAAACTCCACCAGCCAAACAGTAACCTCCTCTGGTGCCAGCTCTTGTTGCCACCACAAATGTCTCTGTGTGGCAGACTTGGGCTAAAAATTGTCATTTAAGTGACAAAAATGCTATGAACTGAACCTTTTTTGGATGTTAATAACACTGAAACCAAACAGCTTTATGGGGATGCACTGGCTTGACCTTCATTTTCAAAGAATAACTACAGGAGCCTTCTCACAGATAGTAAGAACAATTACAGAAAAGATAATATCCGTAAAATCTGCCACCCCATGTCTAATTTCAATGACAGCCACAAATGTAAAATGTATGTCGCATGCTGAAGAATAATTTAATTTGAAACCTTAAAAAAAAAGTCAAACTTTTGATATATAAATCAAAAGTTTATATATTTAAAAAAAATATAATATGAATTAATTAAAAATTGACATCAGTTTCCTTCTCATACTTTCCCCACTCTTCGTTGAGGATGAAACCTACTTTGCTAAATGAACAGTTGTAGGTTTCACAATGCCAAATTTTAAATTGTACAGTCAATTGCAACATTTACAACTGAACCTGGATTCACAAACCACAGAGTTGCTGCTCTTTGTATATGGGTTGCCTGAAATTGCATTTGGTGCAATTTGAAATATTTGATCCAAGCTCATTGACTTCAATGGAAATTTCTTCTTGCCTGGGCCATGCTAATATTTTTTTTTTTTCCCCAAGTAGAACCACTCAGCTCTGCTATCTACCTGTATCTGTTCAATATTCAGGAAATAAATCCCTCCACAGCTTCTAAAACCTCTTAAACCAAGCACTAAGAAAGCCCATTCCATGAAATTATGACATTTCTCTTCAGTGAGTGAGAAATAACCACATCTTGTTGACCCTGTGTACGCGTCTTCATCCTCCTCATGCAAAGAGGCAGCAACTGAAGGGTTAATCTGGAATATTAACTTGTTAGACTGTTGATCTGCCCTGGGGCCATCGGGAGCTTAAATAGCCAACAGTTAATTAAAAATAAACTGACACTTTACTTTAAGGATAGTTTTAATAACCATTTATAAATGTTACATTAAAAATTCATGCACTGTTATCAACTCCTGCTAAGGATTTACAGCACAATGGAGGTGTTATGAATGTTTTATAGCTTCTGTGGAAAACCTCTTCCTGAACAGATATTTTCAGAGGTCTATATGTCTTTCCAGGGCTGCATCATACGTACCCAAGACAACAGCAGCATGGCAAATACAAGCAGCTTCCCAAGATGCTAGGGCTCAAGTTTAGACTTTGCTCTGCCACATACGTGGCCAACATATCAGAGGCCTCAAACATCTTGAGGAAGTGTTAAAAAACACCTCCTGATTTCTACTCTAAAGCAGCCCATTCAGCCGTGGTGTTTAGGAACAGCTACACACAGCTTCCCTGTGTGATGCACAGATCGGATCAGTTTTCTCAGTCGGTACGTCATAGCCCCCAGGAGGGTCACGATAAACAGTTGGGGGCCTCCAAAAGTGCAGAAAATATGATTACAATCTAGAGCAGAGAAAACAACCTAATGCTCCAGAGTAATCTTCATCAGCCTCTCCAAATGCATACACACACAAGCAAACACGCTCACAAACACATCCGCCTAAACACAAACACATACGCGCTGTGCATGTATATAAGCTTATCACGGGTAAATTTTTTACTCTTGTTTGCAGCTGAGGAGAGGCAGTAAAATCGTTATGCTTTGAATAAGCAGTCTTTGACCTGGAAAGCATTGAGAAACTCTAAGCCATGCTGTTGAGTCAGGACTCCCGGGTCTTCCCTTCCTGCCTGGCTGTGGTTGCAATGTGTGATCTTCCCTTTCCTTCCCTCCCCATCTGTCAGGAGGGATGATAATCCTTCCCATTCATAGTGGGCTTGTACAGATAAACCCATTAATGTGTGGGAGGTGGCAAGATACTACACTGATAACTGCTACCGAAAAGATTACAGATAAATTGAAAGTCTTATTGTCATTATTAGCCATTTCGAAATGAGCTTCCTTTGACAATGTTGCTGCCCCTTTTGTTTTAAATCTCTGCAAACACTGGCATGATTGAAGCTGGCTGTCTACATGCTTATGGAAAACAAATTTAAGCTTTTCGTTCCCTGCTTATCTCTGCTACTTCTAGCTCATTCTACGTATCATGCTGAAAGTGATATTAAGCAGGTCAGATGCTGTGTGCTGGAAGGAGGGAAATCTGGCTGCCAAGGCCCCGCATGGCACTCAGGCACAGAAGTGATTAAATCCACAAGGTGAGGGCCTGACCACCTCTTTTGTACTTAATACCATCCATGCAAACACAGGTCCTCACTGTGCATGCACTGATGGAGAACAACCTTCAGACTCTGCAGCCGGCCACCAATCAAACTGGCATTAACCTTGCTTGCTTTTTCCTTTTTTTCTCTTTTTTTTCTGTTTTGCTGTGGTTTAGAGGAAAGGTTCTGTGAGCATTGGCTGTAGGACCTGGCAAGAAAAAGGTTAAAAATTAATGAAAAATACTTGGTGTCAGGCAGGTGCCAACCTCTAATTAGGGTAATTGATAATACAATGTTCACGGGTAGCAGAAGCCCTCAGGCTGCTATGCAAACACCCCTGAAGAGGAGATAAAGATGAAGTAGGCATTTGCCCAGGTTCATCTCATCAAATTTGCACCCTTAAAAGCAGCCAAACCAATGCTGGGTTTTATTCTCCTGCCTATAGCTGAGGTTTATTCCTGGCAGGATCTCCCAAGCACACCCTTCTCCTCTCACTCTCCTTCAGAAATGGCAGGGTGAGGGCAGCATCCTCAGAGGCCAAAGCTATACAAATGTAAAACCTCTCCAAGCTGCAGGAAAGTCTGACCCTGCAACCTGTCACCTATAGAGACATACGGCTACGGCATGGCCCCGCTATCCGGCTGCTCTGTGCACGGCAGCCCAGCGTGCCTCCACGCTCCCCAAAGCTCGCAGGGGCCCACAGCCAGCAGCCCGCACGGGGCACTGGGCCAGATCTAACACCCCTCAAAGGAGATGAGAAAACTTGGGGTGATTTCACGGGCCGACAGGCACAGAGATCCTTTAAAATGTTGTCCTCTCCATCCTGCATTCCCACTCGCTCTTCCTCTGCGCTGTTCTCTGAATTATTTTCATTCAGGGCAACTTCTCCTCTTTTCCCTCCAGTGACGACAGTTTTGTTCTGATGGAGTCGTGAGGTTCACTAAATATAGTGAAGGGCTGTTTCTGCTAGGACTTCAAAAAGCTTGTTTCATTTGCTTGGTTCCTTTCATCCTTTGTTGTCCCTGGTTGTGTTGGACTCCCAACTGCTACCCAGCCTTATCTGCTCAAATTTCTGCTGAGGACTTGGAGGCAACACAGTCAAAATCCACATGTGATACCCAATCTGAAAGCTGCTACTCCCCAGCTCGCACAAATGAACAGAAGCTCAGAGGGACTTCACATGCGCACACAGACACACAGAGCTGCCTCTGGATGCCACTGTCACACGCTCTGAAAGAGTTTCATCTGAAGATACAGGAGGATGATGTGCAGAGGATGCACATCCCGCATGCGTGCACCCAGGGGCTTCCAGCTGCTTGTGGCCACTCCGACCAACACTCGGAGAAGGCTCTTTTGGGCATCCTGGGCACTAACAACCATCTCTGCACCCGCTCTGCATACAGAGAGTGCTTGGCCATGCTGCAAAGCACCTTCTCTCTGCAAGACCCAGTTTCAACCTGCCTGCATGGGACTCACTGCTTTTAGCACTGCCTGTCTGTCCTTGCAGACAAGTCACTCACTTCTACATGGCACACTGCAAAACGCTGTGCATTTCTCTCCCCTCCCCTCCTCGCCCCCTTCTTTAGGAGGACAGAAAAGGTAAAAAAAGAAAAAAAATAACTATATAGCTTTGGACTGAATCTGGGCCAGGACATCCCATCCCTCCCCAGGGTTATCCCCAGCCTTGTAGTTCTTGCCCAGCTCCTGGCAATTTTATTGCAGAAATGTGCCCCTTCACAGCACCCCGTTCTTGCTCTGACTATGCTATAGCTGTTGTAAGCCAGGAAAAACTGGTGTTTCAGGGATCCAATCTGCAGTTTTACACCAGATCCTGAGAAGCTTGATGCCTGCACATCCGCCATCAAACCCAGACTTCTGGTTAGCCTATATACATGAACGGATGCAAGCAGTGACGAAGAGGTTTTTCACACAGAAAAACGCGTACTCCGCGGCATTCAGAGCCCCTGCCTGGGCCAATTTGCTCCTTGTATTATTGCCACAGGAGGATTGTTGCCATGTGTTCACTCACCCAAATCTCCCTGCAGCATTTTTAATCTAATCTTCTCTGTAACTGCAAGGTGAGGGTCATTTATAGCTATTTTTCATAAAAACAATATTTCAACCCAAATAATAATAATGCAGAAGAGAAAAAAATAAGAACCTGAGAACTTGTGGGAGAGGAGAAAACATGCATGAATTAAGCTCAGAGGCTTGTCTCCCTCTACTGGCCCCCAGACAAGGCAGTCAGGAGTCAAACTCATTTTTAAGGAGAACACCACAGCCGCCATCCCGTCTTTTTTTTGCACTTTCTCTCTAGTCATGCACACACCTCTGAGAGAAGCAGGCACAATCTGAAGAGGTTTTTAGAGAAAGTGTCTCTTGTTCATAAAGGATTGATTATTGCACATGCAACGTAGGAACCAGCACCAGAATATACCTAGCTCTTTTTTTCCCAAGGTAAGATTGTTCCCTACTCTGTATTTCTTAGTGATCCTCCTGATCTAATTTTCAAAGACCCAGCTACAGATTTCCCTCTGAGCTAATTAATCTGTAACTTGCCCCACAGCTTTCCTGCAGAGCTGCTTCAATTCAGCCTGCAGCATCGCTGCTGTGTTCCCCTCCGAAGCCCCAACCCAGGCATCAGGCTCACTGGGACAGGCGTTTTGGCTGACTGGGAACAGCAGGGAAGGCTCTCCTGAGCTTTCCTGTAGGTGGTTTTGGTATGAGGAGGAGGAAAGGAGAGGCAACGAGTAGTCATATAACGTAGATCTGATTTCAGGATGGAGCCTTAGAGGCATAGACATCACCTCTCTCTGTGCTATCTCATTCCCAAATGAATTCTATGCCTTCTACCTTCAACGTGTGTGCGTGGGGTGAGGGAAGAGTCAGAATTTATTAGCTAAAAATTTTCATGAGAGTAGTTTAAAACTCTAGGCTTACCACAGGCTGCATCAGGGTCTGAAACAATCTGCAATTATTAACCCTATCCTCATGGTTTTTTGGGAAACTGAGGTTGCATTATACTGCTAATAATTATACCTGCAGAGCAACTATGAGTTTGGGGTTCTTTGGTACAAGTCCTGGCTGAACTGCCTAGATATTAAACATATTATAAGTATCTGTGATGGTTTCATTCTGCTTGATAATCTGCTTCTTGAAATCTGTAAGAATGGGCATCTATAATGAAATAAAATCTGTAAGAATGTTCCCTGAGTCCTGTGATCATCTGTATTGCAAACAATCAGGGTCTTTCAGCGGCTCGGCTCTCCAGAAATTACTCTTCTTTTTTTTTTTTGGTTGAAATGTTAAAGGAAATCAATGCTGTTAAGAAAAAGACATCATAATTTGCAGGGGGAAGGGCAAACATGGTCATTTTTAGCCATCATGAAAACAAAAATTGCTATCCCCAGCTTAAGTATTATTGTGATGGAGTTGTTTTTCCAATCAGAGCCACATTTGGGCTGGATACTTTACAAGTATACTGGTTTACCCGCAGATAAGATCTCATTGGCATTTATACTAATATGCCTGGAGGGGAAGCAGTATAGAGTCCTTATATTATCTCTATAACTCTGCAGAAAAAAAGCTCAGAAATGTGCCATTTATGTTGCTTTTGCTTTTCAGACACTCATTCGTATGCTATCCAAAAGGAGCAGAAACTGCCCTACAAAGTTTTCAGCCATTACATGGAAAAGCAGCCACCTCTGGAAAGAAACATGGGACCTTTTTGACAGCTTTAGTATACGGCAGTATAGCACGGAGCGGAGGAGAGAAAAAAAAAAGGTGCCCATCTGAAATTGTAAAGGGGAGGCTGGGGAGAAGACATGGAAAATAATAAGAGCAATACCTAATTCCTCAATAAGGAGGTGGAAGAGAATGAATGACCACACACGGATAGACACTGGATGTTATGTTTTATATCAGAAATTTTCAGCCTGAATCATAGATGCTGGGGCATCCATAGGCTTTTTCTGAGAGATCTGAGAAAGCCAACAGAGGGAAGTGAGCCAACTGTAAGGGCTTATTTTAGACTTCCACCTCCAGCAGGCAAAGCTTTAGGGGGCTTCAAATCAAAACAAGGTGGAAATCAGTGTTTTCTTCCAAAACAGGTCAGCCAGACCTCATCAACACCACAAGGTGGGGTTAGTCCAGCATAGATCCACTGCTGACAAACACGAGGTAGTGAATAATAATTGCAGTCCCACTTCCTGCAGCAATTTCTCTATAGAGGTTTCTTATTGACCCAGTGCAGTTTAGCTTGTGAGATGTGATGAAATCATAGCCGGAGGGTTTATGGCAGTGGCTGCAGGCTATTAAAGCTCAGATGCCATCCTTAACTTGTGGTGTGGGCTCTTCTTCATTCATGACATGACAGCCAGAGGATGAGGTGTCAAGTGTAACACTAACGTTTCTTGGCACCCATTGGTTTGTATTGCTCACAAAACTTTCCCTTATTTAGGAGACGATTTGTGTATTTATAATTAATATGGATTAGATATTATTATCTATGCAATATGGCAGGCAAGCAGTTTAGAGAGGCTAACAGCTGTTCAATAATGCAAATGATGCACACATAAATTACAGTTTAGTAATGGGATATTATTACCAACACACACAAAAGTTCAGAACCCAGGGGTGGCAAATATAAATAACCACGGCATGGAAACTTTCCCAAGCTTTCCCTAGACATGCAGCTGAGGTGCAGGGAATGGACCCAGGCGCTGGTTCTTCCTGTATTCTCCAACTGGTCTCACTGCTCGCAGCAGTTATGAATGAATGGAAAAACAGCACAGCTGGCCTCAAAACAACCAACCAAGCAACTGTCTAAGCTTTCTGTGCTTGCTCCCAGCCAAAAAACTCCCAATGCTTTTGTTGGCACCTGGAGTTTTTGAAGAAAGGCATCGGATTTGACAAACATTTAGTTGGGAAGGTTGGTCCATTCTAAAAATAATCCCCAGGGAAGGATCTGGCTGCGTGACCTGTTCTCCAATTTTTTGCTCAATGGAAGAGATGCCGTAGCCCTGATGGATCTGGGGTTTAGCCAGAAACCCCGATGTGCTCACTGGACCCTCCTGGGCAGTACAGGTGAACGAGACCTGGATTGATGTGCTCATCCCTCTGCATGTGCAGTAAATCTGAGGCAATCTGGATGGGCTGCACTCCCTCTCTATGAACCGCACAGACTACAGTACATATTTCTCTCTAGGAAATCCTGGATGATAATCTTGGCTCTATTTTTCACTCCAGTCACAGAGGCTTCTGCTTCTAGACACTGAGTTCTGCCAGCAAGATGCCCTAAGGTAAGGTTTCTCCCCAGATGTCAGGCTCAGCAATACCCTCAAAGCCCCTTGCACCTATGTCAAACCTTGCTTAGAGATTCCTCTTCAGAAGCATCCTGTTAAAAGTCCCAAAAGCTTCAGCTGGAGCTTATGCCTTATTAGACACCAAAGCCAGACAGTGTCCAAGAAACCAGGACTCAGTGGTTCTTGTGTCTTCAGGGCTCCTTATCCCACAAACACCAGGGCTCTGTTCAGGAAAATGTGCCAACTCTTCTGCAAGAGATCTGTGTGGGAGTATGTCCTGCTCTACCAGCACCCATCTGAGTAGTACCTCTACAGGGATGAGGGAGGCAGATAACTACCCCAAGCTCAAAAGAAGCAGAGCACAGGGAGGACTTGCTCACCTCCTGATGACAGCAACATGTTCATCTCCTCTCTAGCATCCTGCAACGGACTGGGAAAAGATGGTTGCCAGCCGTGCAGCTGGGAAGTCTTGAGAGAAGTAAAAGTGAGGCAGAGAAAGCACCACAACTCCGGCATAGTCTCCACCATATGGGTGATGAATGTAGTAGGGTTTGGCACCAGCACTCACACAGATCCTCTTGTGCTTGTTAAGCCTGCCTAACTATATAAAGTATACTGACAGGAGTCCTCTTAACGGAGCAAATCCAAATTAGCTCCTCTGCCAATATCCCAGTAAAGCGCAAAGGAGTGCGAGAGAAGCGGGACACTACAGAAAGGCTTTGATTTTGCACTTCTAAATCAGCTCTCACACAGAAAGGGCTAGCTGGAGATATTGAAATGGGGTGAAAGGGAAGAGGGGAACAGGAGAGATGTAAAAGCAGAGAAAAGTGAATAAAAGTTGCACCTGTCTTCAGGTCTAAATCTGCACAGGACACACATATATTTTCATGAGTCAGGAGCTCAGCCATTGCCCATTTCCTTCATTGAATCCTCCTGCAAGGTGATTTACCTAAGCTGTGGTACCCAGTGACTCCTACTCTGGGTGACGGACAAAATCCACAGGTTTCTCTTCCATCCCAACTTGTAATTCAGCCTGCACTGACAATGTGCAGCAGAGGGAAGAGCACGGCATTTCCCCAGCGTCGTAAATAAGGCTGAGATTACTGACAGCATAGAATAGGACTGACTATTGCAATACTTAATCTGCTGGGTGGGCAGTTCATTAAAACAGATATCTAGGGCTTTAATCACTCTGCCAGGCTGCCATCTGCTTCCCTCATGCTCCCTCCTGGCTTAGGCCAGGTCTTGATGTAGGAGGGGACAGCTTGTGAGAGGCACTTTGGGGTCTGTGTCATAATTCATCGTGTGTGCACAACAGAGCTCGCTGTTTGGTGCTATGAATCCTACCACACGTGTGCAACCTCAATTATCCTGCTTGTGCACTGAGAGGGGGGATGGAAGAGCATCAAAAACCAAGGTTTGGTTTGGCCTCTGGGCTTAGGCTGGGAACAGAAGTGATCAGGGGAGCTGGATCCCCTAACCTCGCTGCCATGTCAGCAGGGTTTATGGAAAGCATCTGGCAATATTTACAGAGATGTTATTCACAGATATGAAATCAATTCATCTCATCAGCTTTCTTGCTGTGATTCTCAGTGGCAATAGTCTTCTCCAAAACCTGAGCTCTTTCTGTCCTGTGTATAACCTTAGAAATAACATTGCCACCTTCCAGGTCGTTTCTGCCACCAGCTGATAAACAGGACTTCAGAGTGCTCCTGAGACGGGTCTAGACTCAGTCTGATAGCGACCTTGTCTTCTTCATATCACCCATCTGGACCTCTGTGCCCAGCCTGGTAGGACCGAGATGTGATTTGGCTATGAGGCCTCCTGTTAGTACAAACCGTGCTCTTTCTCAGGGCATCCCCAGCCAGCAAGTCAAGAAGGAAAGAAAGGTCCATCATGGGCTTCTTGCTCACCTGGCCATGTAGTCAGCAGGAGAGTACTGTGCTACATGGAGGAGAAGGTCCCTCTGACTTAGAGGTCTGAAGTTAAATGTTAGTAAGGTTTGAGGGTATTCCCCAAACCAATTAGCTACACCACTGGCTGTAGACTGTGCAATCTGTAAAGAACAATTCGTTCTCATGCAGTAGAAAAATGTCCCGACCCCTGAGGGTGAGGATTCACTGGAAGAGTTGCTTCAAAGCAGCTTGTAGTAATGCTGCCTGTTTTGTGCCACTCTGGTAGCCAGTGACGTCCATTTCCCACAGTACGAACTAGAAGAAGAACCATCGGGTAGTTGTGGCAGCTGTTCATCATGGTCACCGTCTGACTTGTGCACAAAGGACTGCTCGACCATCCTGGAGTGAGCCAGAAGGTCATGATCTGAACAGCCACCTCCAGCTCTGCTAGTTCGCAGGTCTTCTCCCAGCTTTGTGGAGCTCACCGGAAGGCAACTGCGAAGTCTGGTTTTCTAACAGATTTGGTGTATTATTACACACATTTACATCACAGTCTGGGTGAGATTCCCTCACCTCTCAGCCACAAACTGAGAGTGACATTGCTGCACAGGCTCAGACCATCCCTGGACGTAGCAGTGCCACGCTGTTTTATGAAGGCTGTGGGAATTAAAGACAAGTAATATCTCAAACATTCACGCTGAGGTATCAGTGAGGAAAGCCTTTCCTCTCTGCTTATCTTTCAGCTTTTGGCTCCTCTTGACACACCTCCTTCCCATATTCCCTTCCAGGTCAGGTATGGCTAAATTTGTCTACCTTTACTAATGGTAAATGCTCACTTCTTTCTCAAGCAGACATAGGGTTACCCAGACACCAGCTTCCCTGCTTATGGGTAAGCAAGGGGAAGTCTGAGCTGCAGTCAATGGTTTAATGTCTTCAATGCTTCTCCCCACTGGCACTGCCTTGAGTGAATGGTGGGTCCCCAAGAGACAGGAGAGAGGTCCCAGAGGACAGGCGGTACTTCCTAGCCTCCAGTGCTGGAGCTCAGATACCGACTGTGAAGCATTCAGTAAATTCAGATTCCCCTTGGAAGACTTGAGAAGGCTCACAGAACCATATGCCAGTGGAATGGAAAATATAAATATCTCATAATGAGATAGGCACTTGAGTCTCAGGAAGATTAAGAGAGAAATACAGAGAAAAGAACGGATGGCAGTGGGGCAGATGGAGAAGAGGAAGTATTTCTCTGGTATTTCTGCCATAAGGACTAAAAGATCCCACAGGTGACAAATTAAACACGTTATTATTCCTGGGAAAGATGCTGTCATTTTTGCTTGCTAAGGCTCCCAATTCTCTACCCACATTTTCCAATAGCTGGCCTACATGGGGAGCAATTATGGTTGGGCTGAACTTTGGGAGGAAAGGATCCTCGGGTGGTTTGTGGGAATTCGGGTAGACTTGACTGAAAATAGACAGATGGTCTTGGAGTCCTATGGAGCTGACAACAGGGCTCTCCATAAATTAGAGACCCCTTCTTCCACAAAGACAGCGACAAAGCTGGGTTTATGGAGATGAGTGTGAATCATGGGAAGAGATGTGGGGCACATCACTTAAAGCATCACTGGACAGAGCTCTGATGTTGCGGTGAAAAAGGTAGTGCAATAACAGGCGAGAGCACAGGATTCTGCCTTTACTTAAAGGAAACAGTTAATACTAGTTAAAAATAGTGATGCAGTTTTTAGTTACATGACAGCTGGTACCCACCTGGTGTCAGAGACCAGGGGCAGCTGGAGACCTGCCTGCGGTGTGCCACTTCCCTACTCCCAGGTCTCTTCCTGGCAGCAAACTCATCTACCCAACCTCCCTGAAGAAACTCTGCAGACACAAAGATTAAGGAAACATTTAGCCAGCCAGGCAGGAGCAGTGTCCCAGTGAGAAGTCCATCTTAACCAGTAGGGGTTCAAAACTAATTTGTCCATTTGATTTCCAAGAAGTTGATGCCTTCAGTGCAGTAAATGAGTCTCGTAAATGGAGGTCGCAGCAGGGCCTGTTGTTTGCTTTTGCTCCTGTCAGGAGCCAAGCATAAGGGCTTTCACATGCCACTCTGCATTTCAAACCAGCAACAGCAGCCTGGGAGCCTTTAAGTAGGCCCTAATTAGCGCTGATAGATTTCAGGGTGCTCTGAGGCAAGGTTGAGCAGCCTTTGCAGAGCTGGGAGGCAGTCTCCTTCATTGCTTGAATGACAAAAAGGTTCACTGGGACTTGGTTTTGAAACAGCTCAATAAAAGTGGTTATGACATGGCCACAGGCCTTGAATTAACAGCTGATCCAACAAAGAAAAGAGGTGAAACAGCAACAGATTATTGTGTCTTCTCATGCCATCTCCAAAAGATGAACTTCCAGAGAGCTGCAGGTTTGGATTTCAGCTGCTTACCTGCATTTTCTCCAATCCTTTGACTCTGCAAAGTTGGGAGTGGTTCATATTAAAAAATGTGCCAAGTCATAAATTCCTGGTACTTTTTAACCCCTCTGTGTTTGTTTGATAGTTTATGAACTGTTGCAGAAATATTATGATTAGGTTAGGTCTCAGTAGCTTATGCTTTTAACTTGGCATGCCTCCAGTTGTGACAAGTATGTGTGGGTCAAAAGGATGTGACCTCTATGGTGCTTACTCATAGGACTATAATTTTGCATGGGATCTATTCCAGTGGGAGAGAAAAATCCCAAGAAAATCAAAAGAGACAAATTGTTCCGTAAGAATTAATAAATCCCAGTTTCCATGTATTTGTGTCACTGTTTCACCCCCAACATTTTCCCCTTAGAGACACCTTGCTAGAGGCATTTACGATCTTAATCACCCACTCTGCATTACTTCTGGCATTCCTCCACCGACACCAGCACTTTACTATGAGCTGGATGCTTTCATTGTAAGCTGTGATATGTTATGTTGGGGCTATAGCTGCCATGACACGCTGGCCCACGCGTGCGTGCGTGCTCACCAGTCAAAGGGTTCTCCGCTACAGTCCACTGCGGTAGGTCATGTTCAGTCTTGCTCAGAGGACTGCATCCCTCACATTCTGCGCTATGTGTAGAGAGGAGTAATCTTGATGTTAGTGCAGTGGAGGTGCAGGCTACTGGGTAGCAAATGAAAGCACACTGGAGATAGATAGCTTTGATTTTCTTTGTCATTTTCACATACCCTCTAGATGCAGTCACTGCATCCCAGGGAATATGTGAAACACCATCTGAAAATATTTGGGTAAACTCATGAGTCATCATTCATCAGTCTGGGTTCAAAGCTGCTCTGGCACAGTGGCCATGGACAAGTGCCTGCTTTGATTTCTCTGCACAAAGGAGCACAGCTATGCTGGTTTTGTTTGCCTCTTTGCAGATTGTACACTCTATGTGTGCCTGTAGGTCACTTAAAGCCATGGGACCCAGACTCATCCGTTGACCAATGCTACTCTGCTGCTGACTCAGCACAGTACAATCTCCATGCACAACTGGAGAACCTCTATTACACACAGCAAATATACCCATGTCTGCACAAGTTCAAAGGGGGTGCACTGACTTTCAGGTGTGAAATAAAGGGGAATCCTGTGTTCTTGTCTGATCACTGCAGTGGTATTAAACAAAACAAAACAACAGCAAAAAAGTGTGTTGTGTTTGGAAAGTTAATGCAGAAGGGTAAAGGGCTTTATCTACAAATGGAAGGTATGCAGGAATGAAGGAGGAGAGGAAAAATCCAAATACTTACACAGCTTAGGGGAAAAAAGGGCAGTTAAGAAGGGATTTAATTGATAATGGTTTAGATAATGTCAAGTGAAGTTTCTATTCTCAGCCCAAGTGCAGATGATGAGGCAAAAGGACTAAATGTAGAAATTAAAGAAATACCCATTCAAAGCTGAACTGAGAAACCTTTTGTCACACAGAGAATCATAAGCGTGTGAGAAGTCCCAGCAGGAGAGGTTCTCAAGGCAAAATAACACTGGGGGCATTCAGGAAATAATTAGCTGGCTTCCTGGAGGGAGCAAGTAGATGTGTGTGAGGAAAGGAGGAGTGTGTGAGAGGAGGGGGAGGACTGGAATGAGATAAAATTCTAATAGAAAGAATGGATGAGGAATGAGGGGCCTTTAACTCATTCCACGCAGGGGGAAGAAAGTAAGCAAGTAAGTAAAGGAAGAAGAAGATCTGTTATGCTCAATTTAATGAGCCCCTCTGGAGTGGCAGTCTAGATCAGACGTGTGAAATGAAGCTTCTGGCTCTGTTGGAGATAAACCATCCCCAACTCACAGCATCATCTCTGTGGGCGGCCACTTGTTGCAGAACAAAGTGACCCATGGGCTGCTCCTGATCCCTGCAGCCGGTGCACACACGTTGGTGGGTGTTTGCTCTTCCCAATTCATGGTTACTTCGTTCAGACTATCCCCAGCTGGAGCCCCTGGTATGGCTTTGCAACGCTTGTTAGGTTGGACCCACATTGCTCCTGCACTGATCCCCATTTCAATCAGGGATAGCTGCGTTTGTCAACAATATCATTGCTACCATTATTGATGTTGTTGCAAATCAAAGTATTTCTGTAGGAACAATCCTTCCAGCTCTCATGGGAGGAACCACTCATTCCATCTATCTCAGATGGCACCTGTTGATATGGAGAGTTGCTCTCCAAACCTTCCTGTCTCTCTCAGTTGACTACAAATGGAGGGCAGATAACCATCATACCATCAATGCCTGACTTTTGGGTGGTTCGAACTGTGAGAGGCAAATCCCATGCCACAAGCAAAAACTCCGGTGCAGTGTACTTGCAGTAGAGCCTTGGGTTTTTTGCCCGGAATTTCTTTGAGCACTTTGATGTCATTACCCTTTTGCAAGCACCTCCTGATAATACTTGTGCAGGAAGTTTCTGCCACAATTGCTCTAATCTCAGTAGTTTCTCATTTTTTTACTATAAAAGTGATAAATGATGATGCTTTTAAAATTAATTTCCATTCTAGCAGCTCATGACAGCCCCTTTGTCTGTGTTATTTGGGACAAAGTAAAAAAATTAAGAAAGGGATTTCATGGGTTTTATCCTCAGTGTTAGCACACAAGAAAACCTAAAACAACAAGGAAAAACTAAGCACAGCCAAAAGGTGCAAAAGCCACAGAAAGACATATTAAAGATGTTTTTCTGTATCAAATGATGCATGATTCTATGATTCTATGAAATACATCCTCTGCTTTTCTTCCTTCACTACCATACCCAAACCAAATGATGTTCTTTTTAAGAGAATATGTGGAAGGTTTCTGGGCTCTTACCTTGAAATTCCTACAAATCCTCCAAGCAGGTAGCAAACATCTTACCCCAACTGCCTCTCGACCCTTAATTGGAACACTCACCTTTAAGGAAAAGAGTTCACTGTCTGGGCCTATTCAACAAGTGGCTTTTAAGCAGTAAGTGCTAAGGAGGACACCAATTAGCACTAAATGCACGAGTAGCTTTTGCTATATAAGTAGGCGTCCACTAGGAACCAAAGTGAGACTGCCTCAGGATCTGACCTGACTGTTTAGCTCAGGCCACTGAACAGCTGCCAGAAGCTAATCACTGCAACCCGTTACCAGTCTCTGTGGGATCTGAACTGCTGTTCATGTGCAGTCACGTCCCCATGACAGTCTTCCCCCATCCTCAGAAAGGTTCCCTGCCATTAGCTGTCCCTCCTTCCAGTCTCGCTCCAATCTCTGTCTGAAAGACGTAGCCTGTGCCAGTCTCTGCCCTTGCTTTGATGCATCCTGTTAATGACAAATGCCAATAAAAGTGGTTTGCAGACTGCAAACAACAGCTTGTCGGAGTGTTTCAGAGCTGCCAGATACTAAGTGTGGATGGGATGGAGTCCAAACACACAGGTCAAGCCACTGAGAAGGGGCTGGGAGAGCCTCCCCTATATCTAGGTGGTCTGAGACAGTGGAATAGGATATTAGTCAGTCAGAGCTCAGTCATCATTGCTAGAAACCTACCCCCAGTCTATCTCTCAACACCAAATGGTCTAGTTCAACGTACACACCATTCTGTTGGGTATTTTCTAGTAGAGTCTAAATCAGCCTCTGAAAGCAACGCCAAGCTGAGGTCTGTTCTCAGGCAAAGTCACTTCCCACTCCTTACAGGTGTAGAAATCCAGAGCAGATTTCACAAAGAGCAATCCCTTCTCACCCAAACAGCCATGGATCTCTGCTGGAGGGCTTGAGGCAGCCCCTTCCCCACATACTTCCCCCAAAGTAGGGGCCATCCGGAATGATCCCAGCAGGAAATCACTGTGCCTGAGCAGGGGACCAGTTTCCTGCCTTGCTGCTCTTCTGCAGTGTGTTTCCATTCCTTTGAACCACAGCCTGCCCGTGCAAACAGCAATCGTGCAGTCTAGTACCAGTCACAGCTAGGAAAAGGTCACTTAAGCCTAAATCACATTCTCAGGCTATCCCTAAGGAGATGAAGGAGAATAGGGCACTGTGGCTGCAGGCTACAGTTTAAATAGGACAGAAAGACAGGAGAAAAGGGGTAAATTAATGAGATACAAAGACTCGAGATTAGCATTTGGGCTTATTGAAGGAGATTGTAGGAGGTCTGGAAGGGGACAACAGAGGGTGTATAAACCCTTTAATCTGGCAGAGAGTGGCTGTCGGGGATACATGTTCCAACCTGCTCCATGACACTGTAGATCATGTTAGCCTTTGTGTTGGTTTAATTGGAGCTTTGCAATTGCCCTTGGTCACTGCTAATTGCCTTAATTGAAATGGCGTGCATCTGCGCAAGTGGGAATACATGCCTATGTGGGTTTAAGAGGAAAACAGATCCTCAGCATTCCTAGCCATTGTCCGATGAGTTTGGGCTGAATTATGTGATTGCATCAGCTGCCTGCTGTGCTTTAGAAAAGCTGGTTGGATTTATTGCAAGCTTATAAAAACCCAGCTTTAGGCTGCACTGGTTACACTTGGTTACTTAAGGGAAGGGGAGAATAGAAAGAGAATGGAGCAGTTGTCTGGTTTTGTAATGTTCACCCTGCTGGAGTGGGGTCTCTCTCTGCACCCCCTCTCCCTACACTCAGCATGTCTTCTCTAGCAGACTAAGGTTTGTATGTGCAGGAAACTGAATTAGACCCAGAGCCTCCATTTTATGCACGGATTTTCTCCAGGCTGAAGGCAATTAAACAGGGTAGTACTGGGAGCCTTAGAAATATCATAGGACACATATGAGTGGAGGAGGAGACAGAAACTCATCTGTCTTCCCTACCTCTGAGCCCATGTGATCTCCTCAAGAAATTGAACACATAACTCAGTGCACCTCTGTACCCAACCTGTAATTGCAAAATATGGTAATAGGCCTTATCGTAGTGACAGGTGTCTCTTCTCCCTAGCAAGTGCCTTTTACTATAACTGATTGTCTATAATAGTGTGAAACCCCAAAGAAAGCAGAGTCCATCACTCCACCACCTTGCTGAAGGCTCTCATCTCTAAGCAGGCACATGAAAGCTGTGACTTGAGTCAAAGGGGGCCCATACTTTGCAGTGAGAAGCCCAAGCGAAGGGTAGAACTTAAGAAACATCTCTGTACATGACGTTCACATACTGGCAGCTGAATGCCTGGGATCTTCTAAGGTCTTTTACTCTCCCTCATTTCGCAGGGGGACAAGGTGCTGAACTCGGGGTCATGGACTCTGCTTGCACCAGTAACCCCTGAGTTAGGCTGCTGTGATGCCTGGACTAAATCCTTTAGTTATATCTGGGCCTAAGTCTCTCCATCATTGCAAGGGCCTGAAAGCTTGCACAGATTTTGGCATAAGGAAGCTTTGGCAGCCCACGAAGATGCATCACTTTGAGTTAATTTATAAGAACTTGGATGGGGAGAGAGTTCATTTAATTGAAAGATGTAATTATCAGGTGTTGGAGGCAAAGGGGCTCATTAATTTCTGAGACATGCTGTTGACTGAGCTGTCCTCATTTTCATTTTTCACTCCATATCAAGGCTGAATCCACATGTCAGGGAGGCTAGAAGACACCAGATCACTGTTAGTCTTCTGTTTATTTTCCACAGGCTAGAGGTTTTTCTGGAGCTCAACAGTAACCACAGGCTGTGTGGTCCTGCTCTGCATCATATGACAACAAGAGCTCCCATGGGGATCTTGGCATGGCTTTGTTAGGGCCTGGACCCAGAGGACTCACAAACCCGTAATGGCGTAGACTGGGCTAAGGTGGAAGGTGATGGGTTACGCAGGCCACATTCAGTGATGGAAAGGAAGCTGCGAACTCTCTTAACACATCTCTTCGCCTTCCTTTAGCTTTAAGGCTTATATTCAGCCCTGAAACGAAGAGGACCATGGTGCTTAGAGGATACAAGGGGTCCTACAGGAGGGAATCCCATAGGGCACCAGTGAGAGGTTGTGGCTGTAGGCTAGCTGTGTCCTTTGCCAAAAAAATCTGAATCACAAACCTCTCCATCCGGATTTTTACACTCATCTCTCTCTTCCTCCCTCCTCACCTCTGCCCCTAACAGAAACTGAAACTACCCTGCTGTCACCCTCCTCACATTGGTATTCCCTGCAGCTTGCTAGTCTGCACTTAGATTTATGATTTATTTAGAATTGGATTACACCGAGGCTCAAGGCCAGCACTCCCTAATCCGTCACCGTCCCCACCACGGCCATACACAAACATTTGTTTTAGCTGCGTCAGCATCTCTGGCTCCTGAAGAAGGACGCCCATTGTTAATTGCTATAGCAACCACAATTCAGGGTTTGGGCTTTTTTTCTTTTCTTTTTTTTTTTTTTTTTTAATACTCCTTCCCCTGCCGAAAAGCACTGGCATTGTCAAGTGATAGATATTTATAACTTAATATAACAGTGGCATGTCTAAGTTATGCCGTTGAAATGCATCACAGCCGGAGTTGTTCTGTTATTTGTTTTTGTGCTGAATAGCAGCAAGCACTTTAAGTTATTGTCCTCACACACCCATAAAAGGGGAAAAGAAGGGATGTATAATTGTTGCTCATATTTATAGCAATTGGATGCAGAGTGCCAGGGTGCAAGGAAGTCTGCTTTCAGCAACATCACCCAAGATGATACTGAGGACCATATTCCCTTCAAATATGCTGATCGTGAATGTCTATTTGAATTGGGAAATGAAGGTTTTGGGCTTGGATGAACGAACTGATTATGCCAGGGATATTTTTGGCCCCAGCTGGCTAATGTTTGATGAGCTAAGATACGAGCACGCTCAGAAATGTGGAACCAACACAAAAATAATGAGTAAGCCCTTTGAAATTACGAAGCACAAGTACAAACCAGGAAACAATCCATCTTTAATGCACCATGACACACATGCGAAGAGTTTGCACTCAGCCTTTTCTTACTATTTTCTAGGCAAGGCCCTGTGGATATTTATTCTTCTCCAAAAACCCCTCAGGGAGTCACGGTGCTCTAACCACACACTTATTACCTGTTGAGACAACTCAGAGAGGATGGGGGTGGAAATCACCAGGCTATGGTCTCTCCTCACAGATTCTGCAGCTGATACAAGTTTACACCAAATACATATGTGTGCACATGTAACATGAATATCAGGTGTGTCTGCTAAGGAAAAGACTAGAAGTTGAAACCCTGTTCATTAACCAGAAAATTTTGAATTTGATACAACACCATCATGTGCTATATCAAGGTTGAAGCATGCTGGAGGTCAGACATGTTTGTCAAAAGCCATGCTGAGTTTCTCTCCACAGACAGCTGCTCTTGCTAAGCAGGATATTTTGTAAGGGAAGCAAACCTGAACACATAACGTGCCACTGACTCAAGGGTCCATCTGCTGTGAAGGGGCACAGGGGTGTAAGAGACCCCTGAGCCAGAAAGGAAGCTACAGCACAGGATCAAGTGGACTGGGGAAAAGACCAAGAAAAAAATCTCCTGTTGTGAGGACTGGAAGAAAGGCAGGAAATCCAGGGCACGAAAAACGATCTGTGGCAAAACAAAGCTGAAGACAACATGGATCAGGTGGTATGAGAGGAGAGAGGCTTAGAAGACGAGCCTGCATGGGCTGTGCTGTGAAAAATCCAAGTTGCTTGTGACTGCAATAGGGCCACTAGTCAACAGCTTTTTTTGTGCTGAGGGAAGCTCTGTCCACAGATGCAACAGCAGCACACTAAAAGGAAAACTAGAAATCAATGAGAGCCACATAGGAGTTAAGATCTTATTGAGGTCTTTGGATAGATTAAAAAACATGTAGTCACACAGAGGAGATTTGGAGGAAGGAGGTAGCCAGAAGAATGGGTAATCTTTCTCTAGAGAGCTGGGAATGGCCTTGGGGATAACAAGGCTTACATGAGGGACAGTGCTGCAGCCACTGTAGAGAGGATCTGAAGGAGGCAGAGCCATCAGGGTGGAAATCATGGAGCCTCCTAACAAGAAATGCAGCCCTCTGTTTCACCCCTCTATGGTCCAGGTTCAGCTAGTCATGCCTCATCTTCCCATGGTCTCAAAGCCTGGTTTCCATGGTGCTGTTAGGGCTTTGGTGATCCCAGGCTGGTGGGGTGCGGGCGTCCCGCCATACCCTCTTCTCTCTCTAGGGACACAATGGGGGAAAGGCGGGCGGTGACAGGCCCATGGACAGAGACCATAGTGCAGTGACCTGGGGTGACGTGAGGAGCTGTCTCAAAGGAAAGGAGAGACATCCCTCCTTCTCCTGGACCCTTTCTGGGATGAGGCCCATTTGTTCCTCTCTTAACACTCTGCTCGCAGTATGAGCCCTCTCACTGCACACCCTTGGACAAAACCTGAGGTAGACAGCATTCACCTCCTCCTCCAGAATGCATTTTCCTTTGTGCTTGCAGACTACTTTTATTGCTCATTTTCTTTAATGCAGTCTTCCCCAGTCTGTTGTGGGTTTGGATAGTTGTTGGCAGATCAGGTCACCATCCTTATGCTGAAGCAGAAAGCTACCCAGCTCGGTTGTTCTCACGTGAGGCACCTAACGCTACTTCCCGACAGCTGTTAGGTGGACTGGGGACAGCATAAGAAATGGCTCATGGAGCTGAGGTGGAATGAGGTAGGGGGAGGTAGGGCATTTTCTTAAACAGCTTTAAAACTCATCAGTGATTTGCTTTGCTTTCTGAGAATGGTTTAGCTCAACAAACAATTGCAAGCTACACAGTCGCAAGGTAAAATGAAAAGCCCATGGGCATTAATTATATATATAGATATTAAAAAAGAAGCTACTGCTTAATTATTGTTTGCAAATCTCGGTATTTAAATTGACTTATTTGCAAATGTCTGTTTAGAAATTGACTTTGTAATTATAAAGTCGGTGCAGGCATATCACAGGCCCTGGAGGGGTCTCTAACGAGGAATGATAATGTACCAGGCAAAGTGAACTATCCTGAGCTGCATTTTAATAACCAAGAGGCGCTTGGAATGGGGAGCGGAGGGTCCACGAGCAATCCCAAAGCCAACAAAAGAAGAAGCAAGAGACAGAGCATAGAGGAGCTAGCTCCACAAGGTAGAGGGCTAACATGTTTGAGAAGGGGCTTCAGGGGAAATGGCATCTCTTCCTGAAGCCCCTGCAATAGGAGTGATTTGGCAGCAACCTTGGTTTCAGCTCTTGAATGAGAATGAGACAGTCTGCTGGCAGAAAACTGCCGGCTGCTGCAAAGCTGTAGCTCCCTACCAGAGGAAAAGAGACTGTCCAACACATACCCAGCCATCCTTTCTCAGCGAGCACTCCCTGCAGCAGACGGTACAGACTCATGTTGACTATCCATAAGCCCCTTCATGGGCATGTTTGCATGCAGGACTCAGGGCAGCTCACCTGCCCATTCTCCAAAATATTATTAAGTAAGGTGGTTCCCAAACCTAACACACCTTTCCTGGACTTGAAGCCATGTTAACCAAACTCTATGGTTGAGGATCATCTACAAGAGCATGTGGGGACTGTCTGCATGTGCCTATGCCGATGCTCTGTCATGTGAAGCAGGTGACCACTAATGGGATATAAGGTTTTCTGCATGAAGACTGGTATATTTTACCAGGCTACAAATCCTTGTCAGTCACACAGCATGTGCAATAAGTCTTAAGATTTAACTTCAGCACGTGTCCAAGAGGTATAAGTACATCAGGGGTGAAACAAGACTGTTCTATCACCTTTTTCTCTCCATCATCTTTGACAACAGCACTGCTAAGTCTCCAGATCTAGTGGTCTAGGGCATTTCTTCTTTATGGACCATCAGTATTAGCCTTAAAACTGGCCACTGGCCCATGATTTCTTGCATAGTTCATTAACCAAGAGGGAACAAAGCTTGGCTGCTAAGCAGCACATTAGCAAGATCAACAGCTGGCAGGGTGCAAAAATAATAACCAAAAAAAAGATTATCATAAGCAAAAGCTCCAGGTTTTTGACTTGTCTGTTATGCATAGTCATGTTATCCCTTATTCGTGAGCATTCAGATGGTGCCAGTATATTCATGAAAATGTGGCAGCTTAAGACAAGGTCTGAAAGTTAAATAGGATCCAGCATCCTACTGGAGCAGGATAACATTACTCTTTTGAGTGAAATTATGAGTGAAAGTGCAGTCCTTGTGAAATCAAAGGCAAACACCCAAACACATTTGTTTTACATCACTGTGACGGCAAAGGAACTATGTGAATTAAAAGCCAACTGCTTCCCTGACCAACATAGCTGTGCCAGTGTAAAAGCACAACTGTGATGGACTCAACACCCTCCTGATATGTCTCTCTAAATGCCAAGTGCTGCTCAGTGTTTGCTGTCTGTTCCACTGCGCAGCTTGTGTCTATTAAATACAGAACAAATTCTGCTTGGAACAGCAGTATATGCCTTGTTTGAGAGATATAAGAAACCCCACCCGTTAAAACCAGTGACATGGAAGACCCAAATTTCTTTATGACTGCTTGAGCTGGCCAGAAATAAGATATCTCCCATCTGGAAGCCAGGTAGCTGTACTAGGACAGAGCTGTAAACATAAAATCGCCACTGAGGGATCGGTTCATAGGCACATGGCCTTGGACATTTTATTCAACCTGTATGGTGAAACTAGCCTGGTCAATGATACTTAGATTTTCTGGTTGTCCTGCTCACTAGTCAAATTCATTTGGTTTTCAGTTATGTCAGTGAAACATAAAAAAAAATAAAATAAGAAAACAAAAGAAAAAGAAAAGAAGCATATTGTGTTGAATTAAAAAGGTAAAAAAACCTCCAAGCATCTTGATTAGATTTGACATGGGAGTGTAAGCTACTTGTATCATTGGTTTAAAAAAAAAAAAATGTGCATTGCCTCTTTGTATCAACTTGTCTAACAGAGAAATGATCTGTTGTCCTTGTACAACTGTGACGTCTCCTCAGTAGGCCTGTGTGTTGTGAAGAGATGTGTGCAGTCACGGCAGCTTTCCCAGGCGTGAGATTCAGACTGTAGGATCAGGGCAGGATCGTGTGAGTCTACGCTCACCACGCGTTCCTCCCCAGGTAAGTTCTGCTCAGGGGTCTGTAGCATCCCACTTACTTTTATTTTTTCCCCCACAATCCTTTAATTCAAGGGTTGTGCTAGGACAATAATTGTTCAAACAAGAAGCATATTACATCTCATATTCATGCATTAATTAAAACCATCCAAAAATCTCACAAAGTTTGTCACTGATTCAGAGCAAATGGGACCTGCAGATAATTAATGACTCTCAATGACAGTTCTTGAAAAATTGGTTTCTGGCAGCAATCAGCATATGCTGGATACGTTTCTATTTTATAAGCCTGTTCTGTTCTTAAAGACACAAGAAATACCAAAAGCAGTTTGTTCTTTTCAATATTAATTAGACCATTATTTATTTGGAAAAGAGAGTTTTTTGTTTTAGATACTTAGATGTCAGCTGCTGAGAATTCCACCCTAAGTCACTTAATAGCCCATTAAGAAATTGTTGTGATGACTAATTATTTGTTACAAATTCAGAATCTGTTTACTAGATAGCTTTAGTTTTGTTAATTAATAAGATTACCTCTTAGATCCCAAACTCGTGATGCCTATTCTGGCATTGTCTTGAAATACAACATATGTGAAATACGATAAGTCGTGCATTCTCTTACCAGGGTGTTTTAAGTTCTGTCTAAGGAATATGACCATTCTGTGCTTCACCATGGACATATCACTAAGCCCAATTACAACTGCTTAATAACAACCTAATAACTAAAGAAGGGCTTCATTTTACCTTTAAGAGCAATGAAGCTGTAGACACATTCTGCCTCTGAATTTATCTGTGCTACCAGCCAAAATAAATGGTGACAAGTCATGATACAGTGTGGCTAGCCTGAGTTAGCCAACTGATGAGATGAAGGCAACCTAGAACTTAGCTCAGGTGATCCACTGGAGTTCAAGCCCACACAATGGACATGAATTAAGGTTGAACCAGGGGCCTGACAGTTCCCTTTATCCCCTGATTAAAAGAGGAATTTATTTTTCCTAGAAATTTATTCCCAAGTTCAAATCCCAATCCTTCTCCCTCCACACAGCCAATTCCCACACATTCAATGGCTCTTTTAAACTTTCACATCTAGGCTAGGTACTACAGTGCCCTACCCAGATGCCCTAGCTCCACTAGAGCATGCTACTCCAGCTCTGAGACAGCCAAGGTCTCCGCCCAAAGAAGCCCACAGTCTATATAGCATTCATCAACTTCAGTGGGCTGACCTTGAGGAGAGCACCTTGGACTCTCTCTGTGTGGAGACAGCACCACGTTTAATGAAAATCCATACTGAGAGGGTATGCAAAGATCAGACTCGATTAATTCTTTCCAGAGGTGCCTCCACAATGTCAACATTGATCTGCTTCCTAGTTGCACGGTTTTCTCTCGGCTGACAACCATATGCCAGTCAGAGCTTTGCTGTATTGTAAATTTTAACAGATATGGAGATAGGATCATTAAAATACCCTGAGAATACACAGCAAGTCATTGTTTTGCTGCTTTTGCTGAGAAAAATCTCACAGTAGCACTGAAGAAATAAATGCTATAGGCCAATCTTACGGCAAAGAAGTTAATCCTACAATGAAATTGGATGAAATGCCTGAGGATAGGGATCAGTATGTGGGTGTCTTGTGCTGTCTATGCTAAAAAGTTGCTGCTTTATCAAGCAGGCTTGTAGGACAATTGCACAAATACACATGAATTTTATTTCTAGCCATATCTGTGGGAAAATAAAAACAGCCTAGTGTCTATAAGTGGTCACTCACACAGTGCCTGCATTTCAGGCTGCCCCCAAATGCTTTTTGATTAGAGATAGCTTAGCAATAAATCATTTCATCTTACCAGAAGAAGACAAGCTCAACCACCATCTGTCTTCCTACATATGCAACAGAACCTTTTGGAGTCAGACTGCATTCCCATGAGTCTGGAGTCACATAGGTACCAGCTTTTGATTCAGACCTGTAACATGCCACTGAGACATGTAGCAGCCATTCAGACTGACTTCACTAGTCTAAGCCTAGCTTGAATCTGGGAATATGGATTTAACCCCACTTCCACTCAGCTATTGATTGCCTAATTAAGTTCAGGTGCAACCAATCTTTGCTAATGGGCTGGGCATCTTTTCATTATAAATACAGACCTGGGAAGATTGTGCTCTACAGAGGTCTAGTTACCATCTCCAAGTAATGATGATCTATTTTAATGGTGACTGTCATTAGTAATAAAATCCATGAGTCAGGGCTATGTCATTTTGATGTCCCTTTTAAGGCCAGCTTCACCATTACTCAGAGATCTATTTTTATTTGTTTTTATCTTTTTTTTCATCCTCTATCCTTTTTGGTTTTAGTCAAATTTAACTACAACGGGGGGGGTGGGAAGAGAAACTTCCTTATAGAAAAATGAAAAGGTAAAAAAAAAAAAATAATCAGACAATAAATATAGAAATTCTTTTTCTTGGGGCCTGAACTTTGAAATCAAAGCTGTTTCACCCTTGCAAATAATCACCACATGACAAAAACAACACAGGCACTGAAGATATATCGAGGGCCCTGCTGTCCTAAAGGTCACAAGCATACATGAAAGATCTCCTTGCCAGGCTAAATGGTGCCCAAGAAAAATGTACTGAGAATTACTCACCTTTCAAAGAAGTTGCAGACAAATGAGTACGGCCTTTTGAAGGGGCAGCATGATTATAACCAGATGCCTTCCTTAAAACGCCTCTAAAGGCAACAGGAAGAAGAAGTCAAATTAAACCATCAATTCAGCAGCATCTTTGCTACACATCACGCTGGCATTTCTGGAGAAAGAAAGGTTGAAAACAATCCAGAAAGAGATGTCTGTGCAGAACTCAGAGTTCTTTCCATGTGCTAATCTATTCCATTCACTTCTTGTGTCTCACCTGCACGGCACCTCTGCGCATTTCCCAGCAATGCATTAAACAACACATGCACGTTGCTGAACCTTCTGCTCCAACACTAACTGCTTTGACTTCCACAAACACGCTGGCCAAGAAGACATCACAAAAGTACCTAACTTCATCTTGAGAGCAGGAGAGGGAAAATTATGAGAACAAGTTTAAAGGAAGAGAAAGAGAGAGACAGAGAGATTTTATTGCTCAAGGGGAAAAAAAGAGATTATAATTGAACTGCAGAAAATTCTCCACATCACGGGTAATGGTGCCTGGGTTACCTCTCTTTATCTGTGCAATAGAGATTAGCAAACGGGGTCATAAAGGGAAATTAAAGTCAAATAAATTCTGGGCTAGCACTTGGTAAGTACTGATTTCCTACCATTTAGAAAAGGGAATATCAGGGCAAATGAAGTGGCACAGCATAAGGTAGCAGCCAGCGGAGAGAGCCATGCTGCCATAAACATTGAAGGCAGTGGGGACAGACTGCTTCCTTGCCGCATACTGCCGTCGTGGGGGATTGCTGGAGGTTTCCTCCAGGAGTGAGGGACTGTTTAGTGTGGGTGCCAGCAGACTCAAACCCCAAGCAGTTCAGAAACTGAGGTGTCAGGCAAGGCAGACATCAGAAGCCACTCCAGAGATGTAAGATATTATCTCCCCACTGGTTTTTTATTGCAGGTTCCCATTTTCCCCAGAAAGATGGATGAATGTAAAGCATGTACATGCCATGACCACTTCAATGAGGAACTGGAGACTTAACCTCAGTCCCTCTCCCTGCCCAGACCCCACACACCTATCCTTCCTCCGACAGTTTACACTGAGCCCTCGGACCTCGCGCTGAAGCAGATGAGGAGTGCTCACACGCAACTGCATTTCCCACTTGGTCATAGTGGTAATTGCCAAGATATAGCAAGGGGAGTGAGGAACTCCAGGTCCATCCAGCAGAGATCTTCAGTCTTTGTTTGACAAGTCTTTGGGACCACAAGTCCTACTCCTGACTCAGTGCTTCACCTTTGCGGTGGGGTGTGTTGGACATCTGTGGCCAGCACTGTCAGAAATGACAAGAGGGTTTGGAGGCTATTATTCTAAAATTTCCCAAACTGAGACCCCTTCAAGAGCTTGATTCTCCAAAAGTGCAGGGAAAAAAAATCTCTGAAAATTAGGTATCTGAGGGTATCTCAGATACAGAATAAATAAAACACATTGGGGAAAAAAACAGCCCAAAGAAGGCATTACTACAAATCACTTCAGATCTGTTGAAAGTGGCTTCCTGCTCTTTTTAGAAGTGACTGTTTCTTGTTATGAATGTTTTTCCCTGGCTTTCAGTAATTTTTACTGACCTTCACAGAAATATTGCAGCATTGCTGGCCAGTAAAATATTCAGGGAACTTTCTGAAGGAAAGATGATGTCTGTATTGAGGTATCTTTATTCTTTTCTTTGAGTGCCAAATTAAATCAGCATTCACCTTCCTCCCCCTTGCCTGGATGGGCAGTACATGATGAAGAGGAAGAGGATTTGGCTGTCAGAAGCTGTCAACAGGCAAGAGAGCTGGACAGCCCACCCCAACCTGTCCACTGCCCATTACTTTGATGGTGAACTGGACCTTACATCTCCCTGGCAAGTCCTGTGCCTTGCAGTGTTGTGGGCAGTTAAGCGCAAAACTGGCTCAGCAGCTGAGAGCTCACCAAGCTTTGCAGCAAGCAGCCTCATCCTTATTCCTCAGAACTAGGGCGATCATACACATTAGGGTTATTAGACTGTCTTTACAGTGCAAAGAGCCTAGTTAGGTTCAACTGGGGCAAGGAAATTGGTCTTGCAAGAGAGAACTGGGACAACTGGAAGAATAAAGCCGGGGGTGTGGGTAGCAAACATGGACAGAGATCGGAAATAGAAATAAGCCTGTCTGCACTCTTCTTCACTCACCCCTTTCAAGGGAATGTGTTCCCAACCATTCATTCCTTCGCTCCCTCCCTCTTCCCCCGCCACATATTCTCTCTTGACTTATTTGATGCTGTTTGAAATCAAGCACTTGGTTTACCCTTCTCAAGCGGAGCTGATCTCTCCCAGCATGACTCTGACTGCAGCAGGAGACACAGCGGGATGCTGGATATGGAAACCTGGCATTAGTATCACTTTCAGATGACAGCAGATCAGAGAGCTGGACCTGGGAGCGAATTAATATAGGGCTAGGATTCACTCAGAGGGTTTTCTGCTGTCATACTCCTCTCAAGATGTGAGAGAGAATTAATGCAAGAGGCTGCGATTTGCTCCGAGTGCTGTGATGGCTGCCTGTCATCCTCAGGGAGCAGTGGGACCCAGGGGGCGAATGAACACAGGGGACAGGTTTGCTCCAGAGCCTGCAGGTACCCCAGGGAGCAGAGGGGAAGGTCACTTGGCTCCTGATGACCTCCTGGGCTATTGGTTACCTGTCTGATCCAAAATCTGCCAGTGCAGATGACTGAGGGTTGGTTTAACCTCAAATAAACAACCAGTTGGCAAAGAGGCTTCTTGCCCCAGTGTGATCCTGAGGGATTCGTGCTCTTCACTGTGGACTGATGCAAATGGGAATCTTGTGGAAAGCTATAGCAATGCCCCAGATCTCAAATCAACCAGTCAGCCAGGGGACAAGACACCCTCAGATCCATGGCACTCATCTTTAAATGTCCTTGGACAAATACCTGAACCCAATGGGCCCCCCCAGTTGCTGACCCTCTGTATGGGCAGGGACAGAGCACATTTCTCTAGGGAAGGAGAACAGTGACTAAACTACCCACATCTGTCTAACAGAAATTGGCTTTGTGTGCAGGAGCTGCAGCTTATCCAATAGCAGGGACTTTTCCATGGATCCTCAACCCTGAAAAAAACAGCGTCAGATGTCCTCACACAATTTATCTCACCCTTTGAATCACAGACGGCCAACCTACAGCTTTTCACCTACATGTGGTCTGCCAGGGGAGGTTATAGACCTCAATCCTCTCCCAGTCCAATGTGGCTGACAAAGACTTTGACTGGGAACAATCTGGAGATTTTCTGGTGGTCACCATCAGCCTGTTTTTGTTTTCTGTGGTCCACAGTGCACCTCCCCTCTCGTGGTCAACTTCTTTGCCCAACAGCCATGCCCACTCACAAGGACTTGTGTACAGGCGTGTTTCTAACAAGCACAAACAGAAAAAGGTGCAGAAAAGATGGAGAGAAGGATCTGTCATCGCAATAGAGAGTGACCCACATTTTGGGGAGGTCAATGGTTATTTAGAACAACGCATTCCTGAGCCAGTGGCTCTGCGGGGCAGGAGGCAAAGGGAAGATTTACTCCCTATTTTCAAAGGGAGAGAGAGGTTTGGAGCCTGGAGCATAAACACAGCTGAGGATTCTGAAAATAGACAATATCCTTCAAATGCAGCCTAGGGACGAGATCGAATCATTGTATACACCCGATTTCTTGAGAAGAGAAAACAAAACAAAACAGAAAAGGGAGGAAGTAGGCCCTTGGAAGCAAAATAAAGACAGAACAATGGAAAACTAAGCACTGGAGGAGACGGCTTCAAATGATTACATTGTGCAAACATCATGCTGGGAAGTAGCATATGCTGGAGGAGCCCTCACTGGGGACACAGGATAAGCAGGCAGGAGGGAGACCAGGCAAACCGTCAGCTTCAAAGCAGCACACGCCAGGCCAAGTTCAGAGCCACTCCAGCTCCGGTGAGGTCAGCATAATGATGCCAGAGATGAAAATATCCTTGTGCTTAAAACAAAATCCTTTCCTTCCATTGCCAATAGCACCTGGTACTAAGCAGCAGGCAAGGGACTAATATTATAACAGATATTTGGGTCACGGGCTGTCATTTAGTATGGGCGAGAAAAGTGTACGTCACTCTGTGCCCTTGCTAAGAGCAGTGAGGCGGCTCAGCACTGCAAAGACACTCGGGGAGTTGAGAAATGACATTTAATTGTTTACCTGAGATCAGGGGTCTCAGTTCATGCAGCACTGAGCACAGGGTGCTTGGCTTCTAGGGATCAACATCACTGCATTTAATTTGTAATTTCCCAACTAAATAGATGAAAAGTTAGGAGCCAATGCCTTGTAAAAGAATTGAAAACGGTTAGTTGAGTCAGAAACTATGTATTGCTTGGGCTGTGCTGGCAGTGCATTTGGTTTCGAAAGCAAGTCTGAATCAGGTCAGCATTCTGGTTGTGGTTGGGTTTGTGTTGCTGTTTGGAAAAGCCTGACAAATGCTTTTGTGCCTTTGTTTCTGACAGCCCTGTACATTTTATATTTAAATTTTTAATTTTTAAAGTATTTTAAATGTTTGGGATTTTTAATGGGAACATTAAACATAACATAAAAAACACATAAATTAAACATAAAGAAATTCCAGCTTCTGTCCTGAAAATGTACATTTCACTTTGGTGGGGGGAGGCAATATATGGGAAGCAACTATATGTTCTGTAGCTTTATAGTCCAAATTATGCTAAGCTGTGGGACCATCACTGTAAAGCCCATCTGGACATGCCTGAGAGAGGCAGGACTTCGCTGCTCAGGAGCTGCCCTCAGCCCAGGAAATTCTCCCTTTCACCTCTCTGTGAAGAGAATGCCACAGGGAAGTGATGTGCCCATAAATCTGCAGTCCGGTGGTTTTCAGTCTGCAGTTTGTGAATCCTTGGAGGCCGTCCATTATTTTGCTAACAGATCCGTGAGTGGTAACTACAGAGATCAAGTCTGTTGTGACAGAGCTCACATCTGCTACGCAGGGTCTATGTCTCCCTTGGGGAAAAATTTAGGGAGTCAACAAACAGCAAGATGTAAAAGCCATTGCTGTAGACAGGCATGGTGTCTTCATCCTTTACACAATAAAAATGCAATGAACTTATATGAGCACAGATGCACCTTAAACACCCGTGTTTACTAACTCAACCCAAACATGCCCAACCTATCTACATATATTTATCTGCTCTGTCTGGCTGTGGCAGCTTTCAAAAACAGAAAAAAACAGCAAACCCCACTATAGGGTTGACAAACTGCTCAGAGAAATACTCCATTAGCAGCAGTAAATGTCCCCCAGAAGCACATTAGTGTTACATAGGGTAGCTTCTTAAGTTTGGACATTTTGTAAAGTTCTCTGAGATGGCAAATGTCTTAACATGCATCTTTTCCCAGCCTCCATCCCTCCCTGCCTCCCTCCACTCTGAATCATCCTCCCTATCCACAAAATGAAAAAAATGTCATTCATACAGAATGCTCTTCAGAGATTCTGCTATCGATCCCCAGCAGTTTCATTTCAATATCGACCAACTCCATGATGATAATTGATGAGAGATGCAAGCAACGGAAGAGTGAAGAGAGCAGCACTGAGCAGATCTTCCAGCCCAGATGGTAGGAAGCCCCTCACTGTGCCTCATCCCCATTCCATTTGGTATTTGAAAAGAGAAAAAAGAAAAAAATATAGTATTTTTTTTTTTCTGGAAAAAGATACTGTAATTTTCAAGATTCCAGTTTGCATGAATGGCCCAAGCCAACCAGCCAATTTGAGTGTTTGAGTTGAAAAGCCTTTTCCTGAGAAAGAAGAAAGAAAAACAATGAAGGGCAGGAGGGAACAAGGAGAAGAGAACATACCATTGAAGATAAAAAACTTGAGCAGCTGAGCTCAATGCTTGGAGGGATTTTGCCCATTTTTAAAACATAAATCTCTTCCTTAGACATCCTACTGGTGAGGGTAATCTGGAAAGCACAAGAGACAAAAGGTTAAGAGTTAAACTCCCCAGCTCAAAAAGCAACAGGCTCAAGGAAGCAAAGGTTGCGCTGAGACACCCAGGAGGAATAAGCATCCCTGAAAAGCTGCCTTCTGTCAAATGGGGATTGCTGCAGCACAGTCACTGCTTGTGCCCATCCAGACTTCCAGCACTGAGTTACTCTCCTCTCAGTTTTAATACTCCAGCCAGCAATGGACACGTCATTTTATATCCCTAGCGCTGTTCCTCTCTAGCTGCTCAGTGATGGACTTTTAATATCACAGTGCTAAGAGATCCTAAGAGATACAGCTCCCACAGTGCACCAAGCACAGGACCGAGTTGTGAGCTACCAGCAACCACAACAGAGCAAAACATATGCATACTAATGCAGACCATGTCAAGGAGGTCACTGGATGTATCAGGTTTCTCATGCCTGCTTCTGCTGTGCAATTAAGCTCATAAACAAGGGAGAACATCCATATATAAAAAAGGCGACGGAGGAAAAAAAGAAATCAAAGAAGATCTAATTATCTTGTCAGGGACAGCAGTGTGATGCTTTACATCTGGTTGTACAAATGGTCCATGGGTAGAGAGCTGTCAGGTTCTACCCCAGAAGTGGTTGTCTTTCAATAAGGTGAAGTCTCTGCTTCTCCTCCTTGGGGAAGGCTTCATAGAAAAAGTTGAGCTGCACCAGCAACTCAATGATGTCAAAAAGGGATGGTTATAAACCCCTTCTCATGATGTCCTGGTCCTCCTGTCTCTGTCCTGGCTCTGCAACATCCCTTCACTGAGCTCTGGAGCTCACCAGATTGCTCAATGAGCCAGCCTAGCTCTCTAACCCAGCAGAAGACTAATCCATCCCCTCAAAAAGGTGTTAATTTACCTCATTTAATATGATATCACTCGCAATTTTTTAAAGTTAAAAAAATTTCTCATGTAACAACCTCCTCCTCGCTTCTCTTTCTCCCTGTAGACCGTATGTCCCATTTCACCTTGACTCCTTTTTTCATGTTGCCATCCACGCTGGGGAAAACAACTTGGTAGCATTTCACACTTGGTTAGCAGCAGTGAGAATGACATTTGCAGGAGTCCCCAGATAGCGGTGTTGCAGACAGTGTTATAAGCTCTCTTCCTTAGCCCTTGTGCAAGGCTTAAGTCCTGGAGAGTGCTGCACTCCTACTGCCTGGTGGTGCAGCCAGTGGGAGGTGGGTCTTAGGTGTGAAGGATCTCAGAACCCAACCTCTGGTGCGGCCTCTTGTGAAAGCTGAAAATCACTCTGGGAGTGGGGTAGCATGCAAGTTTGAGGCTTTATATAGTTAGCTTTACTCGCACATGTACACCTTGAGCTCCTAGTGGCTGTTCTCAGAAATTGCTCTGAAATGTCCCATAAATAGGAGCAGAATAATTGCAATGTATATTCTAAAAACTGCAGCTATAATAACACCCCCTCCTCCCCACTTTCCTCTTTAGGGGTGATCTGCCAAAATGAGAAACAAAATTACTGTGTCTGTTCAGCAAATTCTTACTGACAAAATCTTTAAGAGTTGACAAGAGTAATATACTGAAAATTAGTTTAGAAGTGTTTCAAGTTTCAAAAAATCAATCAAAATCAAATTAAGTTCTGAAGACACTGTCTGTAGAGTTTAAGGAAAATAGAGATCAGCTGCAGCAACGTGGGATCATGGGCTCAACTTCTGAGCAGGAGACATGTCTGCTCTGCCACCTCTTCTGGCTTAGGGTAGAGAGCTACAACTGATCGCAAGGGTTTGCTGATGCTCTGGCTAATCTGGCAAGCTTGGGTACCAACAAGAAACATAGTCTAAACAATTCACAACAGGGTCCTCAACATGACATTTCCCCCATCCTAAGGCTATACCCTAACCAGTGGGCCATAAATTGGGGCTTAGAGGTAAAGAGAAGGTTATACCCCCTGCTTTCTGATCATTTCTCTCAAGATTTGTTCATCTCAATGACAGATAGGGGGAAAAAAACCACCCTAAAAATTGAAGCTCATAAAGACCTTCATCAAGGAGGAAAATCAGTTCCTAAACCAGATCTATCGCAAAAGCTGGCAGGACCAAGCATGGGCTAACCCAAAGTAGGGGCATGGGCAGAGTTAAAGTCCATTAAGTATTGCTAGTGGACTCTTTCCTTCTTGGTTGTGTGATCTAAATAACCCAAGCTTATACTGGCTCTGGTGTCACTAAGGAAGCCTGGGATTCATTGTCTTGTTGAGAATGTGAGAAAAATCGCATTAGAGTTTGTCCTGTTTCCGAGTGATCAGAGCCTTTCTGCACAAGCAGAGTGCATGGCTTGCTCGGATACGCTGTCTTTTTTGCCCTTCATCCATATGGTACCCTGACCCCATCTTGGCCCAGCCGATCCAAGAGCTACTGACCTACAAATCCTCAGCCATCTGCTTTGCAATTCAGCCTCAGCCCAGCTATTCTGGCTTGCTGTTTCAGCATTTAGTCTAGGTGGATGGGGTTGCTTTAGGTTTCCAATTATGTCTTTCTTAATTATATTCCTCCTTGGGGTCCTAGAGGCCCTAGAAATTTTCCCCCACTCTGTCTTTTCCCAAAACTGTGAGTCAACAGTTCAATTATAGTCTCTTTATACAGGCATGAGAATTTGTTTCTTGGGCAAAGTTCCTTGATAAGATGATATGCTACATAAATGTCTCTAGCAAAACACATTTCACAGTGAATTTATCTCTGCACAACTTCTCCGCCTTATAGCACCTTATCATTCCAAGACGTCTCAAGGCACTTTCCAAAAGGTGTGCAATAATAATACTTCACAGTTATACACAGCCTTTCACGAGAATATCTCAGAGTGCTGTATGGAGAGAAGCACTCAGCTCCATCAAACAGCTGGGAGTGCTGAGGCAAGGGATGCAGAAGAGAATTGCACAAATGAATTAGGAAAATGCAGGGCTTGTGATGGAGTCCAGGACCCTGCAGAAACCCCCTCCTTTGCTCCTAATGTACTGCTCACAAGTTCATTGCCCACCACACCAGTCTTGGGGACCAGCCACACTGCGGAGGGGAGATACAGCCTTGTCCTCTGGTCATGGGATGGGGACTCCATTCTGTGTCTATCCTATCTACGCTACAGCTAACACATGTATATTATGCATGGAATAAACCACTCCAAAACTGCAAGTCGTGGAAGGTTTGTGTCTATTCCTGAAATGAAGATGTTTGTGCTCAGCTGAGGATCTTGGTCTGGACCAGATCTAAGTAAAGACCCTGTTTCTCTGTGGGACTGAGCTCTGAATGCTGCTGTGGTCTCTATGGGAATGGGATTTCTTAGGAGAACTAGCCAGAATGCATAGCAGATAGGTCCCTTTGCCTCTTCAGAGGCACTTTCATGAATACTTTTAGTTCTTTAGCAATGACCCTAAGTCTTGGACCATAAAAGTTCTTTAAACTTTATTCGTTTCTGCCTGAGCTTTTGCATTTCGCTTGGGGATTATTCCACCTTCTTCCACCTTCCTTCTGGTAGGTTTTCCTTCCTCTGGTGCTTTTTGTTGTTTGTTTGAGATTGAGCTGCAATTAGAAAACAGCTACATGAAAGACAGCCACCTTCTGGGGGACATCATGCAGCTGGATTTCTGATGGGCTGCTGGATTTGGTGTTGAGCCACAATGCTTAAAGCTGCTGCCTTCCACCACTCAGCCTGCCATGGCCGTACACACACACATGTATTCAAGCCCCTTCAGAAGCACCTTCTATTCCCAAAGTCTGGGGCTGGAGTGATGTTAGAACTATTCCTTGCCTTCAAAGGAGCACCTACTCCAGTCCCCATGGGGTATGAGCACTACCGGTACTTTCCTCCATTGCTGTGAGCAATTGCCCACACACCTCGTGCTTTGGTTCCCTCTCTGGCTGAAAAGCAGGAGAGCCATGAATAACAATGAGCATTTGCCTCCTCAGGGGTGAACTGCCAGCCAAATAATCAGTCTTCTTCCAATATGTGATGGGAAACAGGCCAACAGCAATGCACTGGGGTTCTGGTTGTTCTTAAGGGTGCCTGATGACTGCTCAGCAAGCTCCTAAATAACCTTTTGGAGACACAGCAGCCTGGATGCCTAGCCTCTGTTTAAGGGGCAGATCTGCCTATCCAGATCCAGTTCCTGGCATTGACCATTCCCTTCCTAGCCGCACATCTTCTCCAGCACTTGCCTTGTGCTGAGCTGCCACATCTCGCATCAGCCTGGTGTCCTTGGCTCCAGCCCTGCACGGCACCTTCCTCCACATTTTATCATGTTCAGCAACCTCTCCTCTCCCTCCTCCCTCCCAGCCCAGCTTATATCATCAAAAAAATCACTTTGGCACCTTCACTGTCAGCAAGCGGCTGTTTATCTGCTATATCATTGGAAAGATCTCTAAAGCCAGGCTTGGAAAACAGCCCTTCTTTTTATTTGATGCAGGATCATCTGAAAGGAGGATGAGAAGTGGCGAGAATATGTTTTCCTTGTACAGATCAATATGACTTTAACCTTCCTCCACAGCAGGGCCTGCCTGCCCACCTCCTTAGCTCATGTATTTCTCCTTCCCTCCCTCTTTGCTTACCTGCATTTTGGCGTTTCCATCACACATGGACCTCTTGGTCCTACACGTATCAGAGCAGACTTTCTGCCTTGTCTGAGCAGGTTCATTCAGTCCAGGGAAAGGTTTCCTGGTCCATCAATTCACAGACTCAGTCACCCCCAGGGTTCAGATCCTTTTTGTCTCCTCCTCACTCCACTCTCTTTTACAGCTCCTGTGCTATACACTATACAGAACTTCACTTCCAGCTGTTGGGAGTCACTAAATGAATTTTCCATCTCTTCCCTTTCTTCTCCCCTTCAGGGGCAGAAACAATAGTGTCCTTCTCTCGTGCACCCTTCACCTCTGCCAGTGGCAGATTTACTCCTGCCTGGCTTCCTGGCAGCTGCTGCAGCTGCAGCACTAAACGGGGGCTCCGTCATCTTTCGGTCCCACTCTCACTGTGCTGTGTTCCCAGCGGGGTCAGAAATAGAGAGGGCAGTTGTTCGGGTCCTACGGTGCAGCTCTGAAGACCCAAGGTCAATCTAAGAGCAGCAAGCTCACTCCTGAGCAACCTTGGTAATAGACCAGTATTATCGTTTTATACACAGGGAAATTGAGGAACCACTTGGTGGGAGGACCCAGACATGGTGGCACAAGAAATGAGCAGGAGGTCCCTTCCTCCTGGCTCACACATTAGAGATGTCTTTGCAGGGGGGGGAAAGGCTGAGACACGGTGAGCAGGCAGTTCATGAGGATAGCCTGGGCTGCTCACGCTTGTCAAGTATCCACCGTATGAACACAGAGCAACCACCACTCACTGGGGTTTAGCCTGCCATTGGCAACCAGTGCCAAACTCATTTTTACAGAAAAAAGGAATAGATTGAGTCCTTTCTCAGATCAAAATCCAGCAGCAAACCCCATCCTGCTATTCATACCCAGAGACAGAGAAACACTTCTTTCTTCTCAGATAAAGATGGGGGGCGGGGGGGGGGGGGGGGGGGGGGAAGAGACAGGTTGTTACTATAATAGCAGTAAAGACGCCCACCACTGTGCTAAACGATATATTTATATGTACGTATGTAACGAGAGACTGTTCTTGTTCCCAAAGCACTGACTGCCTGAAGGAGAAATGCAAGCGCCTTCTCCAAGGTCACCGAGTAGCAGGGACTGGCATCCTGGTTGCAGACAGTGCAGGGGAAGGATTCACCCACTGTCCCTCTCCACCTCCTCCCTTCAGACGCAATGTGCTTAGCCAGCCTCCTGAGCCCCTTGGTTTGCTGATCCAGACTCAGAGGGCTGACACTTATTCAGACAAACAGACAGGGAGTGTGACCAACGCGTATACAATCCAGTCCTTCATCCTCCGTGCACGGCCCTCTCCCTGCAAAAAAGGAGCTGCAAAAACATCGCTGTAAAGTTAAAAAAAGAGCAAGAGGGATCCCAAGAGCAGAAAGGCAGTTTAAAAATCTCACATAAAAAAATAAATAATACAAAAAAATAAAGCTGATGTGTTCTGTCCACGTCCAGCCAAACACCAGGTGCTGTCAGAGATTAGACGCTTTTGCAGATAAAAGCAGGTAATAGGGCCTTACTCGATAAGGACAATAAGACGAGAATAAAAGGGAGGGGGGAAAAAAAGCCAGAGGTGAAAAAAAGGTGAAAGGACAGACAACAGAACAGATAGCAGCAGATCAGACTGACAGATCCACCACTGGGGCTGTGCAAAACAGGGCTTTGGAGCCAGGAGCCGAGCAGAGGCACTTGCTGCCCTGCAGGGACATTACGTGGCCTCCACAGCTGCTGGCTCTGGGGTCTTGTGCCTCTGTACCCCCCGCCTGTGCTGCTCCAGCATGGGATACACGTGGCATCCCCAGCAAATTCGGGATTGCTGCTGTTCTGATAAGTAATGTGAGCAAGCGTCACTGTTTCTGGGCGGTCGGATGTCCCCGCGTGATGGCCACACTGGGGCTGCTGTAAGCAATGGATGCTGAAAGCAACCAGGGAGACAGAAGTGCCTGGGCTGTAGCTGTTTGCCTGGGAGATATCCATCTCCTCGCCGCTGAGAAACAGCCATCAGTCAAGGGCGTTATTCTGCTCTGACTGCAGCAGAGTTTCATCAAGGGTGACTCTGGCCTTATAAGTCAGGCGTGATCTAAAGAGTTTCCTGCTCTCCTCCAACTCCCCTTCTGCTCCTGCACGTTCCCCTGCTCTTCACAGCCCTGGCCCGTTCTGCGCAGAATAAATGCTGCTCGTGTGCACTGCCAGGCACCGCACTGTACAACAGCTTTGCGACTCAGAAGCTGTGATTAGCGCCTAAGGGCAGCTGAAATGCCTGAGGGAATTTGCTGTACAGTAGGAACACGGGCAGCGGGTAATGCTGCAGGATTGCTGCCCCTCAGAGAGGCCTGCATCTGTTTGTTTGAGATGCTCTATGTAAAGCCATAACAGCGCTTTTGATATATCATCCCCTCTTCCTCGGGCTGTCTGTGCTGATGTATCCCCCTCTCCATCCTGTCCTGCACCAGGGAGGTCTCTGCAGGAACAGGCTGATCTTTTTTTTCCTCTGCAGAGGGGATCCTCATGCTCTTGCTTTGTTAAAACCCCGTAACTATGACTAGAGGCTTGGAAAAGAGGTGTCAACCTGTCATCACTTTGCAAGACCTGCCTCCCCATGTGAAGAAAGGACAAGGAGACTCGGCCGCTCCCCCGGGATCACCGTGCTGTTCGCAGCATCCAAGCACGCTGCGTCCCAACCGCCCGCCTGGCCAGGGGGTCTGGGCCCCCACGTGAACTCCTCCGAATAAAAATGGGTGAGCGGGAAAGAAAGGAAGAGCAAACCTGCAACATCATCCTCTCTCTCCTTGCCTCTCACCTCCAAAGCTTCCCTGAGCTGCCAGCGCCATGGAGCAAATCGGGACCTCTGCACACCTTGCGTTAGAGGTGGCCCAGATCTGTAACAAATGGGCTCTCAGCCTCCTCGCTGCATGTGACGCATCAGCACAGGCGACTCATTTAAGTGCCATTAATTATACTTTGTGAGAGAAAGGGGCATGTTCAGGTTGGCCATTTCAATTTCTCTGTTTCAAATGCCCGTCACCTAGACTGGGATGCAGAAACTCGGCTGCATCCTGCAAGCCGGGTAATAAACCCCAGGCTTTCAGCACAGCAGAGCGCCTATAGGGAACGGTCCCATGGGGGAGGCAAGGGCTTGACTCCTCGATTACCCCAACTGCTGGCTCCTCTTCCTTGGCAGCTATCGTCTAATTCACCTCAATTTTCTTTCTGCAACAGGTTCCCTTGAACTCCCTGTTGAAGGATTCAGCAATGAGCTTAAACTATTTGTGACTGCCTTGAAAAACTTCGGTGCAATGCACAGAGACACCATCTCTCCCTTGGACTTGGTGGGAGCTGAGAGAGCCCAGCACCTCATGCTGCTCCCCGGCACGGTGCAGGATCAGACTGTCAGCCCTGGCACTGCATTACGCCCGTCATTCCCCCTGCATGCAGTCACAACTGCTGGGGAGTGCGGTCTGTCCCTAACAGAGAAATATCCGCCTCTTTCTATGATTTATCTTCTGTTTGAGTAGCCTGATAATTCCCAAATCTACTATTCTTCCTCATAAATGTGGAGTCCTCCTCACTTACCAGACTCCTTGTTGACAACTTAATATCAGGAGCTCTGAAGAAGATATTGAAAACCTGGAAAAAACCTGAAAACCTGGAATCTTGCAGCAAGCTGAACACTGTGCCAGCAGCCACACTGCAGAAAACTGCTTTTAGAGGAGGTTTAAAACCCAGGCCTGGTCATTCGTGGGTGATTAATCTCCCTTTTTTAAGAAGCTGATGCTGATGTCTCTGCCCCAGTAAAGTTTCTGACTTTCTTTACTACCTTTCTGGTGGCAAGAAGGGCGCAGCAATTTGAATGCGAAGGGTGCTTTGCACAAAATGTCCTTTCCCTGATGCTTAGCCCCCACCATGACCTAGGAGTGACTACGCTGGTACTTCAACTGATGTCCCTCGCACGAGCTAGTGCATAATACGAAAACTATCCCTGTACCTGTCCCAGAGGACTTAGAGATTTCGCTTTACAGGGGCAAGGAGCTGGGGGAGGAGAGAGGATGGTAGTGGTCACCAGGGGAGGGAAGGAGAGAATCTATAGGTCTACAAATTGAGTAGAGGCTATAGCTACAAATGTGACACGTTCATGGACTCGACACAGCCCAACCCTTGGGAAAAGGGTACCTTTTGGAAAAGGGTACCTTGGGAAAAGGGTACCTTGGGAAAAGGGTTCCCCCACCTCGGGTAATCAGGGTCCTTGCTCCATAGCTGCAGGAGGGAGGAGGAGAGAAAAAAGGCTCCAAGGACTGTCATTAACCATCCCAAATCTACCAAGGGGTCAACGCCATCCCGACTCCATCTGGGCCCCATGCACAGCTGCAGCCAGATTTTAAATGACTTCCCCCTTCGCGCGTTCGCATACAGGCTTCTCTCTAGCTGGGAAAGACAGAGACCATTGGCACGTGCAGCATTTGACAGGAGACCCAGGTTATTGATTCACAGCTCTACTTCCCTGAACTTTTCTGGAGGAAAACGGGGCTGCTTTGCATAAGGCAGGCATATGTTGCAGCTTTGGCACAAGGAGAGTCGGTTGGCATTTCCTTGCCAGACTTTTCCCACCCTCCTCTGATACCATCTGCCTCCGTGAAACACTGAAACTCCCATCTGTCAATTTTACTGTAAACACACAATTATCCAGGCTGCTGGGGAAGAAAAGCAGCACAGCCAAACCTCGGCCATTCGTGGAAAGGGACAAGTTGGGATGTGTGGCCCTCTCACTGTCCCACCGGGTAGCTGGGTGGAGGGAACATTGTCTTTTCATTTTCAGCACTGCATTTGCAGTCGCGTCTCTCTCCTCCCAGTGACAGAGGAGCTGTTGATGCCACCAACCACGCTGTCCGTGCCCTGGGCCCCTAAGAGCAGGATGCAAACCTGGAGCTCAACCAGAGGCTGGTGGGGAGCTCCAGCCACTTGCAGCACCCAGGTCCTTGCAGCCAAGACATGTTGTTGCCGCTTTCTTCCTTTTCTGCCATGTCACGCCAGGGAGGACAGCCTGGGCACAGCCACCTATAACCCCTGCCCACATCCGTGCTATACAAAATATCAGCCATGCAAACATCCCAGTAACGGCATCCACCCCAAAAGCAAGGTCAGCCCTGGAGAAAAAGCCTTCTCTTGCCGGTTCATGTCAGCAGTGCTTTTGTGACCAACTCTGCCCGTCCCTCACCTCTGTGTTTCATCACAGCAATGCCCAGATCCCGCAAGCTTAGACGCCAGAACTGCAAGGTTTTTTGCTGCATTCTGCCTGGAAATCTCTTTTTCTGGCTGGGGGCAGCTTTCTCTGACCACAGCAGAGAGCAAAGCGCTGACAGCAGCCTGTGGCATGGCCGAGCCCTCCCAGCCCACATCAGCAGTTGAGAGATCTCTTCGTTGATGCTCTGGGTCACTCGCATCCCTTCCAGGGGCAGCAAAGCTGAAAGAGCGTCTGAGCAGAGCCAGTCTGCAGGATAAGCAAGCAAAGCGTGAAGAGAGAGAGGAGGCTGCAGATAACCATGGGCTGGGGGCTGATTTGGGGAGGTGGGAGGTGGCTGTGTTTTGTTTTATTAAATATTGGTCCCTGTGTGATGTCTCCAGCCCAGACTGGTTCCACCACCTGTTTCGTTTAGCTGGGAAAAGGGAGGGAGCCGTCGGGTGGCGGAGGAGCTGGCAGATGGCATGTGTTCCCGGAGATAACATGGGCTAGTTCAGAGGTTACTAATTGGGTTTCTGCTTGCCTTTCATACTCAATATGAATCAAAATGAGAACATGTGGTTCAACACACACACGTTGTCCTCCTTCCCCGAGGATGCTGCCCTCCGCCCCAGTCCCCTGCCCGCTCCCTGCACGTCCTCACCCAGAAAACCTGAATCGCAGAGGTGTTTACCATTCATTCACAAGCCAAAGCAAAAGGGAAAGGGGGAAAATAGCAATTAGGTTAGCAAAGAAGCAATTAACACATTTCTTACTCAGGGTAGACCCTCAGGCCTGTAACCAGCCCTTCTGCACGCACGAGGCTATTAGCAAGGTGCTACTTCATGCAACCAGCATGGGAACGCCACACCACATGCAAGTGCGCTGGCAGCAAAGCCACCTTGCAGAAAAGAGCGCTGTGTGCTCAGGAGGCCAGACTGGCGGGTCCTGCCTTCAGGCAGCCCCCATCGGCTCCTCTCAGTGCCCCACGCAGGGTGCCACGCATCTCCCTTTGGTGGCTGCCCCTATGCGCTCATCTTCTTGTTGCCTGGGTTCCCTTCCCACTGTGGCAAGGAACAGGCTTCAAGGGCAACATCTAGAGATGGTGGCAGAGCTGTAAAGGGGAATCCAAACATGGCACATCTGGGCAAAGCACATGACCCTGTCATTACCAGTGTCCTTCTCCAACTTTCACTTCTGGGCCAGAGCTACCCCTGATGGGCTGGTTTGATGAAAAAAAAAATCAAAACCTTTAAAGGTGGCAACACACTAGTATGTCTCAAGACTTGCTTCAACCTTGAGCTAGACAGAAAGGCTCACACCCAATGAGTTCAACTGTTACCCTAGTAGAGGTGTGGGCAACATAACTCCTTTGGGGAAGCTCTCCTTTCTCTGTAGTGTCCTTAGTCCATGGGGTGTCTCATGTACATTTTGTGCTGAGATGCAATCTCGCAGTCAGAGGCAGGGAGAGAGAATCAGGAATAGAAAGCAGGAAGTGCACACACATTCTTGGAAGGGGAGGAGGATGGAAGTTAACTGAGAAAAACAGAACACTCTTCGGAAAGGAAAAGAAAAAAAACCCTCACAACTCTTTTTCAAAGCTTTTTGCAAATATTGCTTTTTCTCCCCTCCCTCATTTTCTGACAAGCTGCAATCAGCATTCAATATTGTCGCTCAGCACCCAATTTCACAGGGGATAGGTATCCACAGAGCTCTTTAAATGAAATAAATAAATACATCTGGCCACGTGTCGCAGGGTTTTAGCTGGGAGCTGAGCTCTTCTGAAAATCTGGTCAATCATGGTGACATTGATTTCAGGACAATTACTCCTGATTTACACTGGTGTAAATGAATGGAATGGCATTAAACTGCTGACTGGGGAGTCCACACACAGGCAGAGCTCATCAGAAGAAAGCCGAGTTCCCATTCTGTGAAAGATTGAGATCATCTTCCCCATCCAAATCAGGACAAGAATGGTCTATTTTTCTTAAAATGGAACAGAAAGAGGGTGAAAAAAAAGCCACTTGGGTTCAATAAAAACTTTGTTTTTGAATGCCTGGCATTTATCAGTTTGACTCTTCAAAATGTTATTCATATATCATAAAAGTAGCCAACTTTTCCTAGTGTCATAATGAAACTCTTGACTTTGAGTTTTCTTTTTGCCCAATTAAAACCTAACAGAGGCTAGGGAGGACAGAAATCTGGTTTTAACCAAATGATAAAACCTGCCCTCCACCTCTTTTTTCCTCCAGCATTTTCCACTGTCAAGCTGTGTCAGTGAGGTTTCCAAGTCCATTTCTGCACCAGCCAGGCTTTGCAAGCCCTTTGCAAGCACAGTCCTGCACCATCACCCTGGCATGAGCAGGCAGCTTTGAAAGATGCACCCCTAGCAGCGTGCAAGGCAGGGTGGAGAGATGGAGAGGCAGGCTGAGGAAAAGGAGAAATGTCAGGCACCTTTAAAAGCCATTTTTGGGGGGATAAAGGGTCTTCTCAAATGAAGGAACTGCCTGTTGTAGCATTGGGGCGCTGAGGACAGACATAGAGAGGAGGGAAGGCTCCCCTCATGCTGTGTCACCCCCGCATATTTTTAACCGTGATTAGTTTATGGGGAAGGAGAGGAGGGGAAGAGGCTAAAGCTCTTTGAGAGCCCCTCCCCTAGTTTTTAAAATACTTTTTACCTGGATATATGCCCCGGACATAAATCACTGTTGCTCAGGATAAATGGAAGCCTGTAAGTGCCATGAACACTAATGACAACATTCATCAAACACTGAACCGCTCCATATTGCACCAGTCTTCAGGAAGCCTGCGGACATATGGACCGAGCTCGCTCCAGCAGCCCCTGCTCCCCCCTGCACCCCTCCACTCCCCGGCAGCAGGCAACGAGCCTCAGCCTTGCCGCAGCCAGCTCAGAGTAAAAGCAGGAGCAACCCTCAGGCAGTTGTGCACCGTCTCCTAAAACAACAACAAAGTACACAGAATAGCTTCCCTCGGACCCCCATCTCTCAGCACTTTCCCATCCAATTGCTCCTGAGCCAGTTACGCTCCAGATTCACAAAAAACAGGTCTCCACCACACAAAAAAATTCAACCCTCCATCTAAAAATCAGCAACACGGGGCATATTCTCTGAAGCAATCAAGTTACCGAGCCTCCACGAGACAGTCGCTTGCTGGTGATCCTGCTCTCTTGCAAAGTGAAATGTATTAGCTTAATTGACAAGGAAAGCGAGGCACAGCTCTGAGAAGGTGGTTTGAGCTAACAAGAGCTGCTCTGTACTGGCAGAGGGCTAATACCAGGCAGAGACTCGGTTACTGCAGCTCAGCTGGCTGATGGGAATTGAATCATGTATTTATCCTCTCGGTACTAAAGTGCCTCCCATGGGACAATCCAGTTTAGCAAAATAAAGTTTTCATAATTCCGTATCAGCACTGGGACTCTGAGGGGACATTCAGAGTCCTGTAGATCCAATTCAGGACAACTCCAGAAATAATGATTTAAAAAAAGAAAGGGAATAAGGGGCTGTCTCCGAAGGCATGGGTAGGACAATTTTCTTGCATGTGAAATGTATTCGACGGTGCTTGCATAACAAGTCTGAAGGGAAACACTAAGTTCACGGGTCCAACATTTCACAGCACAGCCTGAATTATCAAATAGGTCAGTCTGTAGTTACTTCTATTTATTGAGAAATTTATTAAACTGAGATTTTTCTGCAGACATGTTTCAGGTTCAACAGTAAATGTTCTCAAAGTGGAATTACTGCTCAAAACTCAGAAGAAGGACTGGAAACCTTTCAGGATAAGGGAAGCTAGGTAATATCCACTGCATGATTCACAGCAGGAATCTAAAACTGGGTCTCTCTCACACCCCCGACTGAGCTGATTTCTTGCTAGACCAAACTCTTTCCCTCTAAAAAATCCGAAAGAACAAGTTCTTATTTCAGCTCTGGATTAAAAAAAAAAAAAGAGCAGTGTAGCCTTCTCATTTCCTGGCTTTGAGCTTTAAGAACTAGGTGTGCAAGCAATTTCCTCCATTTCCTAATTTAGTTAAGTAAATTGCAAAACTTGGGTTCAATTTAAACACAGAAGGTATGGCTACATCCACAAATGACATGGTTTCCACTAGAAAAGAGGTGGAAAAGTACAACTCAGATAATGTCCTAAGGAAAGAGCTAGGGATCTTGTTTGCTTGCTCACTTGTTTTCTTAAAACCTATCAGAAAGTTAATTTTGTGTTTGAGCAAAAGCAATTGTATCTGAAGATGTTTATTACAGTCATCTTGCTGTTTTCCCATGGGCATGGAGGGAGGAATATCAGTATAGACTGAGGGGGGATGTGGCTTTACCCTAGGGAAAATCAGCATTAGTCTCGGACAGTGCTCTGACTCCCTCAAAATACTCATGAACAGGAGCATTCACTCAAATGGAGATAAATAAAAGTTTATTGAAATATGAAACTGCAAATAGAAATGGCTGGTTTAGGCCCTTTGCAGCAATTACAGAGGAGACATTCATTTTCTAGCTTTTATATGCAACTAAAAAGATGCTTTAATGTAATTTTATAATTTATTTACTCAGGGAAATTCCCAGCTTAGATGCAGCATCTATTTTCTTTTTCCTGCTCTCTCCAAACCCCACTGCAGAAGACCCTTCTGATTTCCTACCATTTCCAGTTATAAGCTAGAAGAAAGGCAGATGATGCTCCTAAGGTCACAGCAGTACCCAAAATCACCAATCACCTTACAAGACCCCCAGTGCCAGGGTTACTTTAATCTCATCTCTTCATGTTATATTGCCTTTAGGGGTGTCAGCCCTAGGAAGGGGTTAGGAAGGGGATGGTGTGTGGTGGCCAGAGGCACCGGCTGCGTTTAAGGAAGGCAGGACGCGGTGAGGTACCCCATTGGGAACCAGTGAGGTCAGGGTCTTCTGGAGATGCAGGAGGGAGGGAAAAAAATATGGCCTGGTGGGACAAGATTAGGAATTAAGGGCGGCCTTTTGCCAAGCGCTGGGCAGAGATCACATCTGTCTGGAGGAGATTACAGCTCGAACAGGCAGGGAGGAACAAGAGGAAACAAAGGCATGAGGAAACGCTAAAGGCTGGTCCAGGATGATGCACACCACTGGTAGAGCTTGAAAAGTGGCCCAGAAATCCTAATGCAGCAGCAACTGCAGCTTCCACTGGATATCTCACTGTGAGGAGCTGTAACAGCCATGTATTGCCTGGGGACCAGACACCAAAAATCAATCTTCAGAGCACAGTCAGTGCGAAACGCTGGATCCTGCTCCCATACGCTAATGCCTGGGCCACGCTGCTTTTCCAAGCCAGAGATTTGGGTTTACAAAAAAGGAGTTATTGTGGTACATGTCCTCTTTCATCACAACTGCTGCTCGGGGAGGAGTTAGAAAACTAAGAGATGCAGCATAAAGGTTCTCCAGGTTTGAGCCCAGCTGCACCGCACAGATAGTTTTAAAACATATATATAGGTGCCTACCGTGTACCTTCATCTTATTAGACTGAGCCAAGTCAAGCTGAGTTCTCAAGACAGTTAATTTCATAATTTCCTCATTTCATGGGTGAATTTCATGCGTAGGAAAGCAAGGAATTAGTGGTATGAGTCTGCTTTGCAGGTATAAGACCAAATGAGATCTGGATGGAAGACACCTTCTTCCATGAAAAATGTCAAGTTATTTTTAGATTTTTAAGGGGAAGAAAAACTTCATTCCCTCATCCTGGAAGGTCAAATATTTTATTAAAAAGTCAGGAAAAGAAATTCTTAGAAAAAAAGAATGTTTTTATGTTTCTACTTCAAGAAAATTTTAATAACATTTTAGCCACATTCTTCTCCAGTCCCTCCAAGTCACCTGTGCAGGGACCAGTGTCCCCAGGCCCACTGTCTGCACAGGAGCAATCCCTCCAACGGGGTCTGGGCTGGCTGTTTGCTTAGCGAGTCCCAACAGACATACCCAAGGTGGCTTTGTAGATGTTTAGGAAGAGTGAACATTGCAAAGACTAAGGTGTAGATAGTTGCAAGCTCTTGTCCTTGGTGTAGGAATCCCGCTCCCATGCCGCGCACCTCCACCTGCACCCTTTTTATCTCTTTGTGGCAATTGTGGTGTGAAATGGCTGCCGAGCTGCAAAAAAAATCCAGCTAACTACATTCAGTGCAAATTTCAAACAAGCAGCCTTTCAAACCCGATAATATTTCAGGGGCCATTAATCACACACACAGCTCACTGCTACAGCAGGTGACTACAGGTTAATAAAAAGGGGCTTGAAATCAAACCCAAAAGTGAAGTGTGATGAGAAGCAAAAACTCCTCCTCCTCAGGTGGCAGGAACTGAGCAGTTTTTTTGGGGCAGAGTAGGGATCTTTATTCCTTGAAACATGTGCCCTTCTGACCACCAAAGCACCCGACCTCCTGTCCCCTCCCTCCAAGCTGGATGGGGCTGTCACAGTGTCCTGAGCACCCTTCCCTCTTGTCTCTGCTCTCAAACCTCTTTGCATCAAAAGGAGGTATCTCCCCAGCACTGAGGCTTCCTCTTCTAGTTTTGTAGGTGTTTCACATGACCAGGGCCCTGTTTTATGTTCCCCTGCCTTACCATGGTCATATCTCTCCATCTAGAAGATCTTCTTCCAGTGCTCATGATCCTCAAGCCCCAGCATCCAGCTGGGTGGGGACGTCCTCTTCTCCCTGCCTCTCCCTCCAGCCACAACCTGCCCTTCTCCCAGCTACCACATGTTTGCACATTTATTCCATTTCAAGCAGCTCTTCATCTTATTTCACATTCTCACAGAAAGGGTTCACCAGGGGAAAATCAGAGTTTTTCCGTGGGGAGCATGACCCGAGCAGGAACCGTCCCTGTCCCCCAGCCGATGCTGTCTGGCTGCAGAAGAAGCAGGGGACAGATGACAAACAGGGACAGGGGAGGTGATGCTGTGTGTGTGTCAGCTCACATTTGTTTCATTGAGGACTGAGGAAGAGAGGACTTGAGAGGAAGGGAAAAAATACATCAGTGGGAGAAAAAAAACCAAAACCAGATAATAAAAAAATAAGTGCAAGTGACTGAGAGAGCACATGCGGGAGAGACGGCACTTCTGAACAGCATGGACTCTAATCTCGTTACTGACTTCAGTTCAGGAGGCTGATATACCCCTGAGGACAGGTTGACATTTTGATGCTCCTAGTTAGGGAAAACATGAACTGGGAGAAGCTGCATTAACAAGCAAATAAATTTATGGTCGGCTGGCACCAAAATGAATCTCGCTGTTTGTCGGCGACGTTCTCTCGGTGATGTATGAACAGGGTGAGCTCCCGGCCAAGCTTCCCTTCCTTCTCCCCCTTGGAGCCAGTGCTTGGTGGCAAGGGAGAGGGATGGTCACAGGATTTCCAGTGCTCCCACCATGCCAGAGAACGGGACTGAATAAAACCATCCCAAGGTGAAAACTCAGGCCAGAGACAGGGTATTTTGCCAAGTGCACTGCTGCTCCCCCGGCACCCAGGCCAGCCCGAGCCGAGTGCGATGTACCCAGCCAGGGAAGTGTCGTCATCACTGAAACGAGACATCTCTGATTTACAGCAAAAGTCAAAGTGCCTGTGATTTCAAGCAGATTCACAGGGGAATAAAAATAAAAATCTCCCAGCGTCTGCACTAGGCTGATGTTTGGAGGAGCGTCCCGGGAGGCAGGCACGAGGGGTTCCTGGCAGACTTGGGAGATTCACTTGGACTCATCCTGCCTCATTTTTCAGGCTCATACGCTCACGGGGGGCTGAGAGGGGTTTGGGTGCTTTGGGAGCTCTCAGGGGAGAGGCCTCTCTGGGGTAGGAGCATCTTTCTGAGGGGGGAATCAGTGGTCGGGAGGGACAACAGCATTGCTTTGTAAATCCTTGTTTTTCTGCTGAGGTGGGCTGGTCTTTCTGGAAAAATAAAACTTCAGAGGGTCTCATGTCTTTACACAGTGGATAGGGGAGAAAAAAAAAAAAAAAAACAACTAACCAAAAAGCAAAAAGCTATGAAAGCTGGACTTTCTCCACACCCCCTCCAGCAAAGGAAACCTTGTGCTCTGAAAGCTCCCTCCAAGGCACCTTGTGCAGAACAAGGGTGTCAATCACAGGGTTTTTGTCTTGCTCTTTTAGGATCCAGATCAAAACTCGCTGAAGACAAAATTCTTTTCACAGACATCTGTGCGGGTTTTTTTCATTGCACTTTTATTTTCCATTTAGGAATATGATTGAATTAAACCTTCCAACCTTTCCACAAGGGAGAAAGAGAGGAACAGCGAGTACTGAACTGTCTCCCGCGTGCTTCAGGGAGAGAGACTAGCAGCAATTTAGCACTATCCATTAGTACAGAGAAAAGCGACTATGGGGTCTGATTTTCTTCCCACATGCATTGATGCTAATCGGGTGTAACTCCACAGAGGTGACTGCAGCCCCAGGGGCTAAGGGGAGGGTCAGGCCACTCTATCCTTTCTACCTTCATAGGCATCGCTAAATACCGTCTGTTTTCCAACCAAGCTGAAGTGGGAATTTATAGAAATAATAATAATGATTAATCATTATTTGCACTTCTCGAGCATTTTTGTTCTTGGGAACTCAAAGCTCTTTAGAAACTGAAATTAATTATGCTTCATAACCCCTCTCTTGAGGTAGGTCAAGGACAGTTAGGGGCCGTTTCCAGCTCCCACGGAAGCAAAGGGAATGTGTGAGCAGCTCAGAGCCGCCCGTCCCTCCGGCGCAGGCTGAGACGAAGGACGCAGCACCGAGCAGAGACCGCGAGGGGCTCTGGGGAACAGCAAAGCATCACGAGCTGAGGCTGGGATCACCCTGAGATTCCCAATCTTATTCCAGCAAAAGGAGCCTTGGACTAGAGTTGGAAGTGAATTGTTTCTCCTGTGAGAGATGCATAAAGTAATAATATTAATAATAATAATAATAATTCTTTGTTTTCAGTGTGGAATATAATGAGACCTTTTTCATTTTCTCGTAACACTTAAGGGAGAGTTATCCATGCTTCTGATCCAGTGTACTGGTGATAAAGAGGGATAGGCTGAGTTCTGAAAGGTTCAGATTCATTTCCCCTCCTCTTCTAATTAAGACCAAGGATTTGAAGTAGATTCTCTTATGTACCAGGTGAACATCTCCCTCCAGAGCTTCTCAGTCATTCTGCTTCCTCTTCCTCTCTTCTCCTTTAACAGAAATTTGACCCTAGACACAAGAAACCTTTTCCAATAAAAAGTCACTGAATTAGGCAGAGTCTCCAGGAGCTTTGGACCTCGGAGCCTGCGTTTCACACCAGCACAGAAACACGGAGCCTTTCTCAGCCATGCCTCCTAATCAGGCCCCACGTTACTCATCCTGGAGGAGCTGAAAATACACTACAAGACAGTAGCTTATTTCACGAGTGCTCAATTAATTCAGGAGCAGCCTAAAAACAGCAGAAACCTCAAATTTCAGCGGTCCTGTTGGCTGTGAAGGAGCTTAGGAAAAGCACAGCAATATGAAACCAAGGCACACAAGCTAAAAAGTTATCAGCAGGCTGAGTCACTGCAGGAAGTCTTCTTTGTGCCACAGAAGCTCAGCAAACCCCAACCTCTCTTCTCAGCCCAGATTTTTCTCTCCTCCCTCCTCATCCTACCTCCTCATTTGCAGCTTGCGACAAACGAATCCTTGGCAGTTTTATTCAGTTTGAGTTCGTTTTCCCCGCTCACTGGAAGCTCAGGGAATGGGCGAGGTGCTCAATTCCAGGTTTCTCAATATCAAAGCCCTGGTGAGTTCATCTGGGTCACAGTCTTTTTGAGCACGAGAAGTACGAGAGAGAGAGCAGAGAAATGAGGAGAGAGGAGGGAGCTGCAGTCCCGGGGAAGTCCCCGTGCAGTCGGTGGGCTGCTGCTGGTGACGGCACTGAGGTCTCCACCAGCCCTTCCCAGGGAACCAGCCGGCAGCAACGGACTCTCTATGAATGAATGGCATTGTAAGGTGAAAAGCAGAGTATGTAGTGAAAAAGGAAATCCCTCCTTCTCACACATCTCGAGGCATTCGCGGGGATACCCCCCAGAATCACAAACACATGATAAAGTTCCCCTCGGCAGCCCCACGGACAGCTCAGCGCTGGCCAAGGAGCTGGGGTTTAAAATAGGTAAATAAAGAAATAACGCCGAGCCTGCACAAACTCATTACAACTAAGGATGTACCAAACCTACATCAAAGGGAAGGATGCACTCCCACCGGGGTGGCATGGATGTGCAGAATCCCAAAATAGCTGCACAAGTAGCAGCACGCCAGTATACATGTGTGTAGCAAAGACAAATTCTCCTTTGCACGCGCGCACACACACACACACACGCACACGTGCATGCATGCCCTCAATCGATCTGGCTTCATAAGCACACACCGATGGTGAGAGTTGAGGCACACTGTGTGTCCTGGGGAGGGGGAGACTGAGAGGGGTGACAGAGCTGGAGCTTGCTGGTGCGGCAGAAAAAGAGAGGAGCTCATCTCTGGGCAATTGCCCTCCTCGTGCATTTGCATCCTGCAGGGACTGGTTATTACTGTCCTCAGGCACAAGAAACTTCCTCAATAAAATTAAGCTTGAGGGTACATCCTGGCTTCGGCTGGGATAGAGTTAATTTTATTCCTAGTAGCTGGTATAGTGCTGTGGTTTGGCTTTGGTATGAGAATAATGTTGATAACACACTGAAGTTTTAGTTGTTGCTGAGTAGTGGTTAAACTAAGTCAAGGACTTTTCAGCTTCCCATGTTCTGCCAGCGAGGAGGTGCACAAGAAGCTGGAAGGGAGCACAGCCAGGACAGCTGACCCAAACTGGATATTCCATAATAAATTGGAAATTTTCATATTTTCATATATATTCCATAACAAAATGGAAATTCCATATAAACTGAGGGGAGTTGGCCAGGGAGCCACGGTCATTGCTCAGGGACAGGCTGGGCATCGGTCAGGGGGTGATGAGCAATTGCATTGTGCATCACTCGTTTTGTACATTCTATTATTATTATTTTCTCTTCTTTGCTGTCCTATTAAATGGTCTTTATCTCAACCCATGAGTTTTACTTTTTTCCCATTCTCCTCCCCATCCTACCGGGGACAGGGGGAGTGAGCGAGCAGCTGCGTGGTGCTTAGCTCCTGGCTGGGGTTAAACCACAACAAGGTATTAGGGGACAGGTCTTCATTTGGTTAATTTTCAATGTCTGTCATATCTCTTGCCAGCAGCGCAAGTGCCTCAAAACTCCTTCAAAGAGCCTTGGGAAGGCTCAGGCAGCCCCTTTCCAGCCTTATCTGCACGTCTCAGACCGATTTACTTGCCAAATGGCATTGCTGCATCTGCCAGGAGACACACCGTGTACCTGAAGGAAGCAACCAGGGCTGAGCGAGGGCTCCCCTAACTCCTCGTTTTACCCAACAAATCCTCAGAGCACCCCCGCAGTCCCCTTGCACCCCTTTCTGCCTCCCACTTCTCCACTTCATCCAGTGTTGCTGTCTTTTAGGGGAAAGGGCGAAGTAAATGAACCCACCAAACAACTGACCAGCAAGATATCCCACAGACGTTAGATCTGTTAAATCGTAATTGAGCAGCTGAAGAAATTAAGCTATAAATTCATCTATAAATACATACAGGTTTATATGCGAATGTTTACTATAAATATACCTCAATTTATAAGTAATATTATAAATTACAACTCATCCTGACCTGAAGATTACATATGCATGCTGCTCTTCATCGCAAATGAAAATCTGAGCACAGCTGGGTCAAAAGTTACTCCACAGAAGATTTTTCAGGCAGTGGATGCTATTCAGTGAATGCAAAGTGGCTTGCAGGAGTATGACAATTCCACTTACATTTTATTGCTTTTTTTAAAAAAAAAAAAAATCCAAATGATACAGTTCCACTTTGCCATTTATTTTGGTGTTCTTTTTTGGATTCTTACCATATTATCACTTGTAAAAGACTCTAAAAGTCAAGATGGAAGTGTCAGAGTGAGCTTATCAACTACCAAAGCCAAAACGGTTCAATGCTGACGATAATCATTCTAAATGCAAATATTTCTCTCAATATTATTCTGTTTTTACAGAGGAAAAAAAAAAAGTTTTATTCTACTTTGGAGTGAAATAAGCCCTGGGAATTTCACAGGACATAAAATCTGAGTTCAGCTCTATTCTACTTGCTAAGTCCCCACACGCTGCTGCAAACTTACCCTACACATTTCAAAACACCAGCCCCAAGTGCCATCCACATCTATTCCTGGGAATATTCTACTCCACACAGAGCCAGCGCTGTGAGGAAAATACTGAGACTTCTGCCAAAATGCACCCAAGCCTGTATTTCATCCAAATTTTCATTTCTATATTTAGTTGTAGTGCAATTCCTACTGCAGTGGTTCTGGCAAAGTCCCTGCAGCTTTTCTGAAGTTGAAAACTGAACGGTGTTTAAAAGCACCAGAAAAAAATCAAAAAAAGATGATGGCAGTGCATTGCTAGGATACCCCAGGCCCTCTCTGTGTGCAAATGCTGCACAGCCAGGACAAAACCGGACAGTTATGGTTGGGGGTCGGGGGGGGAAGTGTGTGAAATGGGGCAATTCTCTGGGAACTTAATGCTCATTTCAGGAGGCTTTTATGTTTTAGAAGTGGGATGCTTTCTCAATCAAGTAGTGATGATTTTCCAGAATACAGAGAGATTTAGCAGTAATAAACCCAAACAGCTTTGTCTGGCCAAACGGGTCGGACAGCCACACATCTCCTCCCCACGAGGACTGCAGAAGGGGAAAGGCCAACCAACCCCAGCGCTGCCAGAAAGGCAAACCCCGGGCAGCGCAAGAAATCCCCGATTGCTGGAGGAAACCGAGTCCACTCCTCTCCCCTCCACCACGGCCAGAGGCTCCGTGCATCCCTGTGCTGTGCATCCCTGTGCATCCCTGTGCTGTGCATCCCTGTGCATCCCTATGCTGTGCATCCCTGTGCATCCCTATGCTGCGCATCCCTGTGCATCCCTATGCTGTGCATCCCTGTGCATCCCTGTGCTGTGCATCCCTGTGCATCCCTACGCTGTGCATCCCCGTTCATCCCTGTGCTGTGCATCCCTGTGCATCCCTACACTGCGCATCCCTGCTCATCCCTGCGCATCTCTACGCTGCGCATCCCCGCGCCGCCCACCCGCGGCCGCCCGTCTCCCGTGGAGCTGGGACGCCACCTGCCGCGCACGGGGCTCGGCTGGAAACCGGGTCCTAAGGCCACCGAAATCCGGCCAGCAGCCCCCAAGCCCCGTCCGCAACTCCACTTTCAGGCGGTGCCAGGGGTGTTGCAAGGCTGCAGGGGTGAGGATGCAGCCTGCCTGCTCCTGGGGCAATCAGAAAGCATCACAGACTTTGATTTTATATATATATGCATACCTATATATATATGTAATTTTTTAATGTGGTTGTTTTTTTGGGTTTTTTTCCCCAGATCCGAAGATTTATCTTGGAATCCTCAAGAAAATCCACAGCAAGAAGAGCAGATGGAGATGTGATCTTAACACTACATGTCCCCAAAGGTGTTGTCCCCAAAGGCAAGGCTGAGTCTTAACTGAGGTGTGGGAAAACTCATTTTGCACAGCGCTCTCTCGCTCTGCCAACCCCTCTGCCCCCACCCAGGGACGATGCTCGCTGCGGTGTGCAGGGTTATCCCTGTGCCGCTCATGGTGGTGGTGCTGGGGCCCGGGGAGCTCTGCAGGGAGAACTGGAGGAGTAGTGTCCGTGCAGGTGTTTTAGTCCACATGGGGAAACAAGGATTTCTTTGCGAAGGAGCCTTTCCCTGTGATTTCTGTGTGTTTTACAGGCCAGGGTGATTTGCACACTTCTCTAAACTTTATTGCAAAGCCCTCAGGTTGGACTAGCCCGCCCCATGACAGCCCATGGCATCCCACTGCTGTCTGCTGCTCCTGCCCTCGCTGCAAAATGCACCACCAGGAGCCTGGCAAGGGTCCCTCTTCAAACCAGGCAGGGCAAAAGAGAAGCAGGATAGGTGTCTTACCCACTTTATCCATTTTATTGATTCAGTATAGGCTACCATGGGCTCCCATCCAAAAAATCCTGGGCAACCTGAGTTCCCTTTCCCCCCCGCACACTAGATGTGGGCAGCAGGGCTGCAGGACTGCGAAGGGCTGTAATTCTTCAGCAAAGAGTCCCAGGCAGAGGCAGGGCTGGAGGCAGGAGCCAGGCAGGGCGCAGGGACCTGCTCAGCCCGGCGAGCGCCGGGTGCGGGGTCACGCTGCAGCAGCCGGAGTTAAAAATACAGAGAGGGCAAGTTTTAAACAAGTTTTCTGAGCTTTAACCATGAAGAACAAGGGCCTCTTTGAAAGGCACTGATTGAAATGGTTTGAGGTCAGCGTGTTTGAGCAGCGCTGCTGCTCGGGGAAGACTTGCTGCTCCGCGACGTCTCTTGCTCCAGCAAGGGCTGGCAGGGAGCAGCAAAACACAGAAAGTTCATATTTGGCCAGGGCTTGTGCTAGGCGGTTACAGCACGGTCCTGGCCGTAGGTACCAAGAAATTACACATAGGTGGTTGAGGACGGAGGGATCTTCACCACCATCAACGTGATACGCTGTGCAGGATCAGGCCCCTGGACACCTGGCTGTGCTGGAGAAGGACAAGCCTGGGACGTGGGGACTGGCGGGGGGCAGAGGGCCCATCAGTTCACTGCACGGGTTTTGGAAGTCATTTAGTTCTCATATTTGATGCAGCATTGACTTGACAGCTCTGAGAGGCTGCTCAGGAACCTCTGAACACAGAGGACCTCTCCTCTTGGGGTACTGCTGCTTTCAAGGGAGTTAGAAGAGTTGGGATAGTTCGCACGATGAATTTCTATGGAGGCAAAAGATTCATTTCAATCCTAAAGTTTGTTTGCAATTTCTTTAGGAAACCGGGGGGGGAAAGAACCTTTGTATTCCAAAAAACTCTCTGAAAATATTTCTTTTGATAAGACAAGCCATTTTGTGCTTCATGATTAGTTTTGAAGGGGAAAACAACCCTAACCCAACCCACACAGCAACCTGCCCAGCTTTCTGCACAACCTCTGTAAAACAGGGGATAATGAACACTCCTTTATCCAGCAGGCACGTTAGTGAGGCTTCATTAACTCTGAGGCTCAATTAAAGTCTCTAAAAGGCTTTGAGCTGCTTGACCGAAAGGCTCTATGAAAATTAATTTAGTGCTTTTGTATCTGCTCAGCACCAGGACCGTAGCGAGATGCTCTGTCCCCCCCAGAACGGGTACGAGGAGGCTGACGGCAGGCGAGAGATGCAACAGGCGGCTTATCTGACGGCACAGGGTGGCCGGCGGGCACGGGCTGACCGCAGCGAGGAGCGAAGAGCTCTGATTTTTAAACACTGGTTTTCCTCGGGTAGCTGGCTTGCAGCTGCAGGCTGAAAACAGCATGCTCATCTCTTCACAGCTGTAATGTTTGCCTAGCTTGGGAGCCTGATGAGACAGTTTGAAGTAGGAAGGGGGGGTTAATTGCACATTTTATGGTTGCTAAGTGTCCCCCTGAGCCAAACAGACTGCCTGCTGCACGGGCAGAGAGTCACGTCCAGGCTGAGCGGTGCACGGAGAATCCCCAGCCGTGCAAAGGGACACTCAGATAAATGCTACCCCGGTGCTTCGGTGGCAGATTTACCAGGCTGTTTAGATCTCCGGTGTAAATCCAGTGACTTAGAGATAAACTCGGTCCATCGCAAGGAATTGTTTCAACAGAACAGGGCCTGTCAGGAGCGGGGTTATGTTGACAGAGTGGCAGTCCTCGCCGTGCCAGCTCTTGGCATCCCCAGCTGGAGCCTTTATTTACACAGCTCTCTGCAAGGAGCACCGTTCAGCTGAGCGTGTGTTGCTCTTTCCCAAAGGCGAGGAGTCAGTAGGAGATGTGGGAGAGCAGCAGCATCCTCTTGGACTTTCCCAGAGAGCCAGAAGGAGCAGAGACGTGCCTGGAGCCTGGGAAAGCAAAGTCCTCAGAGTGTGGTTGTTTCCTCGGTTCCCCCATCCACAGCTCTCCCTCAGAGTCCACCCAGAAGGTGGAGAGTCTGGTACCTCTGCGGGCAAACGGAGTTTACCAAAGAAAAGGAAAAGTGGAGGGGAATGAAGGAAAGGGAAAGCACGGAGGGAAATAAAAAAGAAAAAATGGGCACTGGTGAGACACTCCGCTCTGAATTTAAATAAACCCCTGTCTCTTCTCCAGCTCCCTGACAGTTCTGTCTGGAGGTTTGCATTCAGCCTGGGCTCCTCAGTAAACAAATGTGAGAGTTTTATGCAACAGAATAATTGTTTAGTATTAAATAATTCTCTCCATTTGTACACTTCAAGCCTCAGACGCCTAGCAGAGCCGACACTCTCAGCTCAGTCAGAAAAGGAAAAAAGCATTCAGGTTTGGGGAGAGCCAGGCTAAAGCCTCGCGGAGGAGCTCACGGCAGAGCCCAGGCTTTTGCTTTCTCTCCGATCCCCGTACAATAGACTCACCGAACCGCCGAGGCGATGGGCACCTGTGCACCATCACCTCATCCAGCTGATGCCCGAGCAGAGGCAGCTGGAGCAGGATGCCCAGGTCCACCATCCAGCTGTGTGTCAGCAGGGCTGGGCAGAGGGGCAGGACCTCCTCCCTGCACCTGCTGGCCATGCTCTGCCCGATGTCCCCAGGTGCCTGCTGGCTGTCTTTTTGTCACAAGGACACGTTGGTGGCTCGTGGTCAACCTGGTGCCCACCAGGACTCCCGTGTCCTTCTCTGCAAAGGAACATGCTGGTGGCCTGGGGTCATTCCTTCCCAGGTAAGGGGTTGTTCCTCCCCAATTTAACTTTATGGGATTCCTGCTGGCCCATTTCTCCAGCCCATCAAGGTCCCTCTGAATGGTGCCACAACCACCTGGTCTGTCACCTGCTCCTTACAGTTTTGTATCATCTGCAACCCTGCTGAGGTGCACTCTGTGCCATCGTCCTGGTCATTAATGAAGATGTGAAACAATGCTGGCCCCAGCATCGACCTCTGGGGTGCACCACCAGTGACTGGGCTCCTCTTCATCACCTGCGTGGGTTCGTAGTGCCCACGCTGGCATCTCACAGCTATCCCCACGCATCGCCTGGCCGATTTGCTTGAGACCCTCCAGAGGCAGATCGGTTTTATCATCCCCATTATAAAGATGGGGGAGACGGGGACCAAAACTTTCCACAGCAGTCGCTCATAACAAATAAGTGGGAAAGTTCCCACTGGTTTTGGAGTGACTGTCTCGGAGAACCAGGAATGGACAATGCTCGACACTAAACGTCCCTCCCGGAAGAAATTTCTCGTGCATGTTCCCAAAGGCCAGCAGCATATTGGTTGTGGAGCCAAGAAGTCTCTGCTAGTAGCTCACAGCTTAGAGCAGCAGACAGAGACAGCAGCTCTCGAGACTTTAGCACTGTCTTAATAGAAGAAACTGCAGTAAGGGAAATATTATATTAAATCTCTATATTTATATGTGTAACAAAAGTGGTATCAGCAAAATCCTACAGCATCAAAGCAAATCACTTACCTATTTTTAGCTGTGTGATTTAGTCACACACTCTGAGGAAATAAGGTCAGGTTCTTTGCAATGTATCCCTTTCTCCCTGTCTCTCGCTATTTTTTCCTGTCCTTATTAAAATTCTCCACCCTGCAGCAGAGCTTTACAACACGGAGACTTTGCAAGATCCTTACCATCTGCAGGGTCAAGCTGTAGCACTGTCCCAGTAGGAGTCTGTCCTGCTGTCAAGGTGTCTGGATTAGAGGTAACAGAGGCAGGCAAGGCAGAGCCAGAATTTGCATCCCAGCATCTCCACCGGCCAACGCTGCCGGGGGGCTCCAAGCCGACCTCTTGCCGGTCCCGTGGCAAATGCCACCACTGATGCCATCAGGGACCTGGCCTGGGAGCACCCAGCTGTGACAGTGCTGCCTGCTGCAGCCTTCAGCTAGTAAGAAATCACTCCCTGCCTCAGTTTCCCCAATTCCTATGCCATGCTTTTGGTCTCTCATTCAATGGCAAAATGGGGATTTACAAGCCTTAACGAGACATTAAGTTTGGGCTCCTTTTAAATGTCATTGGAAGAGCAATTCAAGCAAATAGTAGGGAAATTATTCTATTTCTTTGGACATTTAGTTTCCTAAGATCTTTTTCTAGAAATCATTCTGGCAGACATTTTTCCAATTTAAAAAAAAAAAAAAATCATTTTTATATTTTAAAGAGAAACCACCGGGCAAAACTCCTGTAAAGCAAACACAGTATTTTCTACCCACCCGTACGGCACCTCAATGTTATTAGCAGTACCAAACAAGTAAGGGAAGTTAATTTAAGAAATTAAAATGGCTCTTGTTACCTTCTTTTCAGTGAGACTTTATTTGTTCTATTTTCACTTCAGCCACTACAAAAGGGTCTAGTCTGGGAAGCAATAATACATTCATCTCATGATGCAGCTGAACTTTAAACTTCTTGGTCCGGCACACAATAACCTTATTACCACTTCTTTTTTCAGTTTGATAATTCACTATTATTTATAACTGCAACATTAACTGCTGTCCAATATATTTTGATATTTTACCTGTTGAGCAATGCCTATGATTTATAGCCTTCCTATCCTATGAGTACAGCTCCTGACCCCTGAAAATTCCTTTTTTGCTTTGCAAGTTGCAGTAATAGCATGAAAAAGCTAAAATTGGCTCAAACTTGATTTCTGGACCATGTGAAACCAAGCTTTCTACTGAAGAGATATTAAAAAAAAATAAAAATCATACCATTAGTTTTTCAGTCAGTTTGACAACTGAAATTTTTTTTTCATTTTAATAATCTGAAATTAAGAATAATCAAAAATAACCTTTAATTGAGAAATGTTTTCAAATTAAAAGGGTGGGGTGGGTTTTTTGGGTTTGGTTTTGTTTGGTTTTTTTTTAATTCTGGGAATCTAAAGTAAAGGACCTTGACCCCTATGAAATATTTTATTTCAGTTCCTCTAAAGAAAATGATGCCAAGGCTGCAAAGACAATAGTGCCAATTAAATAAATAATAAGTAAGATACTTTCATCTGAATATTATCAACAATCTCTTAGGAAAAGAAATGCCTCAAACATTTTTCAATTTTATATGTGGAATATAGTCTCTAGCCCTTAAAACGAGCTATGTATTGGTATTTGCTCAAAACTCTAGATGCTGTTTTCTGTGTTCATTATTTACCACTTGGAGAATGTATTTTGTTTGCATAAATTATGTTGGTTTGGGTACCAGTGCAGAGTTAAGGTTATTGTTGAAACTTCAATCAATACCTTTGATGCTTTCTGGCCTCTGTGTTTTTTGACCTGCTGATTCTATATTTGTTTTAAATCTTGCCATTGAATAATGACAACAGAAATCCTACTATTTTCATGAATAACTGCAAGGTACTAATTATGTTCCTGTAAATTAATGGTGTGTTTACCGCCTTAACCTATCTTAACAAAGATTTTGTTTGGGGATATATTACTAATGAAAAAGCCTTGACATCTTAACACTCTCCTGGGTAAATCGTTAGAATAGATTCCAAATGCAATTAAAGAAAGACTTTTTTTTTAACCACTGTATTAAGAGATAAATAGGCACATTCTCCCCTCTGAATGCTTGTTTGTAAATTCACAGAATTTCCATTAACTCCAAGCTTCTTGCCTCAAAATTGGTCTGTTGCAGGTGGACTAGGAGAAATGGTTGGGACAGAAGAAGGTTTTGGTTTCCCATTATTTTTCGCACGTGAAGTGAAAAATTGGAATGAGGGAAATCCCCAGAGGTGGCAGCAGAGGAGGAAACTGGAAGCAGAATTATTGACCTGGGGTAGGAACCTCCTCCAGGAGAGCAAGGAGGACCCTCTGTCCACAGCCATCGGCAGGGCTTTCCCCAAGCACAAGGCGTCCACAGGTCTGAAACAGCTCCCCACTCAATTTTCCAAAACATCTTTTCAAAGACTGTTGCCAACGCTGATGAAGTTTTTGATAGTCTTGTGATTAGGGGAGAAAAGGAGGATTTTCTTGCAGTTCCTAACCACTCACGCCATGTCATTTCTTTACGGTTTTTATGAATAAGGAACCTTTTAACCTTTGGATTATCCAAGAGAAGTTTTAGAAAGCCAACCCTAAAATTACAATAGTTTAAGGGAAGCTATGGTTTATTATTTAATCAGCTTTAAATATTTTCCAACAGAAACATGACTTAGGGGAGACCTGACCCTTGAATTTACAATGGAGTGAAATTGCTGGTTTTTCTTTTGAGGTGTCCAGATCCTTTCATGACAGGTTTCAAATCTGCATCTCTCAAACATTTAACTTTTCTTTTCCTTGCTCTGCATTTATTGCGTCAGGAACTATTTTGAGGGAGGGGAATGGATCGACATAGTCCGTAAGGCTGCTGAGATGCACCAGAGCTGCTTTACGTACGCACACAGACATGGCAGAGGGTCCTGCACGGACACGCTCCTGCACGTCCCCACAGTCTGAACCACCAAGAAGAAGCTTTTTAGCTCCAGGACTATCATCAGAGCCAGGCAGGCTGGCTCTCCCCTTCACAGGGCAAACACACCGAAGCCATTTCTTCTCTTGGCCTTGGTGCCCCTTCCCCCTGTTGTTAACAGGAGCCATTTCCAAAGCATGGCCCAATGAAACCCGTCAAGGCAGGGGGAGGGAGAAGGCAGTTGCTGCCTCTCTGCTGCAGACTGGCATTCAAGCAGCTGAATTAATCCATAGTTTCACGCCTGCTGATCCCTCTGATTGGTCTCTTATAATTAGAACAATCTTGTCCCCAAGTGTTTATGAAAGGGCTCCAGTGCAGACTTCCAGCTTTTTATTACAACTGAATTTAAGGGCATTTATTTAGCTTATTGCTACCACTCCCCCATCCATATTTGCTAACAAGGGCTTTGTTCCATGCTGGGGATTTAAGAGGGACACAGGATTACTGCAGCCCTGCCACCCCTCCCCTCTCCGTCCCAGATCTGTCTCTCCGGCGTGCACGGGCTCCGTTGGATTACGGCATTGTGCCGTGCTGCATCTCTCTTTTTATAAAGTGGATTGATTTACCCCTCTCAGCCCGCTCGCTTTTCTCCCCACCTTCCTCCAAAAGAACAAACAGCATCGGATATGCCAGAGCTTCTCATGTCACCATTAGGATTTACTGCGTTTTGCAAAACAAAAGCATGTAACTCGTGGCCGGAAAGCAAGAGTGACAGGCAGGAGGTTAAAACTCTTTCTGAGGAAGAAACAGGGCAAAACAAATTCCCAGGGCAGGCTTTGGGCCAGGGCTTCCGAACGAAGCAGAGCAATGACCAGCACACCCCACTCTCGCATCCAGGACTGGGAAAGACGGGACACTTTATCCTGCAAGTGTGTTTCTAGGCTAGATGCCCATTCCCCGTGCCCAAAGGACCATCTTCCAGATACTTCGTCTCCTCAGATCTCCTGAGTTGTAGCTCCTCTGTGTCAGTGGTCCTTAAGCCACACAAGGCTACTGCCGGCACGATAGCCCAAATCCTGCACCAGACATGTGCTGCCTAACTATGTTTTTGTGCTAATGTCTGCAGTTTCAACCCTCTGTGGGTTTTGGGCAAGAGGGAAGGTTGTTTTTTCTTTAAAAGGACAGATTCAGCCTTGAAGAAGGCATTAGAAATCTCCATGTTTAGTCGCTTACTTTCTTCTTCTCAGTTTGGTTTTGGTTTTGTAGATTTATTCCCCCCCTGGTGATTTTCCTGCGATTTAAATATGTGCCAGCAGTTTACAAGCCTTTCCCGATGCTGCCGTAGGCAGTATTGTATGTTTTCACCCTCCCTGCCTTCAAGATTTAGCTCGAGGATCCAGCCCCCATGGTAAAATACCTGGCCCTTAAAATTCCAGCCTGCTGCCATCGATTGCAACAAATCGTCTTGGGCTTACTAGTCAAACTGAACAAAACTGAGTCTTTAAGACACAAAATGCCAAGCCCATAAATATGGGGGTTCAGAGGGCTGAGGGGCAAGGGAGGAGATGAAGCAGGGGGGGGACACAAACTGGAGGGCAGAGCCTTGGGCACGTGCACAGCCCCCTAAAGTGGCTGCCGGCTCGGCCACGTGTGCCCACCGGGCAGGCAGGCGCTGATCCCCCCCAGCCTTGCACACTGTGTACACCCCACACAATAGATGCAGCAAGCTATTTCCAGCAGGTAGGTCATAAATCCCTTGTTTATTGCCTTTTATTATGTTGTTTCAACAGCTCTTAAAGCTGGAACAGCAACGGATTGATAGCTGCTTTAAATCTTTTTCATTTTCTGCCCATATTTCTTTATTTTTCGGGGAGGGGGGCATCCATCTTTTTTTTACCTATGCACTGTCTCTTTCCCTTCATGAGTCAAATCCCATCTCTTTCCCTTTACAAGTCAAGTTTTAGAGATCCCCCTCCACGGTGGAAGACGGCAGCGGCACAGAAATGCTGCTAGTGATTTGGAAAGAGCAGGCAGGGAGCACACACGGAAGAGGACACCATGTTTATATTTTGCTAGGAAATGCATATTGGTTGAATTCAAACCAAGAGAGGCAAAGCAGAGAGAGGAAAAGAGGCGGCCAACTCGACGGGGAATGATTGACTACTGTGGAATCGGGAGGCAGAGACCCACAATTAAAATACTGTGAGATTATTACAGCCTGGATCAATTTTCAGGTGTTCATTTGCAATTGCATTCGCTCCTCTTGAACCACTCTTACCCTACCAGGGAGAGGGCAGCTAACGCAACTTTGGGGATGGAGACTACGGATGCCAGCAGATCTTTATGGACATGCCGGAGGAAAGTTATGGATTACATCTCAGCATCTCAAGCAGCCCCTAGCACAAACCCTAAGCTTAAGGGTCACCAGGGACCTCTGAGCCACACCAGCAGCACCGGCGGTGCCAGGGCTTCCTCAGCCAGCGAGCCCGGAGGCAGGGATGTGATTGATGGTAGCGCAAGGGAATCTCAAGCATCACCCTCCCAAAGCCTGTATTTTTTCAAGAGTTGATCAAAATCTTATTATTTTGGTCAGGGTAGCTATCTACTAGGAAAATAGAGTTTTTCCATGAAAACATTTCATAAGGATATGTCCACAGCACTGAAATTTATAGTGGGGGGGGGAAACCGAGTGAATTATTTCAACAGTGTTTGCTCCAGTTCTCATTTTGATTACCTTCATTTTGACACGTATTTTAATATATTCATTTTTTCATGCTTTGACCTTATCAGAACGAAACGCTTCATTCCATCTAAATGAAGGGATTACAAATGGGCTGGATGAATCTCTTGGCTGTTCTGAATCTGAAAATGTGACAACTTCTGTTCCATAGAAAAGTTCCAAATTTCAGCGAGTCATACACATTCAAAGCAAACTCCCCAAAGAGTGAAAAGGTCTTGAATGAACACCAATTAAAAGTCCAGGACCACTCACCAAACAGTAGCCTTTTTAGGCAGGTTTCCAGCCTTCATTAAGGATTCTAAACCAACAGCTAATTTTCATGCTGGAGTCAGACTGGTCACGTCTGAGAACTTGCTTTAATGGTGGTTTTTAAGCACCTGGAAATCCAATCCCAGGTTCTCCGGGCACATCTGATCCCACAGCCCTCAGCACATCTTTCAAACCTCCTTTTCTGGCTGGAGGTGAGGGCTTTTAGCAGTCCATTAGCTGTAGGTAGCCCCTTTGCAAGGGTTTAAGAAAAACACTGAATACCAAACCCCCACGACACACACACCCCCACCCCCCCCACCACCACCCCCCGTGTTTAGAAACAAAAAAAAATAAACAGTCACAGCAATTAGCATCCTTTCCAGTAAGGGTCTCTTAGGGCTGTGGCTCTATGCTGTGAAGGAAGCCATCCAGCCAGGGGTAGCTCATGCACCATCTGGGAGGGCAGAAAACCGTATCTCCAGGCTTCGAGGGCTTTGTATTTCCACACAGTGCGAAGGGATTTATACCAATAATTCCCAAAGGCCAAGTGTGAAATACCTAAATCATGTGCACATGCCAAACAGGTGGAAAAAAAATCTCCAGTCACTTCGATCCACTGAACAGATTTCTTCCCGTCCAAAATGAGAATTAACTGCCTTGTGTTTTTTTTTAAAATTAACATGAGGGCACAGAAAACAGAAATTTTCAGCATGTGACTCCTAGTTTTACAATAAATGCAGCCAGATCCCATGTCTTGACTGGTTCCACCTTTTCTGATTTATGTGACAATTTGTTCTACTGGGAGCTGTGACAAAACCTTGACATCTCTGATGGATGGGATGTCACCAGTGAGAAATTCTTACCTGGGATCTTTTGAAGCAAGGAGCACACCTATTGTCCAACATCTTCATTTCAACACTCCATTATTATAGTTTTAAAGCACTCCCAGATACAGGCCAAGTGTACACTTAGAAGTTTGACCAGCATGAGCTATATCAGTTAAAAAGGTGAAGAGCTTTTTAATTTTTTTTTTTTATTATTTTTTTATGACTTAGATACGGCAATAAAACTCCTGGCCAATTTTCCACAGTTTGCTTGCTGAACCAAGAGCAAATTAAACTGAGAAAATAGTTTGGTTTTTTTTTTCCAGGGGCTGATGTTGGTAGAAGAGATGCTTTCTAGGATAGCTGTCCAGGCAATCCTTTGAACTTCATCCAGAGGTAGAGATGGGATTTGTAAAACTGCTTTTCTTGCCTTCAGAGAGACATCAACTAAGATGCTCTTTTTCATGCAATGTGAAGAAAAAGTCATCCCTTTCTGAAATGTCCCATTCCAAGGAATTAACAGATGATCTGAACAAATAAGCATGGAAATAGCATTAAGAAAAGGATCTAATGTGAGAGAATATCTAATCTAAGGTAAATCTGTGTCCAGATGGGAATCAGGGTGGCACAGAACAGCCAGAAGTTTCAGGGCTAAAACTATCGAGCTGGGCATTAAGTGTAAACTTCTGAACATGGGTGAAAATTCAGCATAAAAGGCCGATTCCACCCTGCCTTCCTAGTAATTATAAAATTATTGCCCTCAGCCCAGGAAACCTCACTGGGCTCTGCTTGTGCTGAGCTGTACAAGCATGCTTCTAATCATAGTTGGCTCAGCAGGATTTTTTTTGTTTAAGGCACAAGAAATCAAGTCCTCGCCATCTAGTTCCTGCCTGCAGTCTCATTTACACTTTAAAACAAGGGTTGTGCTGACGGGTGTGCAAAGCAGGACAGCTGGCGTGCCGCACCGATGCGCCCAGGCCAGCGAATACCTGCCTGTGGGCATCCCCAACAAACCCCAAACCTCCTCCCCGGTGTAACACATCCCATCCAGGGCACTGAGAAATAAGTGGTCCCAAGATTTTGGGGCTTTGGGTGTTTTTTTTTTTTTTTTTCCCAGTACCATTGGCAGCAGCAGGAAAGCACTCTGGAAATCCTTGCTGTAAATTGAACAAGAAAAAAGAAATTACATGTGTCAGAATAAAAGGTATCTCAGTCAAGGGACAATCTCCCATGTGCATCTGCAGATCTACTTGCCCTAGGCAATGCCTGTATCACAGACTGCCTGAGCCACTTTACACCAATGGTTTGAAGCCCCGTGCCTCAGTTTCCTCACTTGCGGGTGGGAAGAGGCAATATTCCCCTATTGCACAAACCTCTCTGCATTTGGGAGGTGGCACAGAGACCACTGGTACTGGAAACCTTGCAAACCTCAGACTGTTGGATCCAGGAGTACTGCTGTGTCGCGTTAGCACGCTGTTTATTAATAACCACCGTCACAGCAATCAAATATTGTCCACAGCAGCTTCTGCGGTTCCCCACAAACAATGACAACCCCTCAGAAAACTTCTCTCCTAATCCAAGTGCTGGTCTGCCTGCGCTGGTGACTCAGTTTCTTACTATTTCTGCCTTTAATAGCTGCAGTGCTGATTAGATTGCTTGGAGGAGCCATGTTCAGCAGTTTAATGGGTACCAGCCCAGACAGACTAATGGATCTGGAGACCAGGAAAGAGCAGGAAGGTGAACTGAGCGGAGAATATTGAGGCTTTTAAGGCAGAAAAGTAGCAGCTAGACATGGGGTAGCTGACTCACAGAGCCTCAGTGGAGACAGATATCCTCGCTGATCGTCCTCAGTCATTCATCACACGGTGACGTGCCCATGAAAACCGGTCATTTCTAGAAACAGTTCGCAAAATGCAAAGCATAGCTGGGAAGGGTTCCTGGAGCTCACAGCCAGACACACAGCCAGGTGAATTATTGTAGACTCTGAGCTCACAGGCTTTTCCCTCTACTGAAGAAGTGCATTTCCATTCCTGATGCCTCATATCACCACCCAGGAGATGTCAGTGCCTCAGAGAAACCAAGTGTCCTGCTCCATCCAGCACGGTCCGTTTTTCTGGCTCTGAGAGGTTGAGAGAAGAGATACTGCTCCTTCTCCGCATAACTACCAGATTCTAATAAATGAGGTCTGCCAGGGAGAGAAAGGTCCTGGATTCAGTCCTGTGCAGGGACTCACCCAAAGGTTGGTTATACCTGCACGTTGTCACTGGTAGGTGACTCACCAGGGCCAGACCCACAGAGGACAAACTGCAAGATATATTTCCAGACAGTGCTGTCTGGGTTCTGGAAAAAAACCCGACTATTTAAGGCATCTGCCACAGAAGGAACAGAGTAAATAGGTAAGGATTTGCTAAAAACTTTTTTCATGCTCATTCAGTGAAAACCTCTGGGTTTTGCTTTTTAGTAAAAGAAAATCCTGATTACATAGGAGGGGAGGAAGATGGAAATCAGGGACACTGCATATCCTTGGCAAAAATATTAATAAATAATATTTATCATTCCCAAACTGTGAAGTGGATGACCCTTTGCCCTCTCTTCCCAGGTATTAAGTATTCTGAGCAATGAAGAAGGGTTTGCACCAGCAGGAATACAAATAGAGAACATCTAGAAATCGCTTGAGTAAACCATCAGTTGCCAGCAGAGAATGAAGTACCTCCTGGACTTCTCACTGATACGATGCAAGGGGAGGTGGTGAGGGACAAGAGACTGGAGAGAACATGAGTGATCCCATAATTAAACAAAAGGCTTTCTCTGAAGTCCTCACTGATGGATATCCTCCTGCAGGCTGGGAACCAGTTTGTGTCGTTTGGTTTTGTTCCACCAGCCATAAATAACAGCTCTCCTGGGACTTGTGAGGAGGGTAAAAACGGCATTTGGCAAAAAAAAAATTGCAACAAGGACAAGGATGCAATGGAGACCTCGAGTAAGGGATGCAGAAGCCAAGGCGGAGACAAATTGCCAATATATCCTGACCTTCCCTTGAGGCATCCGTTCCCCTTCCCCAAATCTACAAAATGAGCGAGGCAGAAATCAATAGCTCAGCACAGTCACAGAGACGATGAGAAAAGCAGCAGACGGACAGGACGGTAAATGAGGAAAGAAAACCTTGTAGGGAAACAAGCTTCCAGGGGAGGGAAGAGAGTGACATCAGATGTCACAAGGGATGCCATCCTTGTGACAACACCTGGACAATTTTAACCCAGAAGATTTCTAGGCACGTTCAGGGGGTGGCAAATCATCCTCTGGCTGCTGGAAACCAAGACACGGGGAAGGGAAGATACGTCTGAGTCAGAAAGAAGAGTCCTGGGAGAACTGAGGCGCCCTGGTAATGCTTATCCTCCTCACTCATACTGCTTGGTGTGACAGTCGTAAGAGACCTGCATCAGTCTTGTCCCTGAAGGGCACAGGGCAAGTGATGCCATTTAAGAAGTCCTCAGACCCCTGGAGATCCCCCAGCAGGGATGAAGATTTGCTGCCCCCCAGGTTTGGAGGAGGACAGGCCAGGTCTACGGGGACATTTGTGAGCCCCAAACTGCCCAGCATCACAGATTGGTGGGATGACATCAGCCCAGATCCTTGAGGTCTAAATATTAAGTTCATATCTGTAAATGTGAACTCAGGCTTACTGATTGGATTCATCTGCATTTCTGGGTAGTGTTTTTTGGACAGAGAAGTGCCGCTTCTCCTACAGACCTGAACTTCAGCAGCTAATGCTGTACAACAGTGTTGTGCACCTTTTCACTTTAGTTACTTAAACTAAATTGCATCTCATCCCTGGCAAATTTAACAGGTAGTCGGCAAACCCTCCGAAGAAGAACCATGATAGAATTCAATTTGTGTCGACTCCAACCTGGCAAGAATTTACAGCCGTGCTCCATCCGACACAATGCACTTTATTCTTTTTATAGTGCAGCCTGAATGCAATAGTGTAACAGTCACGTTAGAGGGAGTCAAGCAGAAGCTAAAGAACAGGAAGGGATTTTATAGGTACAATAAGATTTATGAAGAGAGACGTTTCGCTGGAGCGGGAAGCGAGGGAATTTCCAAAAGCAGCAGAATATTTCTGCTCTTCCTCAGATGCTTTTAATGGTGAGAGGAGTCTACCACATCCTTGAGATTTTTTGTCGTAAAATAGAAAGGAGCACAAAGTGGCATTGTGTTCCAGTGACTCAATGGCACAGGAGGTGTCCAGAGGTCCAGGCATCTTCAGACACCCTAACTTTCCACACAACACACTGCTTTCATGGGATACAACTACCTGCTAACTTCTGGGGTGGGGTGGAGAAAGTCTTTATGTCTAGAAGGGTATGGTGGGAAACTATCACCATGGCTGAATGTAGGAGACCATGCAACGCCAAGGTTGCTGCTCCAGTTAATGTTCCCATCAGATTAGTGCCCAGGGGTTGTGGGAAGTGATGAACTGTCTATCAGCGACTGACCACAGAGAGTGGTTGTCATCTTAGCTACTAACATGACTTAGCAGAAGAGGGAAATGTCAGCTGAGCGTGCCCTCTCTTGCAGGGCATCACAGGACAGCCAAGAATGATTTTTGCATCCAACGCACAAACTGATGGTTTAACTGCAGCTAAATCTTCACTGGACTGCAGACAAAGCCTCTGCAAAGCCTGGGATGTCATGACACTTCTTGCATGTCACTCAGTTTCCTGTAAAGTCAAGATGCTGATATTTACTGATGAAATCTGTAAAGCTTTTGGAGACTCTCAGATGTAAAGATATGTGGGGTAATGGATCTCTGCTAACCACTGTACGTGAAAGCTGCTCTTCCCCTCCAAAAGCAGAGAAGCCTTGTAAGACTTCCATCGCGGTGGGTCAGCAGAATATCCACAAAGGCACAGTTGGTTCAAAGCACATTTCTGAAATCACAGGGAACTCCTAGGTAGTAAGGTATCTTCTGGAGTCCCCTAAATACTTTTGAGGTCCCCAGACCTATCATGTGCTCTTCTGAGCTGGCACAGACCCCTCGGGGTGTCTCAGTGGCAGAAGATGTTCCACTGCTGTTAGTTCCTTACTGCCATCATCCTTCCCCAGCCACCAGCCCTGCAGCTCCGCTAGCTCCAGCCGCTATTAATTGGAAGATCTCCCACTGATTCCTGATTAGCTGCTTTTGATTAGGGTTTAATGACTTCACTCAGCCCCTAATTCACAGGGATGAGCTTTGAAATGCCTGCAAACTGCTCAAACAGAATTACATTTTCTCCCACCCTGGAGCCACCACTTAAGGTCTGTATACACAAGTCCTGCTCCTTCCGACCCTGCACAACCTGCCCTCCTCCTCTCTGCAGCATCAGCAAGCCAGGGATGCCCAACTGTGACTCCTGATGGCTAGGGAAGGAGCTGGAGCAAAGTGCAAACACAGGGATGGATATTTCAAAGCCACCTTGGGACTCGGGTAATCTGTAAAATTCAGTATTTTGAATGTGGCTTTGCCACATCATAGCTAAAGCATGTCTGGAAAACTCAGGCTAGAGTCAGGCTCACGGACCCTTGGGTTTCTATCCTCCCAATGCATAACGGGATATTCAGGGATGGCCAAGACAGACCTATATCAGAGTTCAGATCTCCAAGGAGTGCAAGAACTGGTGTGATCTGGCCCTCGGTGGAGAACAGCAGTGGCACTGCACATTGGAGCTGGACATCTCTTTTCTAACTGGTGTGTCCAGATCCAGGATTTAGGGCTGAGTGAAAGTCTCAATATCTGCATAGTCCTGAATCCTGGAAAGTTTTGGCTTGCTCTCTCTCCCTGACTCCATTTTCCCTCTCTATTTTCTCCTTCATCCCAAAACTCTCATTCAATACCTGAAGAAAGAGAGTAGGCAGCGGTGAGAGAGTTTGCCCTGGCATAGAATAGAGGTAAACCCAAACACCGCGTAGCTGACTGGTCCAGCCGTGCTACTGGGAGCCCTGGTACCAACTCTGGGGACCAGGATTTGCATCTCAGCTTGACCTTGGAGGCTAAGCCGAAGGTCATGTCACGCTGCCTGCCTTGTCACCAGCCAAAGAGGTTGCAAACACTGGCTTCAGAGGCTGCCTTGCCTTTTGAAGATCTGAAAGTGCATTTATCTTCCTGGGACATGCATTAATCTATTAACTACCGGTGAAGATAAGGGGATGAAAAGAGGCTTGTGGGGAGGCAAAAACATAAGTAAAATAAAATAAAATAAAATAAAATGAAACAAAATGAAACAAAATGAAACAAAATGAAACAAAACGAAACAAAACGAAACAAAACGAAACAAACCAAAACAAAATACAGGAGCCATTTTCATCAGCAAGAAGAGGTTCACGGGTTCTTTCACAGTGCCTCAGGCACAATGTCCCATCACGCAGCTGCCTTATCACAGCTCTCCTCTGCACCAGACTCACCCCGACAGTGTGAGGTGACAGCTCACAAAGTGTCTGGGTCCCCTCACTGTGCCCCAAGCCCCACAGTTGATCTCTTTAATCGCCACATCTCGGTGACAAGGCAAAAAAGCAACTCGACGCCCAGCAAGACAAATCCAAAGCAGGTTGTTTATTTTCTCCGCAGGCAGCTTCGCCTCTGTGCCTGGGAAGAGCCAAGCAGGGCCAGAGCTTGGAGCTTTGCAGAAATAACCCCTCGGTGCTCTGAGGCTGGACCTCAGGTCCTGCTGAGGGAGGCAGAGGTATTTAATAGAAAAATGTGCCTGGGTTATAATCCCAGCTGCGCTCAGCAGATCACCTCCTTGCTCCAAACCTCAGTTTCCCCAGCTGGAAGAGAAGGAAATTAACATTGTCCTTCCATATAAAGGAAGTTGGAGATAAAGGACCTATTGGCTTTTGTTTTGAATTATTCTCTGCAGTCTGCTCCTCTGCTGGCCTCCCTGCTGAATTGCCTGCCCTTCGTGGCAGAAGCCTTGTGGGTTCAGGCACTGAAGGATTGGTAACAAAGAGAGAAAAAGGGCAGAAAAATGCAGAGCAGTGATTTCATCAGCAACACGACCTGGGAAGAGCAGTTTTGGGGCTGCTTTTCCCCTCAGCTACATCATGACAGACTCAGGGTAATGCCACCACCTTTACAGCTGAGGTGTCCCAGCAGCACGGCCGGGCACCTCCAGCCAAGCCTGGCCCTGAGCTGCTGGGCTGCTTGTCTCCACTGCGGCTGAAAACGAAGGAAAAATTAGGGAAAGGGAGGGTGGGGGGAAAACGCCGCAGAACTAATAAAGAGCTTTGAAGGAGATGGGGAATTGAGTCAGGTTCACATTAAAGGGCAAGGAAATGAATGCTGAGATGAAGGCGCCTGCAATTTCAAATGTATCGAGCCGATAAATAAATAAAGTTAAAAGAATGACTTTCAATTACATTTGAAAGAGAAAAATAAGGAGAGCTGGGGGGAACGACAGCAAAAACACCGACAAACCCAGCCGCTCTCGAGCGTTGCACTTGTCTTGGGGGTGCTCCTCTCGCCTGCCGGGGTGAGCCCAAGCCAGCGGCCAGCGATGGCAGGGCTGCGGGGCCCGGGAAGATCAAATGAACGTGTTTTTAATGCCTCAATTAAGGTTCATTCTGTTCAGCTTTAAAAAGCGATTTAGCCTTGCTAAGCTGCACCAGGTCAGAAGCGGGGATAGATGGCAAGTCTCATTTGAAAGCCAAACACATACGTTCCCATCATTAACAGTCCCTTCCCATTAATGAGAATAATATTGTTGGCTTATAATGTTGCTTTCATTTAACAACTGGAGAAGAATGAAATGCTTTCCTCCGATTTTGGTGCGGTGCCAGGAGCTGCCTGTAAAATCCAGATAAGAGTTCTCAGCACAAACTTCTGATAAGGGAATTAACAGGTAAACTTTAAACTTTGGGGAAGGAAGAGGCGAAGAGGAGAGGGAAAGCATTTGTGATCTCTTCACTGGTGTTGGCTCATCAGGCTGAATCTCACCAGACCCAGCTGCCATGCTCCCCAGATCCTCATCCCTATTATCCATCTATATTGGGAAATTACCCTTTTCCATAGCTGAGGCTAAGGCCTCATCTCCTTAAGGATCCTCATTTTTCTTCTCCTTTCTATTTTCTTACCTCCCAGGAGACCACCTTCCATACTATTCCTAGCACAGCTCTTCTCTTAAGTGGAAACTAATTCCCTGTCAAATCTTTTAGGGTTCTTTCATTGCATTTTTTTTTTTAATCACTGTGCCTAAATCAACCACAAATCCAACTAGAGCTAAAAATGAATGCGGTGACTCTAGGTACAGCTACCCCTTGCAGATGCTGTGAAGAAGAGCACCCTGTCATGGGCTGGATGAAATGCCCTCTGGGGAAAGAGTCTTTCACCCTATTTGTCCACTTTACCAGGGCTCAAATTCATGGAAACCTAAAGCTGATCCACCAGATCTAGGAAATCCTGGGACATCTGAAGCTTGGAAGAAGAGGATAATATCAAAATGAGTCAGTTCCTACTAGGAGCTCAAGCTTTATGTCCAGAGGACACTTGGTTTAGGAGTGATAAATTTCATTCATCTTTGGCCACCGTTTGGCTGGACAAGTTAACTTCAGGGATATTTCCTCCAGCTCTCCTCTACAACTAAATGCTCATTCCACTCCTGGAGAGCCTACGCCCAAGGGAGATGACATGAACAGCTCATGATCATGGAGCAAATTAAGGTCAGAAGAAGAGCAAAGATTAGAGCATCAAGTCTCTCTGTCTAGCATTGAATCCTCAGAGTGGCTGCTAGCCAAGTCGTTCTGTGCTTAAGATTTTTAAAAATAAAGTAGTGATAAAATCAGCTGGTAGGCAAGAAAATGTCTATGATCGTCCTAACACTGAACATATCATTTTGCCCATACATCCCTATTACTTCTGTTGTTGAAAAGGTGAGTAAGGCACAGGAGCAGAACGATCCCCCACCAAAGCACCCAGGTTTAGCAAACTGCTCCTTCCTTCCTTCAAATACTCATATTTTCCTTCAGTAGCTGCTGCCTGAGCCAAGCAAACCAGCTTTGCAGAGGCAAGGGCAAAATCCAGACAGCTCAAATAGAAATATCAGAGTTTTTCAGAGACTAAAAGGAATTTGATTAGTTTGCCCAGTATTGCTGTTTCTGGACTTTTATATCCTGAGAGGGAACACCAAAATAACATGTCAAAGGCCATTCACAACAAATTTCCTGCTTGCACCGGAGCAGGCAAGCTGGGAGTCCCAGCGCTTTTGTATGATCAGCAGCACTAACGCACCCGTCTCTCAGTTTTAGGACTGATTAGGACGTCCAAGCCCTCAAAGTCTGGGAAAGGCTGAAATCCTTACCACCCCTGGATATGGCTCCTTAAGACTTATATTCTTCTTTTTGAACCCTAGCCTAATATTGCCCCAAAACTGTCCTCTGCGGTGCCATCATCATGCATGCCTGTCCCAAGAAACTTGCTATTTCTGGAACAGCAAGAGCTGGGCAGGAATATCTTGTTAAGACATCTATTACAGTTTGAAAAAGGCTGATTCATCTCAATTGAAATGCTTCGAAGAAAAAGAGCCAGTTTGATGAATTTCTTCTGTCGGGGAAAAAAAAAAAAGAGACTAAGACAACCTGTTTTAACTTTTTATTCAAAGTCATTTTATTTTGAAATTTAAGCTGATTATAATAAAAACATTTTTTTTAAAAATGAAAAAGAGGTCACACATGAAACCCTTTGATATCATCAAAATGAGGTATTGCAGGCAATTTTTTTTTATTATTATTTTTTGTCAGCTCACAAAAGTCTTAGCGATTTTGACTTTTCATCCAGGACAAGGAATTTTAAGCGTCTATGTTTCTTTCCGGGATGAGAAATCATTTATTGCTCATTTCTAATAGAAAAACAGAACCAGCCTTTCAGTTTCTAGTTCTGCTTTGAACTGAGACTGAGAGTTAACTAGAGTGATCCAAAGTTGTTAAAAACCAAAAGAAAAGCTTTCATATTTCAGACTTCAATCTTTCTCTGCTCCCAGCGGCCAAAGAAAATGCCATTATCCTTGGAGGTACTTTTGGTAAATAAAGAAAAGGAGAAAAAGAAAAAAAAAAAAGGCAGACGAGAGAATAGTCTTTATCCTTTATTTTTCTTTCATATATGTATTATAAACCATTTTCTCAAAGGCGTGAAAATGTCTCACTTCAGCCCACAGAGTCAAGGGAGTCTGAGTTTTCAAAGTCGCATTTTGAAAGGGACGGGTGGCTTTAAAGCCCATCTCAAATGTAGTTTGCTAATACGGGGCAGTTCACATGGGCGCTCCCTGCAGAGATCCCTTCAGCTCTTCTTGTTGGGATTGTGTGAGAGGCTGAGGGAAAACAGCACAGCTCTGCGCTGGCTGGAAATCTCAGACACTATTTGCACATCAATACCCAGAAGGAGGGGACAAATCCTTGCTTATCAGATCTCCCAGGCTTTGAGTTTCTTGCTACTTAGCTGTTTATTTGAAAGTATTTAGGAGGGAGAGTTCTTCTAGGGAGGTGGGTAGATCCCAGGGTCAGCACTGCTGTCCCCCACGGAAGGGATCAGGGATTTGAGGAACTGACTGGTGACTTTTGCTTTTATAAAGCCAGAGCTGCTGCTGATATTTTTATATACGGTTTTGCTCTCAAGACCACAGTGACAGAACTGGGAGCTCTGCAGAAGCTGCTCTTGTATGGAAGCTTATTTGGAAAAAGGCTGTTTTGAGAAGTGTCGCCTGTAAAGGAAATCGTGTGAGGAGTTCTCATTTGGGTCTCTAAATTTCTGTAGGTGAATCGGTGCACACAGAAGAAGCTGACCTTGCACTCTGTGCTTTGCTGTCTCCCTGCCCCAAGGTGGGGCCAGTTACAGCTTCTCCAGAGATTTCTTTAACCAAGTCCTTATTGCAACTGGGGTCCCTTTGCTTCCAAACTGGTACCTGCTAAACCCAGAGGAAATGGACAAACCAAAAAACCCCCTGAAAACTAGCAACAAAATCAAGACATGAGTCAGCAGCCAGGCCACACTGCTAGAAAATGCCCCTTTTATTTCAGGATAACTGTCCCCAAAGGACGAGCCTCAGGACCAGCACTGCCGGGCCAGGACTCCAGACACCCTGAAAATGACTGTTTCCAACACAGCGATTCCCACCCCATCTCTCTGCTTCTCCCCATGAGAAAACTCCAACTTACACCCTGAGACTACTTGGACACTCACATGATTTGGAGTGCCCGTGTGTCAGATTTCTTCAGGACTGAGCCCCTAATGGACTTCTGATGACAGCGTATATTTTTTTTTAAATCAGTTTTAAATTTCTGCCAGTCGTGATATCCATGTAAATGTCAATCTGGGAAGTATATTCCCCTTGGGGAAGTATATCCTCCATGACTGTTCTGCTAAACCATCTGCTGCCTAATGTCTGTCTTGATATGTAATGAAATGCAACTTCAGGAGGGATGGGAGCACATGTGGGACCCAAAGCATCATGAATCTGAGGAGTGCATTGCTGACAAATTACACACAAATATTTGCACCTTGAAGATTTCTGACAATGCTTTTGCATTGTGCCCTTGGAAAGTCATCTGTCTGCCAAAACCAGAAACCCTGTTTCCATGCTGAGGGCATCCGAAATTGCACATCGTGGATCTTGGGAGGAGAGGAGAGGAGAGGAGAGGAGAGGAGAGGAGAGGAGAGGAGAGGAGAGGAGAGGAGAGGAGAGGAGAGGAGAGGAGAGGAGAAGAAAAGGAAAGGAAAGGAAAGGAAAGGAAAGGAAAGGAAAGGAAAGGAAAGGAAAGGAAAGGAAAGGAAAGGAAAGGAAAGGAAAGGAAAGGAAAGGAAAGGAAAGGAAAGGAAAGGAAAGGAAAGGAGAAAGAGAAAAGTCTTTCTAATGGCAAAATCTGTCCTCTGAGTAATTATGAAGTGGGGCAAGTTTTGCATTAAAATAAATTTGTTTCCCAAGTAGCAAAAAAAAAAAAAAAAAAAAAAGGTGAGAACTCTGATTCTGAGTATTTTCCTCTGTTCATTCTTATTAGAATACCCACTCTTAATAGGAGGATCCTGTAGCACATGCCCTGCCCTAGTAGACAAGACAGTCTTTCCGAAGTCACACATGGGCTCACGTCTCAGTAACTGCTACGTCAGGGATCCCTTTCCTGGAGGGCTGGTCACAGGCACTTAAAAGTGACTTTCGGCAGCAGCGATTTGGGAACAAGCATGTTTTCTGCCGGAAAGTAACGTTTGCTACAAGGATGCTGCATTACCAGCCTGGGAGAAGCCCTCGTCTGCATGTCAAGAGAAGGTCACAGTCACCCCACTTGGTGCCGTGATGCACGGAGGAAAGGGGAGGGTGTCAAGGTCTGCATGCTGTGTTGGAGGAGCTCTGTGAAACAGCACCACAAGAGAAACATAACAAGATAGTTTGGATGCTTCCAAATAAATGGCTCCCAGAGTGAGGCATCTGCTTCTGGCTCTCCCTGCTGAGTCCCTTAAAATGCTGGCGACGCAGTATTCAGATTTGAGATTTGAAGTCACTGAGACTTTCGCAACAAAGTTGAGTACAGTCTGGTGTTTCACCCTTTCTGAGAAACTGTTTGCAATAGCCAGCCATTGCAGCGGTGAGGAGAGCACGAGGGAGAAGGGAAACCACAGAGTGCACTTGCTCAGTGGCCCAGGAAGTCGGTTAATGGTACGGCTGTTTTTGCTGGTTAAAAAGCAGATTCACTTTCAGCGAGCTGCCTCCAGAAATCCAGTACTGGCAATACCACCAGAATCCATTTTGGGTGGAAGAAGCAACACAACTATGCTTCTCCTCCAAAAGGAAACATGCAGAAAAAGCATCTCAGGAAGGGCACAATGACGCTACTTTTATTGGCAGAAAAAGATACTGATAACCTTATTATTACCATTATGACAAAGGTTCCACTGAAAATTAGGCTAGTCTCAGTGGTGGATGCTGTTCACATTACAGAAGACATTCCCAAATTCCAAGGACTCAGTTGCATGCAACTCCGAAACAACTGGGTCCAGTAAGGTGACCATGGCCACTTGAGACATCAGTGGCAGAGAGAGGACGGCTCTGTCCCACTCCAGCCATGCACTAACTGCATTCACCTCTTTGTTTTTCTCGCTATGGAGTGCAAACCTTGATAACAGAGCTGCTGCAAAACACTGCTGGTTCTGAGCCCTCGGGGAGTCGCAGCCCCTTTCATAAATAAAGACAACTGCGCAGAAGCAAGGCAGCTCTGGGGTTAGTGATGCTCCCGCACTGCAGTGCTTGGGTGGCATTTCTGCAGATATTTACAGTTGCACTCCTAGGGAGTCTAATAGTCCCATCTGGAAACATCAGAGCTCAGAGGGAGCTAGAAGTGGTTGTGGCAATTCCAAGCAGCAGGAGATGGATGTATGGGGCTTCATAAAAGCCATTGCAAGGGTATGACACAGACAGTCCTCATCTCCCCTTGCATCAGAAATGGGGAGAGGACGCAGCATGGCTGAGAGAGCACGCAAGCATGGAGTGCCTGCACTGTACTTGGGGGACAGAGAGTTAGTGTGTACCTCCCCTGCACAAGTGTGTACACGTAGGTGCGTTTATGTAGAACACCCCGGGCACAGCAGCTGCATCTGATCTTCCTGAGTCTCTCCAGGGCTGGAAATGGCCTGGAGGTCATCTTTTTACCAGGCATGTTCAGCTTTAGGGAATGGGCTCAGAACTCCCTAGTGAAGCAGTGGACGAGAGGCATCACCGTGCTTGCCTGCCCGCTGCTGGTGCCAGGGGAAGGTGAAGGGTGGGTGCTCTGGGCTCCCTCAGGGCTTTGCCCCGTGCTATTAGCCTTTGGGAGGGACACAGCAGTACCCCAACCACTCCTAATCTTATTTCTACCGTCATGTTGCTCCCAGCCATTGCTTAGGCTCAGGGTGCCCCTTGCTACACTGATCAAGTATTTCACGTTCCTGTCAAGCAAAACGTTCTCTGTCAGCAGCCTCCCCCGTGCTCTCCAGCAGTATTTGCATAAACAGGCAGCTTCACGTCCTCGTTAGGCACCAGTGGGTACCTCCAGGCACGCCTGCTTCCACTGAGCCCCACAGCCCGATCCTTCGCTCATACCATCGCACCGTATCTGGAGAACATGATGGTCACTGGAAACCACACGTGCATGCTGCAGCACAGAATGGCTTCTTTCCACATAACCAGCTGGATCTCACCTTGTTTGTGATATGTCAGACCAGGAGTCAGGATGACCATTGTGCACCATTTGCAAGGTTTTGCTGGGATGGGTAGAGAAAGGGAAAGCAGACTCATTGCAGAATGACAAATAACTCAAGATGCAGGTTTTATCATCTCTGTTAGAGAGTGTCTAGTCCTCACTGCTGTGCAGAGAACTGTCAAAGTTGTGACTGCAATGGCTTTGTCAGTGCTCTCTTACACTAACGAACACAGCAACTTACAAAGTGGGACTGTTCCCCAGGGCTGGTCGTGGTCACTCGCAGCTCCCGGTTCTGCGGAACAGGCTTAGGTCTTGAATCTTTTAGGAGAAACCACAGGACAGGTTTGAGCTGAAAATTTCTACCACCCTCTCATGGTTTTATTTGTTTTGCAATCAGTCCAATCCGGAGGCAAATTATGACTAATAAAAGGAAAGGAGATGAAGGTGGCCTTTGCTTTTCAGCAAAGTATGTGATAAGGAGCACCCTGGTGAGCCTGCTCAGGAGAAAGAAGCTGTGCGGATTCCCAATGAGAAAACTGCAACCGTTCACGTAGGATAAGACAGGCAAACAAAGCACGGCCTAAATGGACTCCAAGTGGTCACTACTCCACCATGTTCCCTCAGAAAGCCTGCTCTTTCGGGGGCCCTTGCCATGTGCCTCCAGACAGCACAGGAGGTAGGACTGCCGACAGGTTGGAGGACCAGGGCTCTGCCTTCCATCCCTTCTGCGGTGCTGCAGGTTCCCCATCCTGCTCTTACTGGCCAAGGGTATTGTGAAGGTCAATGCAGTATCAGCAGAGAAGGGATCACAAATCCTTGGAGGGAAGGACTGAGAACAAATATAATGTAATAAATAAATAAATATATATTAAAGCACAGAAATAGTATTTTTACGAGCAAAGCAAAAGAGGCCAGGAATTGTGGGCAGGAATATGGAGCTGGGCAGGAGCTGGCACAGTGTGTCAGTGTTCGGGATGCAGGACCAGTGGTGGGAACCAGCAGCATCCTTCCCGGGCACGAGCAGGTAGATCAGAGCTCCCAGGTGGAACGTCGCAGGGGTGTGGGACTAACAGCCCAGGGAAACAGCTTGGGGCTGTGGCCCACGCAGACAGAGGTGCTAGAGTCTATCAATGTTGCAAAGGGCTGTCAGGGTAGCAGTGCTGATAACCTCATCTAGCAGGGACAAAAACCGTGGTAAAACAGAGCTTCTTTTGGTGAAATGCGCAACACATCATCTCTCCTTTGTGTCTGGCACCAGTGCAAGCAATAAAAGAGTCTTTCTCGCCTACCAGCTGCCAGTGCTTGTTCTTGCCTTTCCCTATCCCCATAGTCCGGCACTTCCAGCCTGTTCCAGAGCTGCTGGACACCCGTTCCTTGTCCCTCTTGCAGCGCACGTACCTGCCAGCCCAGAGCATCCTTAGCAGGAGGAGCTGGACGCATCCAAGACCAGTTCTGCTATGAAGCAGCTCAACTTCTGTGCTTGGACAGTGAACTTGAGACACTTGGAAATCTTACTCCTCTTTCTGTTACCCAAAGCTGGAAAGGGACACAGATTTTGTGACAGCAAAGAACAGGGTGTGGAGAGCCAGTCCTTGTTAGCAGAGTCAAATAACTATTACCAGGAGATGGTTTGCTCCCTTCCAAGACCAGCTTTGTTCACCAGGCTGTGCCAGAAGCAAAGGGGGACAATCCCACAGGGAAACCCAGAGCCCCACACTGCCTTCAGTCGGTCTGAAAAGCACTCAGGACTTGTGGGTTTTGCTGTTTCTTGATGCAAAATAAAATGAAAGAAAAAAAAGTGTCAGCAAATTGGAGGGGCTCCAGGAAAAGGAGATAAAGATGATTAAGGGTTTAGTAGGATTGACCTATGAGGAAAGATTAAAGGAACTAATTATGTACAGCTCAGATAAAGGATGAGTAAAGAGGTGATTTAATAACGGCCTGCAAATACTCAGGAAGGTGTCAACAGTAAGGAAGGGGGAGGAATTATTTAGAGTCCTTCACTGAGGAACAACACAAGTGATGGAATAAAAGGGGAAGGTGACATGGGACATTGCACAATGTGGACAAACCCAGAGATTTCTTTAGGGAACAGTAAGTGAGTTAGGGGTGCAAATCCTCTGGAAGCACTGTGGCCTGTTTTAGGTGTTTAGGTGCTTAAAGGTGCAGGGAAGTGCTTTAATAGGATTTTCAGATGCATCTAAGCAGGTTAGGCAACAGATTTCATTATTTCAATGGGTGTGAGGCACTTAAATAGTTTCATCAGTTCCATCAGTTGCTTACTTATCGTTGCACAAAACCAACCTGAAGGTCTGGCTCTAGGACTCATCAGAAAGCTTCCAGGAGGAGAAGATTAGAGCTGAATCCCAAGGTGCTGGAGCAGTGTACTGGCTGATGTGCAGGAGGACGATTCGTAGGAAACCGTCTTGCCTTGTCAGGGCATTGTGCATTGATCTGCACAGTCAATTTGAAAGTCAATGAGATTTAGACTCCCAGGCCCATTAAAATAAAAATTTAAAAATGCCTTTGGTATTTAAGCACCTTGGTCAGTTAGGTAGGTCTTTGCTGCAGAGCGACTGTGGGTTATCAGTGCCCAAGGTGAACACAGTCACCCCAAAGCTGCATGTTCTCCCTTGTGCTTCACTTGTGTGTGTCACCAGGTCTCCAGGGATGACATGTCCCATATTTCTCTGTGCTGCAATTAAGTGACCCATTGTTTTCCTGGGGACAGGGGACATCCTTCCCCAGTAAGTGGTAGGAATAATCAACTGGATGGAGGAGGGGTGGGAAAGCATTAAAGGAGAAGCAGCATTGACAATGGAAATTGAAAGTCAAGAGGCTGCCAGGATGAAAGCCCCACCAGAGTTTCCAGCTAAAAGCACTATGAAACCTATAGGGAGGAAATGGCAAGTGTGGACTTAGAAGAGGATTACTGACCTGAAAGCTGTCTTCCCAGTGCCCCGTGCAGATACTAGCCAACACTTCAAGACCAATCCACTCTCCAAGGAGCTCAGCCAACAATGCCTACTTGGTGAGGCTCTCTAGTGTCATCACCACGAGCCATGCATGGAGATTTGCCGTTGTGCCCAAAGCTATCCACTGGGCTTACTGCACCTACCTAAGCTCTCTTTGACACCAAGGTCTCAGAGAGGGTGACTACATTCCCACCGAACACCCTCCAGCTTGTTGGTGGGAACTCTATGCATGCACTGCAGGTGATCATGGTGAACTCACATCTCTGCCCCAAGCCCAGAAGCACAAAAAGTTGTGAAGTGCACTTGCTTTCTCACTATTCCCAAATACTTACAAAAAAGAAAAAAAGCCAGAATTTCCAAAGTGTAAGCTTACCCCATACCCAGCCATTTGACTGTCACATCTATTGCAGCTGCAAGTTTAGATTCTGTATGAGAATTTTGAACACAGTAATAATAGAAGGCAAGGTGAGAGGAGAGAGGTTGTGACTCGTTCTTGTTATCACCCTGAAGGGTTTTTCAGGGCAAATATTCCAGAGACAGTTTTCATTAAACCACAAACTTGTCAATTTAGCCTAAAAGATATATATGTATTTTCAAGTAATTGCTTAAAAACGGGGAGATATTTGAAAGACTAATTTAACCCTTTCACAGCACTTGAGTCCACTTGAAATGATATGAAAGCGAAAAGTTAAATACAAAGATAAATGCATAAATGGCCAGAGTTGCTATGGAAATGTAAGAGGATGGAAATTGAAAGTCAATAGAGGACTAACTTACTGTTCAATTTTAAAAATAGTCTTTCCACACAGAAATGGAACATTTTTCAAATCTCTGTTGGCCTGTATTACACAAAATGGGAAGTGGTTTTGTGGCTGGGTACATCTATTTAACGCTACATGCTCAATCCACAAACTGTATGGTCAATGGTACATACTAAGCGGGACCTTTTCCTCAGGTTAATGCTAATCTCCATCAAAGCTACAGAGCCCTGGTGATAAATGTCAGCCATGAAAAGCACAAGTATCTGGGTCAAACTCTGTGGGATATAATGACAAATAATTTGTAGGGATTTCAGGTCAGGTCTGTTTATTTTTTAACACAGTTTCCCAAGGAAACAAGGCTTATCTGATTGGGCTAGCTGGTCCACAGGCACTGCGTAATGGCTTTGTAAACCTGCTGGCCTGCAATCAGATTTGATGGAAAAAGAGACATCTCAGAGGAATTAAGTTCTAACAAGTTTTATAAGGGAGGATATACTCAAATTAACACTTCTTCCCATCATCCTTCCACTTTCCATCCCACTCCCAGGATGTGATATGAGCTCAGCCACTCTATGAGACACCAGAGAACCCACATGGGAGACGACCATAGGAAACCAGGCTTCCTATGTTCCACTGATTGCAAAAAGTGACTTGTTTTATTAAGATAAATGTAATACACTTCTCTGGTTCCATTCAGAGAGGGAGAGCGAATTATGTTTGAACAGCATAAAACTCCGTCCATGAGCAGCATATCAAGTGGAAAGCGGAGCTTTGCTTCAAACCGTCCGCACTTACGGTCCCTCTCCATTGCCAGACGCTACTGGGGATTGTTGGTAGATTTATTCACCTACGAAATGTCCAGTGCCATTTTGGCATTGGCAGCCCAAAATTCACAGCTCGTCGTGTGCCACATCCCAAGGGCATGACTCTTTCAGCCCGTTCGCAGTGGTTTCCCCCACCTCTTACTCTGCAGTGCCCAGAACCCACCGGCAGCCGACCCGACACCCAGCCCTGAATGGGAGAGCAGAGCATCGCTGGGACACGCTCCTGTCCGCGTTTCCCATGAAAGGGACCCCTGCACCCCTCTCATGTGTCCGGACATGCATTCAAAGCAATCGAGTCTCACACAGCAAGTTTCTGACAGCTGCAGGCATCTCACTGACTTAGGTACAGCAAACCTAAAAAAAAAAAAAAAAATTAACAGACGCAGAAGATGCTGAAATTCAGCTTTCCAATGCGAAGAGCTGGAACAAGCTTCAGACTTGGCAAAATAATTCTGCCACTTCCTTGTTTCTGAGCCACATTCCCCAAGTCTAGCTCCATCCTCTACTGCAAGGGGTTTGAAAGAAATCCACGGCACCAGCAGGATTCTCACCAGCCCCATCTCCCAGCCCGTTAGAAAAAGGCCTTTAAAAATAGTTACGTGCTGCTGGGTGGGATTTTCTTCTGCAGGTGCTGTGCAATATAGAGCGAGATGAGATTCTAATCATAGCTCCTTCACAGAGGGAAGGGTTCAGAGTTTAGCTGTGCAGCAGCAGCCTCATTTTCACAGCAATATCGTTATATTCTCTGGGTGTCAGGGGGGACACATATTGCTGTCATTTCCCCACGCTGTGTTTGGATATCAGATGCGCAGAGCTGCAGCGAAGCACGCAGCTATCACCACTCCATCGCGCTAAGCCAGAGGAGAGCAGCCGGTTTGGTGGCCTGGTGCATCTGCTCTGAGCTCAGCTCCGACAGCGACCGAGGAGCTCTAGGGCAGCTCGTCCCACGGGGCAGAGGGTCCCTGGCCTGGTGGGTGCTCTGCCCCCCCCCCAGCTAGAGGGGTGGGGAGAGAGGGGTCCCCATACGAACGAGGGCTGGGCAGAGAAATGGAAGCTCAAGGCTGCATTTCCCCAGCACGCACACATCCCTCCGTGTGTCATACGCTCACTGACGTGGCTCTGCGCTCATCATTGTCTCTTCCCCACTACAGCCCCACACTGGCCCACTAAAAAATTCCCCACACTGTAAGACAAATGTTTTTCCCCCAAATTAGTCAAAACCACCAAATTTCTCTTACAGCAAGTTGCCACCACCCTGCTCAAGGTGCACGACCTGCTTGGCATGTGAATACTCTTTTTCTCTAGCTGGCTATCTCACCAGGGTGCCAGCAGATGCTCCTGCTGAATGGGCTGTGCACCTTCTGCCAGGTCCCTTCACAAAAGAGCTGTCAGTCCCCAGGAGGAGAAGGTCCCTGCCAGAGCCTCAGCATCTGGATCTCTTCAATGGAGCAGACTGGAAGCCTCAAGATGTGGGGGGATTTCTGACAAGGTCTCCCAACCTAGTCCAGCAAACATGTCTACCATCTGCTAAAGTTCACATGACTGAAATGCATGCGGGAATTGCATCAACGCCACACATCACAGGCAATAGCACCTTCTCCTTTTATTTTCCTCTTTATTTGGCACCATGGCTACTGAGCTATGCCCACTGCCTTCTGCCAGCTCGTACAATTAGGGCTGCGGTAGCTCTGTGATAGTGCTGTCTTCCCCATTTCTCCATTGCTGTGTTTTCAGAAGTTTGAGTCTAGCCACTTACAATGTCCTGGAGGTGCATAAGGCATCACCAGCTTATTTACGGTTAAGGAATGTTTTCTAAATGGACGTCCAAGCCAAAACACCACTCGAAGGACACTCACCACCATGAACAAATACTGGGAAATCTTGAGAAGGGATGCACTTTGGCCCAGCATTTCTCTCCTTTAGTTGTTTTGCCTGTTGCTCCTTACTCTCCAGTGTATAGTTCCTTCCTAAGCCTCAGATTTTATGAGGATGTTTAATTTTTAACCTGTTGCTGCAATATTAAAGCAATTAGTGTATATGTTTTGCTTTAAGGATGTGGAATCAGCTGGAATCAGCCTGGGTGAACTCAATCCAACAGCCTGGCATGACTTAGAGAAGGATGTGACCCATTCCAGGTCAACCTTGAGCCAGTTAGCTGGGTGCCCAGCCTGGAGCATCTCTCCTGCCAGCACCTGCCCTGGGGTCCTGGCAAATCCACCCAGGCTAATATGTGCCTGCTCACTGCAGGATCCTATGGAAAAGTCTGATAAAGTCATGGTGGGAGAAGTGACATTTGTCACCTGGACTGGAGCAGCCACCACCTCATCCTTGAGGGGAAGTTTTCAGAAACAGAGATTACCACTACATAACTATACCTTCATGTCACCCACACCACACCCACAGCCAGAAAACCATAGATGACAGCGAAGTCACCCCAGCGTGACCACGTTGCTGTGATATACCCTCAAATGCACACTTCCACGTACACAGATGTTTCATCAGATGCACGATAGGGCTGGCAAACCCTCTCTCAGAGCTGTCCTGTCGTTACCAGCAGCAAAGCTATTAAGCCCCCTTTGCAGTCCCATATGCATTCACTTCATGCATTTAATCCTGACAGACCTAGTAAATTCTTCTTGAAAAGAAAAGAAAACCCTTGTTTCCCCTCCCCCTGAGCTACTGCTTCTTGTTAAATGTCATTAAAAGCAGAACCCACAATAACATCAGTCCTTGCTGAAGGTTGAAACCACCTTGACTGTAATCCTGGTGTGGCACTGGAAGAGGGGGGGGAGGTAAAAAACCAGATACCTCCTTCCACTTCTCTGTCAGCTCCACTTTGCATCAAAATCTCCTTTGTATGTCACACAGTTATTAAAGTTGTGGATTGCGGCTTGGAGTGTGTGTGCGTGAACGTGTGTGTGTGTGTCTGTGCCTGTGTCTGAGAAACTGGGTCACCCGGAGAGCGCTCCGTGAAAACTCTGCCCTGACAAATCCAGGCTGGCAAGACTCAAAGATACCCCTTATAATGTTTTTCTGCCTCCCATCATGCTTTGAAAGGAGCAAATAATACTACTTTCTGCTGTATTTTTGTATCTTTTATTCAGCAGCTTCCTGAGGTACATAACCTCCGGCAGGCAAATCTAAGGGGATGCTCCTATCTCTTTTGCTGTCTGCTAACACTGAAATCATGATACACTTTGCTTTCATGAGGCTCTTTAAAAACATTGCCTTTTTTCCAAGAGGAGCAGCTATCAAGGAGAGCAAGCAACTCCCCAGATTTGGCTCAGGCTCTAGTCCCAGCATCTCGTCATCCTTCTCTCCCAGCCCCAGGGATGCTGGGAGGGCACCTCCCCAGCACACGGCACCTCTGCGGGCATCTCCCCGGTCAGAGCAGAGGGCTGCTTCCCAGCCACGGCACTTTTTAGCAGGCAGGCATCCTTTTATTTCCATCAGGGCTCTGAATAACACAGCTCAGGCAGTTTTTGTCTGTGGCTGAGGGGCAAATCCTGTCACCCACCTGCCTTCAGTGGGGCACTGAAAAGTGGGGGAAAACCGGCAGGGCGTAGAGCGGGGCTGGCCCAGCTCAGCACCCGGCAAGATACGGGCTGCTGGAGGGGGCAAGCGGCAGGGAACTGAAACTTGCTGACTGTGCATGTCAGAAAGACGTGGGCCACAGTCTCAGGAGGAGCAGAGAGGGGGAAGACTGTGGGGTTTCTTATTAACAGTTCATTTTAATACTTACAGCGTCAGTGAAGGGATAGCAGAAAGAAATACCTCGGCAGGGAGGGCTTTACTGGTAAGGCAGAATTGCAGAGAGGGCCCTGGGGACCAAATACTGCTCGGTCTTGTGCTACTGCCAGTGCACTTATTTCCCTTAAAGAAAACAAAACTTAAGTGACCAGTGACAGGAAAGTGGTTGGAAGGATCTGACTTCAGACACACATTTTCTGGCGTGGGGGAGAGCTGTAGAGAAAGATTTCAAAACTCCAGGATGGGGGAAATGGAGTTGAGGAACAGAAAGTGCAGCTTTCACAGGCTGGGATCCAGACCCCACCTACCCCTTAGCCCTTTGTTCCAGTAAATCAAAGCGTGCAGGCTGTGATCCCCATTTTACAAACAGAGAAAACGAGGCAGGGCAAAGAACAGGCAGCATTTCTCATCGAAGGGAGGTCAGCAGCATCCAAAGCCAGGCAGGGATCGTAGCGTGCCCTTCCCAGCAGAATACACTGCTCGGGAAAGACAAGAGAGGGATGGCATCCCTGGAGCAGAGGAGGGAACATCGGCTCTCACCAGATCCACTGCTGAGATAGAGCCTGTGGGAAGGGAAAGGAGAGCGACTTTCAGCCATCGCCTTGTGAATCCCGTAGCGCGGGGGCTGAACCACTGCGGAGCATCCCTGCGCGGCCACATCGGGCAGGTTCGGGTTTGTTTCGGTTACTAAAGAGGAGAAGTGCCCACCCAGGGGCTCTGGTGGATGCATTAAACTGGACCACCGGGCTGTAGGGCACAGGGGATCACAGTCTCCTCAAGCCCGCTCCGTGTCCTCTGGCTAATGTATTCAGCAGTGAGTTTAGGGGATCTCAGGAGAATGAATTGTCAGAGCTTCGGAAGCAAGCAATGGCAGGGGAATTACTGCTAATCCTTCTGCAGGCCAAAACACTCCAAAGGATTTAAAGACTGTTTAAAAAATGTTAAAAAAAAAAATAAAAAAAAGGACACCCTTCCCTTCTTTCATACATTTTGGGCTGGTCACCGGCTGCTGGCTGGGAGCTGAGAGTAAAGAGAAACTTTGAGGAGAAGGAAAGGATGAGATAGGGGAAGAAAAAAAGATAAAGACAGGAGATTAGATCTGGAGAAAAGCCTATCTTACCCTCTCTGGGAGTGTAGGCTGCAATTAAATCTCTTTTGCCTAACAATACCCCATTGTTATTTGCATAGTACTCAAGATGTGGCGATAAGGGAGGAAGGAGCCCCAGGCGGGGCATGCTGCAGTTGTTCTCTTATCGCTGCTGTGCTGCCGGCAGTGTTTGAAATCCTCTGGCTGGAGGGATAGGGGCCCGAGCCCTGGAGGGGGGGGATCCTTTGCCTCAGCTGAGGATCTGCCCCACCACCAGTAATAAATGATTTTTCAGCAGCTGTGGTGGGAGGATTTTGGAAGTGTGGGGCCATATACCCTCTCCCTGCTGCACATCTGGTTTGTAGATGTGGTCAAGACTTTACTTTCGTGCCCTTTCAACCCTCTCCTTAGTGGTCCTCTCCATGCACCACCTCAGCTGTGGTTCAGCGAAGGATGCTGTTGAAGAAGGGGTACGGCAGGGTGCTGCGGGGTGCCTAAAGCCTTTTGGGAAGCGGAGCCCATGCTTTGCCCATCAGTTCACAGCACAGAGACCCTGTGTGAGAGGGGGGCTCAGACAGGCCGGGGGAAGTGGGTGTGTGCTGCTGATGGGAGGGCTGAGATGCACGGGCTGGGTATGGCAGGAAGATGTCTGTTGCCTTGGGACTGTCCTCTTGTAACTTGAGTCCTGTAATTGAGAATGACTATAAGCAGAGTGAAGAATAACAAATTGTGTCCTGGAGGATTTTTTTGTATGAATTGGTTCACTCCCTCTATATATTGGGTAGCCGGGGCGGCAGGCGGGGGAGGGGCACAAAGGGAAATCTGGACTGGGCTGGTTTTGCCCTCCAGGGCTGTGGCCCTGCAGGGATGCTGAAGTGCTTCCATTCCAGTCAGCTGCCCTAGCTGGAGCCCCAAGGGCTGCCAGGCTCCAGCATGTCCCCTGCAGAGCAAGGCTGGTACCCATCGATGCTCATTTCCATCCCTCCCACACAGACCCAGGTCTTAAACAAATACCTGCTCTGGAGCATGGGCCATGGGGCACCTGCACGGACAGAAGACATATTAATACCATTGCTAAAGCTGAAGTGGCCCAAAGATGTAATTTGGGCACATGGTAAATACAGACGTACTTTCAGGTGCGGACGTTTCATTTGCTAAAAGGAGAGGCTGTGGGGGTAAACAACTCAAAGGAATGTTAGCGGAAGTGCCGTCACGCTTCTCTGATAGGGCATCCAGCAACAGTAATAGCTAAAATCACACTTTTGGCAGACCGAGGTCATAGTGAGCATTGCAGGGTGGGTATAAGGTTCCCCTAATGAACACATGAAGGCACGTACATAGCGAACTTCAAGGTCAGAGTTTCATATGTATTTAAATACATTTAAATGGTGACTCAGTCCCTCTCCTCCACGTGGATAGGAACAGGACTAACGCAGATAGTGAATGCTAGTCCAGCCTGAGCTAGCCTCCAGAAATTGCCCATGCTGGGAAGACACGGAGAGGAACATGCAAAGCACCATTTTCATTCAGGATGTCTCAAGATGATGTTTCAAGAGGGCGAACCAGGCTCTCCCAGCAAGGAAGCACTAAGGTGAGAACCTCACAGGTCCCGAATCTGGGCTCTCCCCAGCAGGACTTGCTGAACAGAGCAGAATTACCTCCTCCTTCTCAGGAGTGAAGGAAAACACATCACTGCTGCCTTAGTTGTTCTCTGAATAGGCACCGGTATGTAAAAACCTGATCTAAAAGCCACTTCTCAGAGGTACTGATTTCAAAACACTTTTTTACCACCATTATGCAAAAAGGTAGCACTTACAGACTCATCACAAAACTTCTGCCTTCCAGGTGCTTTAGGCTGTTAGTGCTAGAAACCCTGGGACCAAGGGTCTCAGCTGCTCTCCAGCAGCTGAGATTCACCCAGCTGCTAAACTGTGGCCACTTTCCCAGAGATCCTGCACCAATCTCTTTCCTACTCTTTTGATTCTTTTTTTCTTGATTTTCAAGGCTTTTAACAGAGCTGTCCTCAATTATGCAATGTTTCTATCTCTGTGCTCGCAGCAGTGCAGGAAGGTCCAGGCTGGCGGATTATTGACTTTGCCCTCTACATGACCTTGAAGCTGAGGAAGGTTGGCGCTACTGGCAGATGGGCTCCTCTTCTGCAAATCATGCTTTGCTGTCATTTGTCCCAATTCTCAGCCTGAGCTGCGATGGCAAAGAATAACTTGTTAAGGAATTGCTTCTTTCCTACCACGTTCAATTGCTCTCAGTTGGTATTGACTGACTGCACCCGCTCAAGGTGTTTTGCAAAAGGCACTTTGTGAAATTCATTCTGGGGATTCTGCGGTGTTTTCTGCTGCCTGGACTACATGGGTGATACACCCAGTCTAAGGTTTAACTTTCAGAGCGTCAGAGTAAGGGCTGTCATGGAAGTGGAATTGCCATTTTGTCAAAAGTTCTGCTTTTCAGCATGGTACAAAAAAGAAAAATCGTGAGTTTTCCCACAAAATGAAACTTGTGGTTTTTAATTTGGGTAGATGGAAACACTTTTACATTTTGGTTTTGCTTTGGGAGGCTAGTCAGATTATATAAATAGAAAGAAATTTCAAAATGAAAAGAATGAGAAACAATAGCATAAGCCGAAACCAACATTTTTTCAAATAATGTTGTGCAGCAATGTAACTTTTATTTGAAATCCTTTTTTCCAACCCCTCCAAAACACTGCAAAAATCACTGTTTCCATGCAAAGTGTCTGTTCCAAGATTACAACCCCATGCAATACTAAACCAGAAACCCTGCTATGACAATTTCTGTTCCACAGATTCACTACGCTACCTCATTAAATTACATAAACCACCTACAAAATAGCATTTCCCAAAGGACAAACACTCTTGCAGAAAAGTTTCAACCTGTTCCTGTCAAGTATCAGTCGGTCCAGAGAAACCAGCTGCTTTTCCTTGTTTTGTTGATTTTTTAACTGACACTGGAAGTCTGTGCTAATACTTGGGGAGGCCAAGGGAGCATTCACGCAGCGCTGTTCCTGCAGCCAGCCAGATCCAGGCGGGCATCAATGCAAATGCCTCTAGTTTTCCGCTTTTACATAATATCTCTGCTACAGTGTAGAGACCACAAATGCAATCATGCTAATGAAGGTTTGCTCCATTCAGAGCCCTCACTGCAAACCATATCTTGGTGATGATGATGATGCCAGCACATCATGATGACCTGCCTCTGAGACATCACCCTCTGCAATGCAAGTAAGACCTCAGCTTCATCTGTACTGGCATTTTGCATGGGTCAAATTAAGCACGTAGTGAAATCAGGACACATCCCCATTACAAAAATGAAATGAAATGAAATAGCTTGGATGCCACAGCCCTTTGGAGCTTCATCTCCATCTGTTTTTATGACCTGGGTAAAATAGATGCTTTAATAACTGGAACATGTTCAGCTATTTACATGAGAGATGAATGCAGACCTGCACGGATGCTTGGTTGGCTGCTCATTTATTCACCCAAAAGAGTAAATGATAGCAAAGCTACCTGTTGCACAGTGAACACTTTCAAACAACAATGCATGCCAACCTGTTTGGAGACATGAGAACATACAGAATTTTCCTTTGGAAATTTGCTTCCTATAAAAAAAGCAAATAGAAGTGTGTGTTTCTGTTTGAACCACAGTAATATTTCCCCCATTTATAGTATTGGGGAAGGTGTTTTGAGTCTTCCAAAAACAAATCTACTTTTTCTCTGCTAGGTAAATGGTGAAAATAGAATTGTTCACACAGCCTTTCCCTCCTGGACTTATAAACCACAACGTATGGAAGATGGGTGAGCCAGGGCAGGTTAATGACCCTTCGGGGAGGGCTGGGAGCTGCTCACCCAGCAGAGCCAGCAGCTGCGTGGATGGACATCTATAGCGCTTGGCTGTGCCCAGCACCCAGGTCCCATCAAGGGGTGTTGGTGTCACCAGCCAGCCTGTCCTCCTGAGCCTCGTTGTGCCACACAGCAAAAAAAATTAATAATCCCAGTTCTTTTGCTGAAGGTCTCAGCAATAAAAGAAATCGGCTTGTGTCTTCAAAGCACCAACTACTGCTGAGGCAAAGTGAAATCTCTAAATGCATGGAGGGAAGCAGGAGCCATAGTGACTGTAGGGCTTGCAGAGGATGAACCTCTTCCCAACTCCCTTGTTTTCTGAATGCCCCAGCCTCCAGTCTCTGTCCCACTGCACCGTCTCGCTCCCCTCACCCCTTCCAGAAGCTATGATGAGTTTTGTGCTTTCTCTCAAGCAGTAAGAAAGCCTGAGGCAACTCAGGTATCCATCTCTGCTCTGAATAGGAAGAGAAGTACAAGTGACTGGTTTCTTTTTAAATTGTACAGGCAGGAGCCTCCTCCCAGCATCACCCCAGCTCTCCTCCTAAAGTCGCTTTGATATTCAACAAACACTCACTTTTTAAACAATACTGTCCTAAACCCTTATTATAATGCCCAGAACCACCTGCAGGCTTTCTGAAACTCATTATTATAATTACAATCAAGAATCATAGGACTCTGCTTTGTGCCAGAAATACATATACACTGAATTGTTTGTAGAGAAGCCTCAGAGGGGAAGAGCGAAGGAGAAATGCTGCTTCAGTGCTGCTCAATTCAGGAGCAGGAACTCCCGCTCCATTTAATTTTTCCTCTTTTGTTTTCCTATTTAACTTGTAGCTGCTGAAATCTGGGCTAATATTTGCTTCGTCCTCCGTGCTCTTCTTTAGCCTCAATCCAGAGAACCTCGAGCTGTGCCCTGGTTCCCTGCACCTCCGCCTCCCCCCAGCACAGCACCCCCTCCCCAGCTCCAGCAGCCTCTGCCCCTGGGTGCGGAGACAGGTCTGCTGGAGCTGGGGAGCTCAGGACCCGTCAATGACAGCAGAGGTAAGGAACACCCCAATTTGGAAATCGCTGCAACAGTACTTAGCAGATGCAAAACAAACTTGCTGGGCATCGAGCTTAGTTTTATTACACCTTCATCTCATGGGTCACAAAAAACCTTAGAGAGGGCTGTGGGGTTTTTTGGTAGTGTTATCCCAATATGCTACTGACACGGCACATAGAGAGGGCACTGTGATTCAGCTTTTGCCAGCACAAGCCCTAGAACTAGCTCTCCCTCTTTTGCAAATAGTGTCTGATGTCGATCTTACTTATCACTGGCTTCCACGGAGATGTTGCTGACTGGTGCTTAGAAAAGTAAGATGGATCAGGCCCTTTCTTCTGAATAAATATCAGATCTGATTCACCACTCAATTGCTTCTGTTTTATCTCTGTAGAACATCATTGATTATAGAAGGATTTGCAAGTTTAAAACTAGACTAATTCAGTGATTAATCCCAACCAAAGCCTTCCGTAAATAGAGAGCAATACTCCAGCAGTGTTCAATATTCGACACATCAATGGCATGCTCTGTAATATGATTCAATGGCATTTAGACTTTCCTTCCCTTTATTCAGGGCAGTAATGGGAGACATTTAGTTTAGTTAACCCAGACTTTTCTCCTCTATCTCTTCTCCCTGCAAAATGTCAGGCACGTTCTCAGTGAAACAAAGGCAAAGCTCTCCCGGCCAGTGATTGTGCTGTTCAACGTAGCAGCCGAACCCTTGGAAAGGCTGACCGCATATGCTGAGATGCCCACTGGGACCAGAGGCTGCCACAGCATGATGGGAGGTCTGAACAGATCTAGAGCCCATTTCAAGCCATGGGCTGAAGACTCCTACATCACCTTCCAACAGTGAATTAAAGCTGGACCAGAGAGTAGCTGTAAACATCAAAACAGTTTGCTCAGGCTCAGTCTTGCTCGTATAGGGCAGTCCTACAGTGTACACTCAGAAATATTCAATGAGGAGAAGCAGGTGGAGCAAAGAAATACCTTGATTTTAAAGGTATCAAGCATTTCTGCAGCTTCTTCTGGTCCCACTGATCTTTGGATACCAGAAGAAAACCTCAAACCATTCTCTCAAATGCTATATAATTTAGCTATAAATAAGAGTTCCAGGTGATGGAAATATTTGGGGGTTTCAATATTTGGTCTTGGTCTAAAGAAAACTGAAATAAACATGTTGGGGAAATTTCCCACCAACGGCAACCCCCCACATACACACACACACTGATGACGTAACAGCTCAGCTTCACTGAGTAGCTGCCAGGTGGTCTGTGGCTGTAGGGCACCCCATTTCCCTCTGTAGGGTTTTTCCCCTGAGTCATGGTGCCTAAGGAGGTGGACCCAAGACTTTCAGGATCCAAATCTTGTTTCTGTTTCCCACCATTTTTAGACCCAAAAATCCTGTACTTTTGCTCTCCCCTGGAGATCCTGGGCTGCACTCAAAGCAACAGACCCTGAAGTTCCACTGGGTAAATGGCCCCAGGACCCAAATCCAGTTTCACAGGCAGACAAATGATGGTAAGAGCAGTCCATCTATTCATCAACCCACCAGGCCTGCGTGGATTGCTGGACCAGTTTGGTTGACAGCTACAGACACACACGGAGCTCAGGCATGTGCAGCTCTTCTAGCTGTTTTCACTCCTTAGCTTGCAAGTTCCCTTGAGAGAGGGTGACCAGCAAGGCAGGTATTTCTGTAGTGCTTTTACAGTGCTTCCATCCACTTCCTCCAACTTTGAATAGCCACAGAAGAACCAGCTTCTGAGCCACCAGCCATCAGCCAAGGCCAGGATGGGAGACAGGACAGAAGTGATCTCTTTTTCTCTCACATGAGCTTTACCTCCTCATGATTCCATTTTTTGCCTTGTAGCAGGACTCCTGTCAGCTGCCTCCAGAAGATGTGCCTGCTTATTTCCTTGTTTTTCCACTCCAGATAGGTGTTCCTCCTCAGGTATCGGGACAGGCCCAGCCTCTGCCTCAGCAAGGCCTTATTCACTTCTTCTAGTACAATCATGATGATTCCAGCCTTTCCTTCAACAAGCTGCCAGGACTGGGCAATGTCAAACTCAAAGCTACACCACTTGCTCTCCAGAAAGTCAGTAGAGATGACTGCGATGACATTTCTGCTACTCAGAAAACCCTCTTGGATGATATTGGTGACAATGGGTACCCCTGGTAGGAAATCCCTGTAGTAAAGACAAAGTTGGAAGGGAGGTGTTCCTCCTTCTAAGGGTTCCACCAGCTCTTTTATCACCCATTCTTGGTCTTTGCTGGAGTGGATAACAAATGCATCATAGGTGTCACCTCTTTCTGCAGAGTGTTTACACCCACTGAGCAGCACCAATGCGTAGTATAGCTGGAAGTAGTACTTGTAAATCAGGAAGAGAAACACCACTACTGCGACCAACATGATCACTGAGAATGCCACTGTGCTTGCATTAATTTGGCAGGAGGACAGAGAAAAGTTTGACAGGCTCATATTCTTCATGTATGTAGGCGTATGGCATATCATCAACTCCTTGTTCTGCAGTAGCTCCTGCTTTTCCTTGACCCATTTCAGAAAGTTCAGGTAAATGCAAGAGCATTCAAACAGGTTTTGAGAGATGTCTAACAGGACCAGACTATCAGGCAGGATTTCCAGGGCTGAGTCCAACAGAACACTCAGCTGGTTGTTGCTGAAATCCAGGGCTGTGAGGGCTTGGAGAGGCTTGTAGACTACAGGATCAAAGCTCAGTAGCTTATTGTTGCTGATGTTTAGCTCTTTTAGTTCAGAGAGGGCATCAAATGTACTTTGATCCACCTGTACTAATTTGCAACTTGAAATATCCAAGGTGTGGAGATGACTTAGGTTTTTGAAATTGTTGGCCAATTTATTGTTCTCAAAGGAGTTTCCTGCCATCTTGAGCACTTGCAAAGAGTTCAAGCCACAAAACGTACACTGGGATTTAACATGAGTTCTGGTGTGGGAAATATCGAGGTAAATGAGTTTCTGAAGGGATAGAAAGACAGGGTAGGAGCCAGGACCTAATAACTTCGTGTGCTGAAGGTCCAAATATAACAAATTTTTCACATTAGTGAAATCTCCAGTCACGCTGATGTCAGAATTGAAGCTTAGGTTCAAGTGTTTCAAATTTGGACACTTGAGAAACTGAGGAGAACAGCACTGAGTGAAGGAGAGGCGATTCTCACTCAAATCTACAACCTCCAGGTTACTTAGACTCTCAAATTTCTGCCGGAAGCTATTGAGGTGTTTGCTCTTGGTAATACGAAGCACTCTCAGCTCCTTGAAAAGAGACAGCTTCTTGGCAGGCACTTCCTTAAACTTGCATTTCTTGCATTCCAGCTGTTTAACTTGAGAGAACATAGGAACCTCAGACACCTCTTCAAGTTCGAGGTCCACCAACCGAATACTGGAGATGTTGCCTATGCAGTTAAAAAGAGTGTCTGTGTCACTGTCAAATTTTCTGAAACAGATTAAGACAAACTCTTGCATTTTTACCTGACACAGTCCACTCAAGAGTCTGCTGTGAAAGTCTACTGGTCTCTGACTGTTACTGAATTCTCCAAGTACTAGTCTGTTGACCTGTAAACCAGTCAGGCCTTGAAGAGAAGTGTGCATCGCATCGAAGTTCTCAAAAGAGGACCTTAGAACCAGCTCACCAAGGTGAATCTTTGCAAAGGACCCTGGCTCTATGTATTTTATATCATTCAAGGAAAGCACCAGTGTGAGGTTGAGACTGTTTGCTTCCCTCAGGGCATCAAGGTCTCCTTTGGAGATATATGTGATCTTATTGGAGAGAAAGCTCAGGTGCCTGAGAGAGGTCAGGTTGGTGAAATACTTGGGAAGCTTCAATGAAGCAATGGTGTTGTGGCCCAAATTCAGCTCCTGCAGGTTATGCAAGTGTCCAATGGGTAGGTCAGTCAGAGAGGCTATGTTGGTTTCTACCAATACTAGTTTTTTCAGAGATGCTAAGCCATAGAAGGCTGCTGTCCCCAGGTACTGGAGGGAATTGGCAGTTAAAACTAAGGTGGAAAGTTTATGAAGGTCCTTAAAAGAGTTATCTTCTATTGTATGGAGGTGGCACCTGTTGGGCAGGAAAAGAGAAAAAATGTGCATGAAACACTGTCCCTTTCATTACATGTTCACTAACACTACTGCACTAGGTGCTGGTGCAACATTCTCAGACTCAACCTCACTCTGGGGGTTGGTTTGGGTTTACTGTGCTGGGCAAAGCCACCACTCCCGAATGTGCAAAGGGAACCCTTCCAGAGCAGGACACCTTCTGTCACCTCCTCCTCCCTCTCTAAATCTGAAGTTCAATTGGAAAGCAAGAGACCTTGAGCCACAGAGAAGGTCAAAAATTCATGCAGGCAGCAGGAAAGAAGCATTTTAGATTTCTCTTTAGGTCAAAGTAACATCATAATGACTATTGTTGATGGCAGAGCCAAGAAAATACACCAGTCCCTTACACTTTGCACCCTCACAGCTTCCAGACTGTCGCTTCAGTCACATCTGGGCAGTCCCACTGACACCAGCGTGATGCAGCAGTAGCAAAGCTCACAACTCTCACAGCAGTTTTGCTGATGATATCTGAGAGGGATCAGACCCCAGGCCTGATGGCCCTAAATGAGAAAAGGGAGAGGGAAAAAAAGGGCGGCCACCTAAAGATGGTTTCACATAGGAAGATCCAAAATTTGACACCCAAACCTATTCTGCAATGTATTCAAGCAAAATTATCTTTATAATTCAGCCAGTGCCTTACAGCAAACCAGCTCTGCCACTCAGCCACTTTGGAGCTGTAACTGTGATGGGACTGAGTGACATTTTTCAGTGAAACAATTTACCCAGAGAAACTGTTGTCTCAAGTCAATGGAAATTATACATCAATTCAAATTTGCTAATAAGCCTCCCCCATCTCCTCCCCCAGATATGTGAGGAGAAGGGAAAAGAGAATATGCCGATATTTTAAAACAGCCTTTTAGAAAATGAATGTACCTTCATTTTGTTTTTTTTTAAAACTGTGATTAGAAAAACAGCTCACCCAAGATGTTCCACTTCAGAGTTTCTGTAACAGTGAAAAGTCTGACATTTTTCTTGTTCAGAGAGAAGTAAAACATCTTCCTCCTCCTTCCCACTCCCCAACCTACAAGATCAGACTGACAGACCCAGCTCTGTGCAGAGGGTGTGCACTCAGTAATTGGACTAAAAGCTGTACATCACTTGGCCATGGAGATGTGCAGACAGACAGACACAGAGATAAAGTCACAAGTAAAAAAAAAAAGTAAAAAAAAGAAGAACAGCCAAGACCAGCAGACCCCAAAATAGGCAACTACAGCGGCCCAGCTGATGAAGCAAGATTAACCAGTACCCACATAAAAGGACTCATTACCTTGTAAGATCCAGAAGCTGCAGTTCAGGGACTGATGAAAAATAATTTGGCTCCAGTGATTTCAGATTGCTGAAACTGAGGTCCAAGTGCTGGGTGGTATTTGGGACTTCAGCAGGAACTCCAGAGGCGTTCAGTCCCATGCATCTGAAAGTTTTGTTAGGGATGACCTGTAACAGTGGCAGATCCAATCATGGTCAACACCTGCTTTTCATGAAGTGCCAGAAAATTACACTGTCAGGAAAGCAGGAGCAGAATGACTAACCTTGTAGTTAATTTCTACATGAGCTGTCCTGAGTTCTAGGAAACAATCTTATACATCCTAGCATCTTTCCCACTTCTAATAGCCCAGGAAGAGTTACATGTCTTGCTGATTGAAACAGGCGCAAAACTACAGGATGGTGTTCCTGGAGGCTATGGATGAACCAGCAGCAACCTTTGAGAGAGCCAGCAAAAGAAACCCCCGGGGATGCTTTGTGTGTCCAGGATCAGCTCTCAGCTTTGTCACACTGAAGATAAGCAGGCAGTTCTAATCACAGTTATTCTGTAAGTAATAATTGTCAGCAAAAGTTTGCAAAAGGCAGTTGATCTGTGCCAGGTACTTGGGGTACTGGTGAAATCACTCTACAGTACAAATCAGGCGAAAATACTGTCTTTTGCAGAAAATATATACAAGGCTTGGATCTCTTCATGAAGGGAAACATAGTCTATTAACTGTAACGCAGTAACCTCAGAGGTACAGAAAGGCAACAAGAAGAAATTGTTCATGCTGCTGGTTCTGGTTCTCAGATGTTTTTGAGACCAGCATTTACTTCAAATACTTCAATTGCCTTGGTAACAGCCTTGGAAAAAAGATGGGCCTTCGTAAGACAACTAACACACAACAGACTTGATGCACAAATCTCCCAAGCAGAGGGAAAAGTTGCACCAGAGAAACAGAAGGATTTGTTGCTCGTTCAGAGATCACGTACCTCCAAACAGGGATTAAGGAGGCAGCTTGCCAGCTGTGATGGGACAAGCACCAGATGCAGCAGCACCACTGTGAGTGTCCACAGAGGAAGGGTTCCTCTCCTGGGCATCTTCAGGAGGCCAGGCACGCAGGAGAAAGCAGCATGGGTATCACTCAAGGACCTGGAGTGAGAAACCTCCTGAAATGCCAGGCGTTGTGTTTCACCACTCCTGCTTCTCACTGCATGTCACTGAGAGTTGCAGAAAACAAGGAGGGAAGTGAAACTGGTAGCTGCCGGGTTTCTAGACATGCTCTGAGTGAATTGCTCTTCTTGCAATTGTTTTTTAAAAAAAAGCCTTTTTTTAAAGAAACAAGAAAAAAGGAAGTAATGTAAGATATAGTTTGGACTAAAAAGTAAAGAGGAAAATGAGTTGTATCAGAGTGTCATTTGACTTGATTGCCTCACATTAGCTCAGGTCAAACTGACAAAAATGGGAAACTTGTGAAATTCTGAGGCAAATTTCTAGAAGGTCATGCTTCACATCTCATAATACAAATGCACTGGATAGACTGAATGACTGTCTGCCTTTGTACCTCTGCCACACTCCCTGCTACACCACACCAGCAAGTAGTGGAGAAGTGCTCAGCTGTGGCAGATGTTTTCTTGAGCCAGGTAACAACAGGTTTATCTCTGGCTGAGCTCTTATGGAAATGCATCCAGGATTTATCCATCTGGCCAGACCACAGTATTGCAATTATCGCAGGAACAAGTTGCACGCAGCCAGGCACAAGTAAATACTGGAGATTCATAGAGCGGTCAGAGCCCAGGACCTTACACCCTTCCCTTGGGTGGGTGAGGTGCTGGGGGCAGCAAGCCGGGACACGGACAAACACCCCAGCTGGGCTTAGAGCTGCTCTCTGCCCTGGTCACGCCTGAATCTGTGTTTGATGCCTTGCTACAAAAGTGAGTACATCTCAATACCATCCTTAATTTACAGTGCAGACACGGCTATTGTCTCTGGAAGAGGCTTTGTAAAACCTCACAGTTGGCAATATTAATTTAAATCAGCTGCAAGCCTTCTAATAAAGCTCCCTGCCTTCATTTACTCTGATAAATTGTAGTGCATTCATGTATCTACTCCTGTCTTTCTGTAGATAACTAAGAAGTGTTACTGGGAATCCAGCCATAGGGTTGCTGGGTATTATTAACACCACATAGACAGAGAAGTTGCAAAAATGCGAGATGAGGATGGCATACTAGCCTAGAAGTAGATGGAATAGGGAATGACTACTCATGAAAATCTATGAAAATTGATATTAAATATAAGCTGCAATATGAGGTCAGTGAGCAATCTACTCACAAAGTTTAAAATATGGTGGGGGAGGATTGGACTTCTTTGACAGGTCAGTAGAGGGCCACTGAGAGATAGGGAAATCCTAAAATAACAGATGATCTCTGCAATGAAAAACACACGGCAGCACAATGGGAGCTAAAACCGACACCCTGATGTGCAGCCATATAGTGCCCATTAAGCCAGCAGACAAAAAGTTTGTTGAAATTGGGCAAGTTCTACAAAGTCCCTGTTCTGAAAAGCCTCTCGTGATTGCAGGTATTTCCTTTTACAGATGGAATCAAAAGCGAATGGAAACAATTGCTGACTGCTTCTGTGCCTGGATTAAGGAAATTGGCAGAGCATCATGTGTCTGCAGAGAGGACAAATGAGTGCATCTTTTAGTATTCAATATGCAGAATGAAGCAATCCACATTTAATTTTTATCTAAAGCTCAGATGAGCCTGAAGTATGCTCTAGAAATTACCATTTCAATGGAGACTCACTGAAGATGCTGGAGAGTTTGGGAGCATCACAAAATCCATCCAACAGCTATGCTTAGGGGTCAAGTGGAAAGTACAGCTTGAAGGATGTTCAAAGAATGTGCTGCTTCTATCACAGGGGACAGTTTCACAACACACATTGTCATTTGTTCAAGGACAAATCATATAGAAACTGCAAGGGATGGGGCACCAGCAAGAAACATGCAAGCTAGCAAATCAGACCCAGCCACCAGTTTAGAAAGTCAATGCTGGTTAACTTCATATTCTTCAGCTTGTATACAACAATGTGCAATGACTGTAGAAAGCCATAACGTCTACGTAATTGCCTCCTTCGGTTCACAAGAAACAAAAGTATTATTTGGAATCCTTTAAAGTGACAAGAATAACATCTAAAATTAAACATGATTCACTGTGCTGGCAATTTACTGGTGGGATCATCAAAGATCTCTTAGAAAGGAGGTGTTACAGAAAATCTGTGTTTCTAAAAACACATGCCCAAGTAATCTTTGTTCTCCTGAACTTTATTACAATATAAGTAACACAACGGCTTCAAATTTGTGGACTCCAGCCAAAAAGAAAAGTCAGCTAAACTCTTGAACAAAACAACTGGTGATAGTCATGAAAACAAATAGGGCTGTCTGTGTCTATGGTGATTTCAAGGTCCCAGCTAAGGCTGTATCACAAGTGGATCAACAGCTATTACCCAGAAGAGAGGATGTATTTGCCTCAGTAGTCATCCTAAGCAATTCCCTATGTCTATCTGCAAATGGAGGCTGAGGAACGTGGCAAGAACTATTTCAAGATTAAACAAACCAGGTCATATTTTAAGTGAAAGGATTATCTGTAACAACTATTTGGTTGTGAGCCATGAATCAGATGGGAGAGAGCATTCCTGAAATGCTGGCACTTAGACAAGGCAGCTTTTGTCAAGCTAGAGATGAGGAGCACCACAAGAACTTCCAAAGGTACTTGAGAAGCTCAGGTATGTGGTCAGGCTACACCAGCTGACCCAGTGTTGCTCTCAGATGGGTCACAGCACTGGCCATATGCGCCTTCCTAACTAGCACAGTATCAGCTAATACAACTCGGCTTAACAGTCACCTGTGGTGAATTAAGCTTAAATCACGTCACATTGCAGCTGGGGTCCAGGCTCAGGGTGTGTAAACAGTTACTGAGTCCTCGAGGTTCACCTGACACGTCGCCAGTTCTTATAGTCAGGGAATCAGTCATCTGTCCAAGTCCGAAAGGTTGTCTGAGTGGATAGGAAAAGCAAAAGGAAACGTCTTGAAAACGTAACAGTATGTTAACATACTGTTAACATAAAACAGTATCTATAAATCACAAGGAAAAATGAGGGGGAGGGGGAAATCTGAAAATGGCTTTAAGATCTTTTTGCTGGAAATGCCACAAATATATTGCTTCCTGGAACTGCTGAGTCACCACATCCCACAGCAACACCTGGCTGACCTGGCAGACACGGGATAGAGACAGCGCTGATCCACACGCACCCTGTGCCAAGGCTGGGAAGCTGGTATCATCAGAACAGTCCTTACTAGGGTGCTTTGATGCCTGTAACTCTCACTTGTGATGCTTCCCCATATGAAGTGGGTGTAATAATCTCACACTTGATGGAGGATCAGCCTGGAAGACCTATTGCTTTTGCTTCTGGATCTTGTACCTTTGAAGAGAACAACATTCAGCTTGAGAAAGAAACTCTGCATTTAGTTTGGGGTGTTAGACAGCTTTGCTGCTGTCTGTTGGAGCAATGATTGACTCTAGTTACAGATCATTTAACTGCTAGTTTCAAAGCAAGGAGCATCAGTAATGCAGATTGCTTGTCATGCCTGTGACTGTAAGTGACAGGTAAGGACACGGAGGTGGAATCAGAGACAGTCTCTACATGCTGTATAGCACAGACCGAGCCCCAGCCCATTGCAAATGGTGCCACCTAAACCAAACAGAATCCAGCATAGCTAAGGTGTTTCCCATTGCAGAAAAAGACAGATACTCGTGTAACATAGGGGAAAGAGAAAAAAAACAAACCCAAAGCTAGTGTCCAAGTTAGTTTGATGAAAAGCAGTCAAGCCTACTTTGAAGTAGGTAATGTGTGTCATCAGAAGGGCTATTCCCCAAAGCCAAGGTCATATGAATACCCCAGAACTATTCAAAAGCTATTAGGGAAGAACTGTGTCAAGTAACCAGGGACAAATACACGACTAGAAGAAGTGATTAATCAGTGTCAGGATAGTCACTATATGTGGCAGCTACTCCATATGGACTATGTCAGGTCAGTTAGGAGCCCTACATTTTACTGAAGTCAATGTCTAATCTAAATGGTTGGAAGGATTTCACACAGATGGTGGAGGCATCCAAACTCGCTTGCCAAGCATTCGTGGACAGGCAGTGAGTGACGGTGGAGCTCCCCTGACCCCTGGAGAGAGGCAGGCTGGCACCAAACAGCCCCGGCAGCTCCCTGCCCTTCTGCCTCGGATGAACCACGATCACCCCTCAGCTGGCCACAGAGCCGGGGGTTCACTGTCGCCGTTGACGCGAGGATGTTTGCAGTGCCTTGGTATGAAACGCGCTGTGCTTAGAAGGAGTGTAATTGCTTTTCCACAGCCCTGAGAAGGGTGGATTTAGCACCTCAGACCGATTGCTAGCTTTTGCTACTGAAGCAACAATAGGACTCATTTTCTTTTTCTTTCCCCCTCCATTACATCCTTATTATGGTATCTCATAGCCTAATTTACATATGTTTTGTATTACTGTGGCTCTGCCTTATCCTACTTATTCCACCTCCTTTCCCCCAGTTCTCTTGATAATAACGAGTCTGCTGTAGGGCAAGGATTTATTCAGACTATCAAACACGAAAGGTGCGTAGGGCATGGAGGACTGCAGATCTCAGGGTTTTTAAACTGGACAGAAGAAAGGTTGATTTGTGGATTCAGTGCCACCACCAAAGCACAGTTAAATAGTAAGCCTCTACTACATTGTTCTGACACTCTGGGAAAGTTTGAAACAAGCTCTGATGAATTGCAGTTACTTGGAGAGATTACAGAACCTTGTTTTGAGGGAAAAACCAGACAGCTCTTAAACATAAGAGCAAAAAGCCATGTAGCAGACCTGCTTGCTGAAAGTACTGAGAGCATTGCCACCAGCCATGACCAATGCCTCTGACTCTTGAGCCTCATGTTTATGGTTTCACTACCATGACTCGACACTACATGACAGGAAAATGTTGCAACTGTGGCAGAAAGTGCAGGCGCAACTCCTGAAAGCTGTGGCAAAGTTCTTGTATGCGCATTTCCTAGAGGGAAAATGTAAACCGTCTCCTGGGGTTAGTTCATAGAATGGTTTGGGTTGGAAGGGACCTCAAAGCCCACCTAGTTCCAACCCCCCTGCCATGGGCAGGGACACCCTCCACTAGCCCAGGTTGCCCAAAGCCTCATTTACCTGGCCAAGTTGATAGCATACTTTATACATCAGCTTTTAAACATTAAGATTTTTATGCCATTTTACTCTACCAGGAGAAGAACATAGAATATTAATTGTCCACATAGATGAGAGCCCACTTCTATTACTTACAAAGCAATAAATTCCAAAAGAGTGGTTGAGCCGTATTTGCATGCATTTGGAACACCGTATTTCTGGAATCTGGAGAACCTGCATGGCTATTACATGTTATTTAGAGAGCAAAGACTGATTTGTTTACAGAGTAAAACCCAAAGCCAGTGTTTAGCTGATAAAGAGGAATTTATTAAAACACCCTTTTTCTCCCAAGCTCTGTTCAGTTCTGTTTGCAGGTGCAAGGTTAGGTCATCCTCCTTCAGCCTTCAAGCTAGACCATGGCCTCCAGTTCTTCCACCAGTCTTCCAGGACAAGGCAGCTTTGGGGAAGTTTTCAGCATTTCGTTGTCCATGAATTACATGCGCCAACCAGGACAAAACCATTTCAGCTCTAGTGGAGGAGAAACCAGGCTGGCCAAAAGGGAATAGCAGTGGGAGCAACATGAAGGGCATTAACACTTTGCAGATGATGAGAAACAAGGCGTTACAGAAAGCTTTCAGGAGACAGGGCTGATATACTAGGAGAGAAGTTACCCAGGAAAAGGAGTGACATGAATAGCACAGGAAGTGCCCTGAAAGCCTGACCACAGAGAAGGGGAGGGAGGAAGGAAGGAAATGGGAGGTAAAGCAGAAGTTTCATCTCCCATAGAAATAGTTAGCAGTTATATGGGTACTGTACTAATGCTCCCACACCCTGAACGCTGCTGCTGTAAGACACATGCAGCCTGGTGTAGGTCAAGCCAACCTCACTTTTAGAGTTTGCCCTCAAATAGCTATGCAGGAGGAGCCTTCTTCCCAATGAGCACCTGCCTGAAGAGGCTGCAGCAAAGTGGTCGTACCAACATAACCATCAGCTTGTGGGTTCATCACTGTAGGTTCTTTCTGCTGGTAGAGGCAGCATTTTGGTGAGGCAGCAACTGAAGTGAACCAATGATGACAACAGGCCAGGAAGAAAGTAGCAACGAGAGAAGTGGAGAAGGGGAAATATGACACAGCTGTATCCTGGAAGGCAGCAGTAGAGAATGAGAAGATGTGATCCCAGAGGTGGAATGTGGACATATGCCAGCCACAAATAAGTGGGGTTTAGGGGGTTCTTAGATGTGGAAGATATTCAGCAAACAAAGTAGACTTGGCATGGTGGCTCCATGCTTAGAACAAGATGGAAGAGACATGGAAACATGCTGAGGGAAAGAAAAAACAAAACAAACAAACAAACAAACAAAAAAAACCTAAAAAAGGGGGATTACATGGGGCCATAAAGCCATGAAAAGATCTCAGAGGAGATACTAAGGTAATTCTCACCTGTCCTGACCAGAAATCCCCCTCACACAAGACAGTACCAACTCCTTGAAACCAGGAGTGCGTTTATTCTCAAATAGAACAATAAAAGAAATGTTTCTTGCAGACATTAATGTTTCCCAACAATTAGCAATACACTGAAATCTCTGAATGTTCAGTCTGACCCTTTTCCAAAGTCATGGTATGACTGCCTCACTCCAGTCTGCTTAGGAGGGAGTTTGAAATCCCATGGCAGGTATCGCACCCTCACCCCCTCCCTTTTTCAGGGGCTAAGGACCAGCTTAGCGTCTCAGTTTGGTGCTTTTCACAAATAACTGATGAGCATAGGATGGCTGTTTACAAAACAGGAGGGGATTACCCAAGGCAAAGGGTTGTGCAACACTCCACGCTCCACCACAGCAGTCAGCAGTGGAAACCAGAGGCCAAGGAGGAAAGGACAAGTGCTTTGAATCTCAGCGATTCATCTCCCACCCCACGTGCGACGGGATGTACTGTGACCTGCTCAAAACAACCTGGAACAAGGGCAAAGCCCAGCTGGGATCATCAGTGGCGTCTGGGAGGGACAGCAAGCAGCATACCCCTCTCTCAGCAGTTCTGGGCCTGGAAGGAAGGGCTGGCGATGTCAGCAATCACCCCCGACTTGATCATTGTCAGCAGCCAGTTCCTCTCAGCAGTGATATTGTGCTGAAAGAGCTGCAGGGACAAGAGAGGCAAAAATACAGATTATTCCTTACAAAATGCACTGGATCCTGCCCAACTCAACTTTGCCTGCAGCACCTAGCAGGACTTCCACTGCACAGGAACCTCATCACCAAACTAGCACAGATGAAAGGCACCCTGAAGGTACCAGCATCTGTGCCCAAGCTGCTCTCTAGGAACAAAGCATGTCCCAACACATTCCCCTGGCATGACCCCAGAAGGAATTTCCATGGCTAACACCAATGACAGTTACTAGACATCCCAGCTGCTTGACTCCCAGCTTTGTCCGGTAGGTTCCCCTACGGAGGACACCTTAGTTTGAAGGGGAGGCATTTTCTACCTCTTTTTCCCGTGAGCGACCCGTATCGTAATAATGTATTGGTGTAGTATTGTCATGGTTGCCAGGGTAACCAAAGCCTGCAATATTGACCTCTTGGCACATATGGAGGGCTAAGTTCAAAGCAATGATTCCCGTGGTGGCATATCTCTGGGAAAGGAAAAAAGAGAACATGTTTAGGATTTCAAACTCATACTTTTGCAATACTGACACCAGCAACACCTTTGTAGCTGGGACCAGTAGCTTCTTCCACACTCAATATAGCAAAAAAGTACGTAAATAAAACAGGACAGATGCCTGGACAGCATTCACAGAACTCAGACAAGGAGCATCTTATGAAAAGATGCTGCAGAAGATGAGGGCTCAGGTACATACAATCTCTGGGATGACAGAACAGAGCTCCACAGAAATCAAAAAGCTTCAAATGGATGGAATAAGTACACTTTTTAACAAATCCACATCCATGCAGGTGCCTATACAACGTCTCTGCATTTCTGTCATTTCCATGTGCTTCCGTGTGTATTCCCTGCTGGCAGCCCTCATGTGATAGCTCACTTTTAATCCACGCATTAAATTCCTGTCCCTGGCCTGCGTGCTACAAAACTGCCTTCTGCTCACGTAAAGCTAACATGGCCATGTACAAACTCAAACGCTGCATTAAAAGCTTTGTGACTGAGTGGCACAGCCACTGTGCTCGCGAGCAGCTGAACATGCTCTCTGGTCCCCAAGCCTAACAAAGCACTTTACACTCCTCGCCTGGATTCTCCCACTTTGCACTTTCCAAACATTTTAACAGGGAAATGTACTTTTTTTTTTTTTTTTTTTTTTTTTTTTTTTTTTTACAGCATTGCTTCAGCAGTCAGGGACTTGACATCTAATCTCAGCCCCAGCCAAGACTCACTGCATGACCTTGGACAAGGTTATTTTGCCACACCAAGCCTTCAAGCTTCTTCTGCATTTGTGCAGATTATAAACATCCTGGTAGTGCCTGGCAGGCTTAAAGTTAATTAAAGATTGCACAGCATCATCACAAAGATCATCAGGACCAAAGACAAAGTATCATTAGATTCATTAATGAAATAATCCTCCATCATGCAGTGAAGGGGAAATCTGCACTCCAGAAGCGGTGGGCATAACAGCCAGCCTCAGGCCAGAGATCTGTGAGGACAGAGTGTTTTAAGGAATGCCAACCAAAATTCCTCCCATTTTATGCTAGCTAATTATCAGTAATGGTCTTCAGACAGGGAAAGCACAGGAACACGTATGAAAGGGCTTATACGGCACAGCTGCTCATCACTAGAAAACTAGGTTTACTGAGATCTAGAACTATGGACAGGAATATAACTCTATCCAGGGACTTGAATGCAAAATGGCAAGGGGTGATGGGGCAGACTGGAATAGCACTGCAATGCTGTGACAGAGGGGGAAAAGTCTTCCTTTTCTGGGTATGAGCAGGGCTCCAAACCTGAAGCACCATGCTATAGGGAGAGACCACATTTTGAATAAATGCAGTAGAAGACTGCATTTCTAGAGGAAGGGACTAGCCAATTTAGTCAACAGATTTTCCTTCCCCTTGCACGGCACTGAGTCGGTAAGGTACGATGGAAGACACAGAACACTGATACTCATCTCTCTGCTTTCCGGTACAGTATCATACCCTGCTTGACTCGTTCAGCTGCAGCAGCTTGTACGTCGCTTCATAGGTGACATATGGGTTGAGAATACGTAGCTGAGAGATGTTCCCGTTCCACTCCTGGGGGGGCTGGCGCCCTGATATGTCTGATAATGATCCCTGAGCCGGCTGTCATCCACTGCTCTGGCTGGGTGCTCAGAAGGACTCAGGAAAGTGTGGAGAAACAAAGGATTCCCTGGTCTTTTCCACTCATTCTCATACACCTGTATCCAATGTGGCTGAGACTGGGGTCTTTCTAATTAGTGAAAAAATAAGGTCTCAGGTATATTATGCAGCTTATTAAATATCTGAAAGATACATGATTATTAGAGCTATTGAATATGTCACTACAATAACCTGGTTTGAACCTTCCCTCATTAAAGACTTCTCACCTTGTTCCTTGTTTTCAGCAATACTTCCATCAGCCAGAGGAAATCCAGGGGCTTGAATGGGACAAACACCATCAGTGTATCATTGCCATTGTTTTCCAGAGGGTTGGGCAGAGCTGATTCAGGGAAGAAGAGGCGGATGCTGGTTCTCTTGCCCACATCTATCTTGTGCTCTTTTACTGGAGCATCATTTAATCTGAGAATCAAAGTCATAAGGGCAGGATTTGTCTAGTTTCGGTATCACTTGTTCCCACCCATGGAAGCAGCTGTGTACTGTCAGATACATGACTGGTCAAGTGAACTCACTTGAGTGCACCAACACACATTATGGCCCAACCTGGCAGCCTGGTTCCACAGTATGGAACACCTCACACAGACACACCAAGAGTTCCTCCCTTGTAATAAAAAGACACACAGAGGTGGCAGATAACTGCTATTTTTCAGATAGGGAAGTGAGGCACAGACAAATTAAATTACTTTCTCAAGTCAGAGTAAAAATACATGTAGTCCTGTCAGACTGGGATTGCCTGCCACTCCACCAAGCTGGAGATGGCTATCCAGTTCCCAGGTATAACATCTGTGAATGAGCAGTACAAGTTCTGGCTCGTGCAGGGCCTGTGCTTGGCCACAAACTGCAAGAAAATTCTTTGATTATCTGAGCTGATAGATCCTAGATGTTATGTTTGCCAGGCAAGAAAGTCACATGCACATTATCACTTCTCAGCCTCTGCTTAATTGTTAAGGCTTTAGGGAGAATTCAGTACCTTATAACATGGTGAGAGTCAATCATTTTCCCAAACCGTTCGCCATGGATGGAGTAGCCATTGCCGACCACAATGCACCTTTGGCACCATAAGCTGGCAAAAGAATAGATTGAAAGAGATGAAGTCCTTCTCTGACAAGTATGTCCACCAGATTAGATTAGCATCCCCTGAGGCCCTTCTTGATGTGCCCAGGTAAGTGCTGGGGTGGCATCAGAGGACGGAAGCCGTGACTAGTAGGACTCTGGCTGTATCCTAGCCAGATGGGTCTTATCATAGTGACCATAAGGCAATGCAGTGCCATCAACATACCAGGACAATTGTGAGGGATCTCTAGTCAGCTAGAGGACACAAGACACTAACGAAATAGAAAGTCAAGGCAGAACTGAGGGAGGCACCCAACTTTCACGTTTGGGATGGAGTTAGAGCAAGAGAAAATAGATGGGACAGGGCAATACTGAGAACGGATATCAGGGTATGACAGAAGTTAAAGGGAGGGAGCTAGGATCTAGCAGCTTAAGTTCATCAGTACGAGAGCTGCTTGAAAGAGCGTGTTTGAAAGGGAGAGAAAGAGAAACCTACTGAGAGAGGAGATGAACAGTGACAGGAGTGAGAGGCAGAGAGGGCTGTGAAGTTGAGCACTGAGAGAGAGAACTTTGAGTAGCTGCAGAGACCAGGGCTCTCAACCCAGCTATCACTTCCCTCACATGTCTAACCCCAACACCCATCTCCAGCCCAGTCTTTGTACCTGGCAAACGATCTAGGCAACTCCTGCTGTGGAAGAAGCTGCAATGTGGTAACAGCAGAGAGAACTGGAAGACAAGAAATTGAAGAGTCATCTTCAGGGGAAGAAATGTGGCCCCACCACTGCCAACAGGCCAACTCTCCTTTTTATTTTGTTCTAAAGAGACGCCCAACCCTGTCCAAACTGAGGCATCTTTCCACATAAAACCACATGCACTTTATGACCAGCACTACCAGCAACTAAAGCTGCTCTGTAGTACCTCACACTGAAGAGGGCAAAAGGCTCTGACCCACGCAGTATCTTCTCTCCATTGGCATTTGGTAACTTCCACAATGGTTCCTGCTCCATCCACAAGAGCAATGCTGACAGCCTTCCCCTTTCCATCCCTCCTGGCACAGCTAGAGCCTGGAGTTAAAACTCTGCCCTCTTCCTCCATCACCATCATCATGGCCTATGACCTTTTCTCAAAGGTATGCCATTCAGTCAGTCCAGATTTCCTCTGGTGCACCCTGGTGCCCAGCTGTATTTCCATCTCCTCTGCAGCATTCAAGGCTGCCCCATAAAGGGAAGGCTTTCCAGCTGCACAGTGTCCATCCAAGACACAACAATGCTGAGGGAAGAGCATTGTAATACCTGAACTCTGCAGCCCAAAAGGCAGTTTACGGAACCGCAGAACTTTTTCAAGCTCTTTTCTAAAAGGTCTGTCCATGAGCAAGTATAAGGATTTGCTGGTCAGGAAAGGCTTCCAGTGAGATTCAAACCTACCAAGAGAGATTCAGAGAGGCAGCAGTTTAGGGATGAGTGGAGCAGTCACAGCAGTATCAGACACAAGGACTAGGGCAGCTGAAGGAGGCTGCATAATGAAGAGCTTTAGAAAGCTACTGAACTATCCTGAAGTACTTCCCAGAAATGACCCACATCTGTTAAACACAGTCAATACTGCTGTTTCTCATCTACCTTCTGAGCAGCAGTGACAGCAAAATCTCATTTCCCTCCAGTTCTGGCCTCCCAGTTCCTCTCCCTTTGCCATCATTCTTTCTATACACGTTTGGGGAACACTTATTCATCCTTTCATTGTTTATCCACAAGAGGAGAGAGGGGCAGGATTCCAGTTACATTTCCAATTTAATTTATTCATTCATTTCATGACAAAGCTCATGACATCCATGACAAAGCCTTGCTACACACAGATCAGTTCAACAGCGCATCTTTTCTCTCTCTGATTGTCCTTCAGAGGACATTTTACACACACATCTGTATTGCATCATTCTGCTGGCCTGTTGACTCACTTGTCATGATGTCAAGATGCCATTGTGCAACAGTTAGCTGAACTTATCTTTATTTCCCTTCCTGTGTATCTGCACATAAACCCCAGACTGCGAGTCTCCACCCATCAGCAGCCACTGAAACGCTGATTCATCTCTCAACAAAATTCCCCAAACAAATGAGACATGGCTAAAAAACCTTCCAAGAAAAGGCTTTCTCCACACAAAGCATCTCTGGCAAGCACCAAGATGCTTCCTGTGAAAGAAACAAGGTTCATTTCTTACTAGCCCTTCCTAAAGGCTCTTGGATTGTGGCCTGAGAATCAGTGATAGTTCAGGAGGTCTCTGAAAGAGGTCTGTCAATATAGAGTTTTGAGCTCCTGACCATATTGTCCTGTCTCCCAGCTCCCAACCACTTCTACCCCATGAACAACACCCCTCGCCCCCCCAAGAGCACATAAAGGGCTCCTTTACACAAAGGAATTTGGGTGGAAAGAAATCTCCGGAGACCTAATGCCAAAGTAAGGTCAAGCTGTTCAGGACCTTGAATTGTTTGAGTTTAGAAAAATCATCGGCCTCAGGCAAGCCTCATTTGTTCCTCCAGATAGAGACAAGCAATGAATAGCACTATGGGATGTCCACAAGGCACTCTGGAAGTGACCGTCAGCACCAGGGGGTCTCTGCTGAAGTCTAGCTAAAGCACCTCCTGGCTCACTGATGCTGTTTCATCCAGCTACTTTTCTGTCTGCCCTCAAGTCACTGCCAGGCAGAACACAGTCCTCCAAGTCCCCAAGGATTCATCTTACTGGGTGAGCTGTTTCTCATCCCGGTTTTATCCTGGGAGAGTGGTTGCCTCTTCTTTCCACAATAATGAATTGTCCCCCATCATTAGCCCAGACCACAGTAGCACTGAGGTCAGAAAAGGGAAGAAAAGGTAACTTACTCAACGTTATTTTCATGTGAGTTCATCACAGAGTAGTACAGGATCTGCACGCACAGACCTGCAGAAGGCAATGGAGAGGCTGACGCAGGTGGAGCAGCCACGTGGCTGCAGCACTCCAGCTAGGACCACCCCACTGCACAGCCCACAGGACCTCTCCCCCCTGACAGCATCTCCCAAGACCCTGCAGCCATCAGACCTGCAGGCAAGCCCCTGTTTCAGAGTTTGGAGCCTCCACGTGGCTGTATTTGAGTTAGCCCCTTGCTAGACAAATTGAAATGCAGCCTTCTGTTGATGAGCCTGAGTAAATGCAGCATCTTTTCCCAGCAGCTAAGGACACTTGCTTGCAAGCTCAAGCCTCACAGCGCTCTAGCAATCACTCACATCAATCTGTAAAATGACACAGCGACAGTGCAGAGACAGGAAGGGATTGACCATGGCACTCCCTGAGCTGGACAAGCCCTTGGCCCCTCGGCATGCTCCCTGTGGGGCTTGCCTGGTCCCAAAGCTTGGCTCCCCTCCCCTGCACCCACAGCCATCCTGGCCATGCCCACTGCTGGCGTGAGCTGTGGAGTCCCACATTGACAGACAGGCTCTGTCGCTCCTTTCTCCCCATGGCTGTCAGCTGGCTGCTCCTCGGGATATCACAGGGGACAGGGGATCGTGAGGACCTTCAAACAGCCCGTTGCACAAAATGATGCGTTATCCCACAGACAGGCAGTAGGATGCAGCTGCAACCCACACCGCGGTTCTTGTGTACAAAGCCCAGAGGACAAAAGCTTACAGCAATAAGAAGAAATGCACATGCAGGAGAAATCCTCCAGTCCTGACCACTGCTGCTTCCCAGGCTGAAATCAAGAGGTTCATGCCAGAGAAAAGATTAGCCAAAAGCAGTTCCGTAACACGGACGACAGCTTGTCTGAGGAGCTCTTCACCTTGAGCAAGGTGCTGTGCTTATTCAGAACATGAGTGCAGCTCACCCCGAGTGCCCTGCTCCACACGGGTGAATTTGGGACTGCAGATGCAGAGGAGAAAAAGCCCTCCATCATTTGCACCCATCTAAATAAAATTACACTGATCACATCTTGGTCATTAAGCAGCAGTGACTTTTTCTGTGACAAACAACCAGCTTTTCAATGACAGTATGAAATTAGAATTGGGTTTCTTTTACTCTTGGAGGGAGATCGCAAGCAGTTACATACACTTGTACAGGCACTGTATCAGTGGGTCTCTCCTGGACCTCCTACACACACCTCACAGAGGCTTTCATCAGCTGATTACTTCTGGGCTGGTACACATATACACATAACACAGGTAAACACCCACCTCTGGACCCTAATCCTGCAAAGATCGCAGCAGCATTTATCAGAGGGTGACTGCTAGACCTCCCACACACATAGAGGAATTTAATTTGTGTATCACGGAAGCGCATTAACCCTGCTCTAGCCTCCCACAGCCCCGTGCACACATATCACACAGGATGCAGGCCTCACACAGGTGTTTGCAAATATTAACACTTTTGAAAGCAGTTATTCCTCCTTTGCCCTCACTGCAGAGGCAGCATATTGGGTGGGCACAGGAGAAAATTCACTTTACAATTGTGCAAAACAACAAAAAGATTTTTGTACTTTGGGAAACAAGTCACCTTTTAGGTGCATTTCTACTCTCCACACCCCTAAAGACTTGATTTTCTGAAAATACACCCAAAACAGGCACAGTTAAAGCCTCTCTGGAGAAGCTCAGCTTTGCTAGTGACAAACACGAATGCAAAGCCTGTGCACAGAAAAGCTGCATGTGGTGGGGCCATTTGCAGAAGGTGGCTCAGTGTTGGGGAGACACAACTGCTGGAGCAATCAATATGCAGCTAGGAGGGGACACCGTGACCAGGGCCTGTGCTCCTGTTGCTGATACCCATGTGTTGGGAGCACATGTAAGTCTGGACACCTATGTCTGCGTGTGTCTCATTTATGGAAACATGTCTCCTCCCTCCCCTCTTCAGTCACATCCCATTTTGGGGATCTCCAGCAAAGATGACAGTGGCAGGAGGGTCCCCTCCTTCTGTAGAGCCCCAGCCCAGCAAGGCCCTACAGCGTGGGGACACAGCGGTGAGTGCTGGCTGGGAGAGAGCAGGGTTCAGCATGCATTGAGTTTTTCTTACCTACACAGAGCCAGACCACCAGCTTTTTGCACTGGAAGAAGGCAAAGAGCCTCCCTGCTATGGATCCGGTGCTCATGCTGTCTCCATACACATCCTGCAAAACAGTAGAAACACCACCAGTCGAAAACCAGGCTGATAAGCTTTCGCCAGGCACTTCTGCAGAGTCAGACAGGCTGCACGTCCGTCCCACAAGCCTGGACTTCCTGATGCCATGCCTCCATCCCTACAGCGCTGGTCCCTGCCATGCTCTGTCTGCTGACCCACAAGACCCCTGTGCAGCTGCACTGAGTCAAGCCCTTATCTCACTGTATTGCTGGGTGCTCTGGCTGGTCAAGGCTGTAGATAAGGACTCAAACTCTCTGCCACCATAGGCAGGTCCCACCTGTACCCTGAGCCCCAGAAGCAGGCTCTGAACCAGAAAGAGCAATCAGGATCAGTGTGGCTCATCCCACCACCTGCAGACGACCCAGGGGCACAGCTAGCATATCCAGTAAGCACTGCAGGCACCTCACCGCTTTCCCAGGGACATTTCCTTCTTGCAGCCCCACAGTTTGTTCCTCCAACAAGGGACAAGAGAGCCTGCAAAATGTTGCTTTGACTGCCAAGCAATAAAGTCCTGTGATCAATCCTCATAAGCCATGGAGTTTGTAGTGTTTAGGTGTCTGAGTCTGACTGACAGCCTTAATTATATAGGGACAGCATCACAGCTCAGAGACAATTGCTGGTTCAGGCTGGTGAAAAACAGGAATAATATGCTCCTCTCTTATAGGGATGGTGCAGAAAGTGAGAGCTCATCTTACCCATCTGATGGTGATCATCTAATTATCCTCAATGAGCTAGATACAAATCCCAGCTCAGCAGGGGGAAGTGCTCTGTGATGCTCTCAATCCACCTTCTTCTCCCTATACCCTGGCCTGTAAAAAGACCTTTGCAAGGCTGATCAATCCATCCAAGCAGATCCTTCTGCCACTGCCACCCACCTGGAGCACTGCTGCCCTCTGAAACCCAGGGCTGGCAGCTGATGCTCCCCCTGGCCATGCCAAGGAGCTCCAGTGATCCCTCAGCCGTGGGCAGCACCCGCAGTGCATCAAATAGGAAGCCCTGGTAGCCTTGCAGACTCACATTGTGCTTTTGCTTGTAAATGGGGTCTCTCTTTCTCCTGATCTGTCAAACTTTGCGTTTAAAACTAGATGCAATGCTTTCAGTGTCTAACCAGACTTAGGGAGAAAATCTTCAGGTCTGGGCAGCAATTTGGTACTTGCAACTTCCCATCCCTCTCATCTGTCCCTGGAGTTAGTATCAGCCTGGCACATGTAGGAGTTTCTTGCTGTTTTCTGCTGCTGTGCTTTCCCCAGGGGCAAGCTAAAGCCAAGGGAGGGACAGCAGGTATAAGCAGTCCCATAATCGAATACAGCAACCATAGGGGGTTAATTTAACATTTTGCTTTTAAATGAAGGAAAGAGGCAGGGTCAAGCAGGTGGAAGATCCTGTTTCCTTCTTATTCTTGGGACAATCATCTGAAACCAAGCCATTCCACCTGTCCTGCACATGGACTGGAGCAGGAGCAGTAGGAGGTGGAGGACAAGCAGCTTCAGAAAAGGTGTCTTGTTGCTTTCAGAAATGCAATCAGGTTTCTTCACGCAGCCGGGGCTTTCACCAGCACTTCCCTCCTTGCATTGAGCAGAATAGTCCCAAAAGCCTGTGTGCATACATGCACTCGTTCATGCAAAATGCATCCTGGCTGCCAAAGGGCTTCATTTGCCCATTTCTACTTCTCTCAAGCCTTTTAGGATTCTTTTCATAGAGGCTTTTTCTCTGTGATTTTTTTTCTCCCTTCCATTTTAATTAAGGTATTTGTCTTCACAGCAGGAAATGTAAACTATGCAGCAGACAATCTTGATATATATTTTAGAACAGGAAAAATTATTTAGCAAAGCTATTATCTTCAGATATGCACAGAAGCAATCACTAGCCCTGTTCCTAGAAGCCTGAAAAATCAAAGAAAAAAAAAAAAAGGAAAAGAGAGATGCTACTCCTTTAAAAATTAGAAAAATGTGATGAACAAGTTTTTAATTCTGTGCCTAGAAATGAAGGGTCAGATTTTTGGCAAAGAAAAGGCCATTCCTCTTAGCAAAATGCAGGAGCTTTTCCTTAAGAAACTGCAAGAGCTGAGGAGTAGCTGAATTATTTGAAAATGTGCTGCTCAGTTTTACCACTGAAGAAGGGCTGGCTGCTAAGCACTAGTGAAAACCTCATTTTGTCTAAGTTTAATTGGCCGCTGAGTGCTGCTGAAGATGTGGTCTGGGTTGCGTGTGCTGACTCAACCTGGAAGTCAGCCCTTTGTGCCTGTGCCGTATGCTGTTCTTGGCTGCACAGGGGATCTGAAAAGGAAGGAGCCAATTTACTCCTCCGTGCCTCAGTTTCCCCACTTGCAAAATGGAGATTATCATAGTTGAGGCTACAGACCTAAAATCATTGGCATAGAGCAGCTACAATGAGTCACTGCAGCAGACCAAGAATAACACAAAAATACCTAAAGAGATGAGGCACTCTCTATTCTTCAGAGAGCAATTGATTAGTTGAGCTATACTGTGATTTTTGTCCATTGCAAACTTGAGAGAGATTGCAAACTTGAAAAAAAATGGCCTAGAAAATGAGAGTGCATTCTTGCTGATTCTCTTTCCCTCTTCCCACACCACTCCCAGCCTCTGCCTCCCTGGCTCCAGAAAAAAAAAATAAATTAAAAATCAACTTCTCTAAATATTGTTTCTCTCACATCAGCCCAGCAGGAGAGGCAGAAATCAAATTATAACCACCGAAATAACCATCAGTGCTTAGTGCCAGGAGGGTGGGTGGAGACACTGGAACATTTTGCTTTAGGTTTCCAAAAAAAAATAAATCTATCTTTATTAAAATAAACAAGTGCAAAAGAAGAAAGAGAAAGAAAATCAATCAGCTGCATTTACAACAGGGAGATATCAAGCAAAGAGTGCTCCATCCAGAGAGACAGATGAGAGCAGCAGGAACCAGACCTCCTCTGTCCTCCTCTTTTGGAAGAGGTTTTTTTCCCCTCCTCTCCTGGATGTATGTCTTGTTCCTTATGGAAAAGTACTAGAGAGAAGTTTTTCCAAAGGGTACAACAGGAGGGGGAAAAGCAGAGCCATCCACCTTGTGTCCACCAGATAATTCAAGACAAACTCTATGAAGGGGATCACACCGTTTTTGATATCTGCAGGATCCGGCAATAATTTGGGCAGAACTTGCTGGGTTTATACATCTTTAATTCTTTGTAGATAAGAACAGATAAATACCAGGATTGTCACATCCAGATATTTTTACAGAGTTTCTCTCCCGCAGGGATTATTTCAGGAAAAAGCATGTGCTATATGGAAATGCCGTTGCAGCCTTTCTGTTCGTCTCTACAGCTCTCCCTGGTTTTTGGCTAGAGGATCAGCAGCTTCAGGAACCAGCAAACTAACAAATCCACTTGCACTCTTCCAAAACCCAGCTGCCAGCCAGCAGGATATTATATGCAAGACCTGCACCAGGGCTTGCTTCTCACCGGCATGTATTTCAAGACCATCTCTCTGCCTCTGTGAGCTCAGGAGGTGAAGCTGGACAACGTGGCAGCAACGGGGTCTGAGCAAGCCCAGGGCACAGGCAGGTTTCCTCAGTGCGCCCAGGCAGATACATTCGGTGCACGTTGACCTACAGGTGCTACTACCTGGATTAGCCCTAGACCTTCCTGTCTCGCTGCCTGGCTAAGCACAGCGGGTCTCTTTGGGGAAGGGCCTATGCAGAAAGGGGGAATGGTCTCATGCATGCCAAGACAAGGGACTCCTCCACGTACAGCTGCAAGGAACCACTGCGCAAAGCATCCACCGTGCATTTTGGAAGATGCCAGCTCACGAACACACACTCAGGCCCATGTTGCGGCACTGTATGTACTTGTGTCTCCTCCGGTCCCAAGGAGATGGGGCAACCAGCGGCAGCCAGCAGCTCAGACTCAAGGCTTTCCCTAGTTGGGGACAGCAGAGCACTGGGCATCGCTGCCCCTCAAACCTCCTTCCACATCTTGTCCCTGGAAAGCCACTGCACCTGCAGCAGCTTCGCCTCCACGGAGGGGTTAAAAATCCAATTGAGTTGCAGAGGAAGCCGAGGCAGTTTTGCGCTCCTGCAGTGCCATCATGTGCTTTAGGTACGCACTGCAGAGACACTCCTGGCTGACAAAACTTGCAGGGGCCAAGGAGGCAGATGAACTGGCAAGTAAAACCTCAGTGTCCCTGGGTGTCCCTGGAGGTGGCATGTCCCAGCTCCTGGCACTGACCACCCAGGAGCAAAAAGTCCTGTGGCCACCACCGCCACATGCACATGCACACCAAGAGGTGGCTGCAGGGGACCCCCATGCTGCGATGCTCTCTGGGCAACCAAATGTTTCAGCAATTTCAATGCCCTTCAGCACAGGACTGAAGAATCAGCCCTGCATCCCACAGGGCCATTGCAGGCTGTGGAGATCTCAGAGGGGAACAGCAAAGGTTCCCCCAGGAAAGGAGCCATGGAGTGGAAAATGGGGATTTTGCCTTCTATTTCGCCTGGAAAATTCCCCATCCTGGACATTTCCCAGCAGGCCCTTCTTGCTGCTTAATAAACCCTGCTCCAGCCGTGGCAGGTCCTCAGCTCCTGTCAGCAGGCGCTGTGCCACATTGTTAAGCAAATCCATGGGAGAGAATGCTCATTAACAACGCTGGCAAACGGCAGCGCGATGCCTTGACAGCACCTACAGTGACAGCTGTAAAGTGCCCCCGATCAGTGATGGCAGCAAGAGACTGGCAAGCGCAACATGGTCTCATGGTCCCCCACCTCAGGGGACCTGGGAAGGGGACGTCCAGCAGCAGAGCCAGGGACAGAAGAGCCCTGCTCTATGCACAGCGTGGGGAGGGCAGGGCGCATGGCTGGCGGCGCTCGGGGCCGCTGGTGTCACTGTGTTCCCTTTGCTTGCTGCTGTCTGGCTACCTGGTGGGAAAAGGCACCTTGGGATGCTGCAGCCATGTTTCTCGGGAGCCAGACTTGTTTGCATCTCCACTGAGGTCAGCATGGGTCCTGCCCCTCCACAGGGCTATCACTGTTGTTGCACGGCCTATTGCCCCTTCCCGTTCCCCTAGTGCCCTCCATGGCACAACCCCAAATGAAACCCTCCTTCAGTCCCCATGTTTTCTCCCATTGCTCTGGTGCCAGCTTTCCAGCCCAAAGCTTTGGCAATTCATCCCGCCCTCCGCAGCTCTGGCCTTTCTTCCCCCGACCCTCAGACAAGCAGCAAGATATGCAAGCACAAGCCCTAACCTATTCTGCAAGGGAAAAAATGAGCGATTGCAAGGGAAAAATGAGTGGCTGCAATAAAACCCCAACAACTCAGGGCAGAAGCCCTGCAGGGCACATAGGAGGGGATGGATCCACATGCACTGTGAGGCTCAGGGAGAGACAACGGCTCTTGGGGTATGCACACACTCCCCCACATCTCCTTGGCTTGTGGTCCAGCCTGACACAGGGAAGATCTGCACAATGTTCACATCACAAGGCCCCAATTTTCCCTGCAGTGCCCCCTGATCTGGAGCCCAATGCCCTCGCAGCTCTCCCCGACTGCCAGCCCACACCAGGTCCTGGGGCAGAGACTGTCCCAGTGAGCACTAAGCCCTTCAGAGGACAGACCAGGAGGAAATGGCTGGAGAGCAAAGAGAGGAAAAGCCTGTCAGGGCTTCTTCTACTTGTGCCTCACAAAGGAGGCTGCAGCCAGGTCCAGCCCTTCATGCCCCGGGGGCAAAAAGCAGATGCTGTGAGCAGCACCGCTGTGGGGACAGGTATGGTGGGAGCACAGGGCACTCCTGGCTTCATGGCCCTTGTTTCTGGCTCTTGCACTCATCAAGAAAATAAAAATAAAACAAATGAAGTAAAAAAATTTTTAAAAGCACCAGAAGGGGGGGGAGGAAAGAGGAGTCTGATGGCAGCTGGGGTGCACAGAGTAGGGCAGACTGCCGGATAGCCACACTCCCTGCACCAAGTGGCCCCTGGGGCTGGGACGGGTTCGTGTTCGAGCCCCACACGCTGCAGGCCGGCCTGCAGCAGCTTTAACACTTCAGGGCTAGAAGGGGTCCTTGTCCTTCCTCGCCACCCAGCTCACGTCCAGGTGGCCTTAGTCATGGTGGCCTTTGTGTCCCCAGAGCCACAGCCCCCCCCCGGCCTGTCACAGCTGTGAGGCTCCGAGTGCCTGGCAGCCCCCACAAGCCCGGCAGCCATTTTTAGCCCTGTACTGTGCAGGCCCGTCCCCGTTTCCCTGCCCTCATTGGGCACTGCAGACCTTGGGGAGACATGGCCACGGGGCAACAAGCTGCAGCTACTGCCACGGTGTGAATCCCACCCTGCCCCAGCTGCCGGCCATCCTTACCCCGAGCCAGCGGCACCTCCCTCTGCCGTGGGCTCCCCAGGCGCTCCTCAGGCCAGGGGATGAAATCCCTGGAGCTGATGAAACTGTCCACAGAGGCGGGCGGCTGGGGGGGGTTTGTTTTCCTGGGAAGCTGCTGCAGCGTCAGCGAGGCATTCCCGGGAAAGGACAGGTAAAGGGGTGAATCGCCCCCACACCACAACGCCTGGCAGAGAAGCAGAGGGGTGAGGTGGGATGGCAGGGGATGGTGTTGCCGTGGAGAAACTCCACCAAAAACCGTCCTCTGTCAAAGTTTTTTTTCACAGAAATTTTGACTTTTTAATTCAACTTACAAGGAACTGAACTATTTAGGCTGAAGTGGTTAAAATTAGCTTTGGTGATGCTCCCACCTCGGCACCCAATGTATTCCTGATTCCCTCTCTAGCTGGACTGCCTTTACTGCAATACATGGCTTTGGCTGGCCATGTTCAGTTATTACTTTTTAATGAAAAAAAAAAGATATTTGGGGGAAAGTAGGTTCTTTGCAATCAAGTAATAAAATAAAGGATCTGCCCCAACCAGATTCTGACAAAAATATCTACTCAGAGGAAATTTATGCCAGTGTAAATGGATGAAAAATGTTATTAGAGTGGAATCACAATATTTTACATTCATTTTATAGCAGTCTAAATGACAGTAAAAACATAAGCAAAATTAGAGGCATTCATACATTTTCATTTCTTTCCTCTCTGCATTTCCTTACCTTTCCTAGCCTTCTCCATCTGGAGGAAGGTTTCCAGCCAAGCATGCCTGGCAAGGAGTCAAGGGCAGAGGGACGCCCTCAGACCAGTGTCCAGGGCTGATTTGGGGTAACAAAAGAGAAAGAAAAGCAGGATCTATTTAACTTCTCACTCTTTGTTAAAGCTTTATAGAAAAGCACTGTGGTAGAGAGGGCTCTGACACTGTCCATCCCACAGACACCCTTAACATGTGCCTTCTATCACTGCGAGCCAAAAACTTCCTACAGCCAACTCTTCTCTCAGTCCCTTCTCTACTTAAGCATATGTTTAATTTGAAATCACGTTGACAACGGTAGGATGCAAGCGGTTTTGCTTAGATGCTCTCCTGATGTGGGTGTCTAGCTACTGATCAGCCCTATCCCTCTTCCTTCCCCCACTTTGAGTCACACTTCCCAATTTTGTTGCTGGCAGTGGTGTCTATTTTAATAGATAGGAAAGAAATGTCTCTTCGGGCTTACTGTGCTGCAGTCAGCAACTACCTAGCTAGGAGTTGCTGGATTGCTGCTTTCAATTACCCCTTTCATACCCAAAAATCTTGCAGTTGGTGGCAGTGGGAAGAGGCTGGTTTTCAGGTTCTCCCCATGCCTGGAAAGGCAGCAGGCGGCCCCGTGTCTGCTCAGCATCCGCTGCTCCCACAAGGGCCAAGCCTCCTGCAGTGTTTTGGCCCAGAGGCAGAGAAAAACCAGCTTTGATTGGAGATAAGCAGGATAATTTCCATTCAGAACTTCCAAGGAGATATTAGACAGGATCAATGGAGCAAACTTCTCTTTAAACACCATCTGCAGAAGACAGATCCAGAGTTAACAGGGAAATGAGCTGTTTGACACAAAAGTACTGTCCTTTGATTTCATCTTATCCCTGTGCCAAAGCAACCAGCCCTTAGGAGTGCAGTGTGCTTTGGTGCATATGGAAACAGCCTTCTGCATCCGGAGACTCTGCCCAGAAGCTGGGAGAAATCCTTTTTGCCCTAGAGCAGAACCGTACCAGCGGGGAGGGGGGAGGCCTGAAGTGGCAGTTTGCCATCACCCAGCTCCCACGGTGATGGGCACTGCTCTGAATTGCACTGATCCCTCTTGAAAGCAGGTTAAACCCTTTCTGTACAAATGGGAGCTTTTATTTCGCATATTTACACAGGATATCTGCAGGAGGGCTAAACCAAATCACCAGAGCAGACAGAGCACGAGGGCTCTGCCAGATTATCTCCTGGTAAATTGAGCTAAGATGCTGCATGACCGTCGCTATCTGCTGGACACTGCCATCCCACTGCAACCGGCTGATCCCACCACGGATGTCTGCTGGAGCCGTCGCTCCCCACACTCTGACAGGAGAGGCAGAGGAGGAAGCACGAAGGCACCGCATGCGAGCTGCCAGCCACCCACTTGCGTCTGCCAAACTTCCCAGCGCATTCCCCTAGCCCAGATGAATAGTGTAGGTTTGGTCACGCCACTGAGGAGCGTCACCGCTTCAAATCATGCGACCGACTTAAAAATAATAAATGGTGATAAGTGAAAAATGCTCACTTCCTCTTCGTTTCTCTGGGGTTTAGGAGGGTTTTGCAAGCCTTTAGATCTCTGGTTTTCAGGTTTTTTTCTGTGCTGGCTAAAAGTTTGCATTTGCTTTAGTGAAATCTTGTAATTAAAAGGTCCCAAGAACAGGACTTAGAAGTTAAAAAAAAAAAATTCCAAATATCACTGTATTTGCAGTAAAGCCCACCAGAACAGGCTACAGTAAAAGGAGCTCTTTGGTCAGGCAGTTTGCTTGCCTGTGTATTTACAGGATATACTGAGGTGCAAGAGGAATGGATATAAATTGACCTGGAGACAGGGATGTGTTTTTTAACTTCTGTGAGTAATTCATATAACTTCAGCGGAGGGTCTTGCTTTCTGTGCCATCCCCTTTCCACAGCAGCTGCGTCAGCTGAATCGGTGACTGCCACCAGCATCACCTTATGCTTTTGCGAACAGACTGCGATACAGGTAAGGACTCTGGCTCCCCTCCAAGCTCACAACTGTAGGTACCAGGGCAGAAGGTACCCGTGGGCACATGCTAGATGACATGGCCCGTGAAATCAGTTTATTCGTTGCAGACTTACCAATTCTAGTTTCCATTAGCCCAGGCATCTCTATGCCGCTCCCTGTTTTGTGAGCCAAACATGTCCAAGGGATGGGAGGTGAAGAGAGAATGATTTTTCACTGTCTTTTTAATGCAAGAACTGGGAACATCAAGTTAAATTAGTAGGTGATATGCTGAAAACAAAATAAGATATACAGCTTCATACAGGAGAACTGTGGGACTATTTGAGTGAAGATTTTGTGGATGCTCAAAGTTTGCATAACTTTAAAAAATGACTAGGCAAGCTTGTGGAAGAAAATTCCAGTCGGAGCTAGAAACTACAAAGATCTCCCTTGGCTGCAGACTGCTGGAGGCTGCTAGAGAAATAGCGCTGTATGATTGACCTATTCCTATACATTTCCCAAAGCACACACTGTTGGTCACTGCTGGAGACAGAATACTTGGCTGGATGCACTGGTGTTCTGACCTAGCCTGGTCATTCTTTTTCCTTATTTATACCAGTCTATCAGCACTTGGAGGAGGGAAAATCTGTGCCATTCAAAAGCTGTTTTCCTGTTTTCTAAAAAAAACACCCAACAAAGCCCTCCTCTGAAGTCTGAGTCTCATCAGGAATCAGTGGTGGGACCCTGGGATGGCAAGTCAAGGGTCCGATGACTATGTGAGTAGGAACATCCCCAAAACAACCATCAGGGCTTTATTAATAGACAGCACTGTCAGGTAGCTTGGATGGAAAAACACATTCCTGCTATCAGCTCCGAAGGCTCAGCCTGGCAAAGAGTGTGACTGCAGATTGTGAGTGTCTGTTTCCTTTTCTTTGTTTCCTTGTTGTCTTTTTTTAAACAATCTGCCAATTCATCATTAAGAAATTAAATATTTTATAGCTGCTGTGATGCTGATGACAGGTGCCAGATTGATTGGTTCTGGCAGAGGAAATTTGCTGCTCATTTCTTCCCTTTGCAGCAATAAGTTATGTGCACAGGGGTAGAAAGAGGGAAGAGCTGAAGTCTCCAAGCTGTCCAGACCTGACCCAATAAAGAGTTTAAAAATAGGTACAATCTGGAAACATTTTGGTGCCAACAACAACAACAACAACAAAAGCCCAGCTAGAGTGGCTGCATTTGCCTAGTCCTTTACACAGCGGGTGGAAGGGGAGAGTCCTTGGCAGAGCTAGCAGAGATGTCAAGGTTGCCCTGACTCACAGGACCCCCAGGACAGTGCTGTTTCAAACCAGCCACAGTGATCCAAAAGGAATAATCACGTAATTGAGCCACTAGCCTTACCGCCAGAGACCTTGAGCGCTGTTCTGGCCTCTGCCACCGACTTCCCATACGGCCCTGAGTAACTCACTTCATCTCTGTCCTGGGGAAGTGAATACACCTCTCTTTTTGAGCTTGGCCTATTTCAGACAGTTCCTGATTAGGAATGAGTTTATCTGTACAGCATCTGGCACATCAGGCAGGTATCAGCTGCTGCGACCCAGCAGACCTCCCCTTCCCACGTGCAACCTGCCTGCTTTCCCCGTAGCCCCATCTTGAACAGACCCCATCTCGTGTCCTGGGAGAAAGGGGATTTGGTAAGTCTGCGCCCATCTTTGATGATTGCCTCTGCCTCCTCCTTCTCCACTGCCTTTCCCATAAGCCAAGTTCCCCTGGGGCAACCTGGTTTATACAGCACTCGGCTGAGGAGACAGACGAGACACGTTCCCAGAGATGACACTAACAAGATTTACTACGTGACTAAGGCTTGCAATCGGTGGTGATAACTAGAGAATTACCCTGATAAATATTTGATATGATTTGGAGAGTAATAATAGATTTTTCTTGCCCACGATTTCCATCAGGAGGAAGCAAGGGGAAAGAGCTGCTGAAAAGGGGAATGTAATTGTGGCATCTGTCTTTCTGGCTGAGGTTACCTGTCCTTTGCAATAGATCAGTGGGGAATAGGGCAGGGGGAACGTGGAGGGGCAGAAGGTGACAGGGCATCCCTCAGCCCCACCACATTCCAGATCTGCTGGCAGGTCTGCAGCTCTGGGAGGATTGAGTGTGTATGTGTGTGTGTGAGTGACAAGTCAAACTGAAAGATGGAGGGGAAAAAAGAAAGGGAGGCCAGAGAAAGAAAATAGGATGGAAAGATCCAGGGCAGCAATGGAAAAAGGGCTGGGCTGGTGATGGGGAGGGAGGGCTGGGATGCAAAAGGAGATTTCTCTGCACTGTTGGATGTGAAAGGACACGAGGGCTGGCTGCTGCTGCAAAGGCAGAGAGTCCTTTTGTAAAGCATCTCAGGGTGCGTGTCCATGGACAGGTATAAGCAGCCTGCCTGTAACTCCACAGGCCTCGGCCAGCCTTGCACCAGCCACTGCCGGGCCAGAGGAAGGATTTGTGCCCGTGTTAATTGGCCCTGGTCTCAGGCTGCAGGGAAGCCTCATCACCTGTAAGCTGCACCTTTTCTTTAATGAGAGCACCCCAACACCACCAAATCTCAATAGGATTTCAACTCATCAAAGCCAAGATATTCTGTTAACATGTAGCTCAGAGCAGCAAATATCTCTGTCAGAGAAGGTCAGAGCAGCCAGTGACACACAACACGGCCTTGAAGAGTGCGAAAGCAAATCTTCCCCTTCTCTCACTGGCACAGCACGGTCTCAGAGACCCTGCAGTTTTTGCTGTCGGTTGGTATCACGGGCAGCAGGACCACAGTGCTGTCCCGGTGTCACAGGTCTCACAGCACACCCTCAGCAAAGGGCAATAATTGGCACGTACGGGTTCAGCTTGTCTTGCTGCATCCACCACAAAACCGTTTAAGACCGTAGGCAAGTTTTCATTTCTGAGAAATAACATTTCCTCACACTGTTATTCACAGAACAGGACAACCCTGCCAGGACTCTCCAGCTAAGGATCTGGGATCCCCAACACAGAGGTCCGGCACAGAGACCTCCCTTTCCCGGTGCTGCCATCGACCCGCTGTGACACAGAAAGTCACTTCACCTCTCCATGCCTTCATTTTCTTTCTGGTGTAGCTGTGCCCTTTGGAGCAGAGGTTTGACAGTGCCTAGCACAGTGGCGCCTGGATCTTTGGTTTCCAACAGGATATAAATCAATGTGTCCTGATTTCCAGAGAAGCTGTCACTGGTGGAAGCAGCAGAAGCTCTCTGCTTCTGAAACAGTGGGGCTCCTTTCACTTTGGTGCCCACTTGAGGCCTCTGACAGTTAAGTGTTCACCTCATTCTTTATTCCCGTCCTTATTTTGCACTCAAGTCATTACTCAGGCCGTACTCAGTGGCATCGGCTAAAGGAGATTTTAAGCTAATGCAGAGAAAGCAAGTGAGAACAAAGATCACAGCAAGGAAAGTGGTACTTTGGCATGTTCACATAACAGCTACTCCATCAGGTGGAACATGACAGTTATTGTAGGAATCTCTTCATAAACCCTAATACACACTCAATTATATACTCTTAAGATTCTCTTTTTGTTCCATGTCATTCATCTAAAGGAGTGTCAGATGGAGAAAGGCAATAATCCACAGAGACTCCAATTCATTTTATCCACACACTCAGGGATAGTTATTAATAGCAGAGCTGCTGGTTAATTGCACGTGTCCTGTTACAGGAGATCAATCACATATAGAAGAGCTTGAAAACAACTTAGTGTCATTTTACACAGAACTGTTTAGTCAGGGCTACACGCATGTCCTTGCTGGACTTGTACAACCTTTTGTGAGAGTTAAGAATTGCTGCGGTTGAACTGTCCTAGAAACATTGCTTCCCTCCCTGCGTTTACAGCTACCTCCGGTCTGTCTGCACAAGCCAGTGTTATACTTTTGGGTTGTAGTGTAGACACAATCTGAGGGGCCAGAGCTTGCAATATTGATATGCACAGCTTTGATGTCTTCCATATTAAAAGATAGCAGTAAGAAAAAGCCAAAAGGGCTTTTCGTCTGCAAGAGGCTGCAGACAACATGGTTGTCTCTTCTGCAAGCCAGCAGCAGGAGGAGGAAAGGGAATGTGCAGCACATAATAAACATAACTAACTGATCTGCTATTGGTAAATCACCCATCTTTTATTTAGGATCACATAAAGTTCCGAGGTAGGGCTAGGGATCTTTTTGCATGAGATGCTGCACACACATACAAATAAGACTTTGAGCTCTTCTAAATCTTTTTTTTTTTTTTTAATGCTATAAATGATAATAACTCCACAATGAAATCAGATGTAAAAAAATGGATGAGAGAAGCAAACTCCATTTCCACCTCTTGTCTGTGTCACCAAATCCTAGTCCAGTTTCCATCACTTCCAGGTCCCAACAATCTTCACAGGCTCTTGAAATGAACAACAACAACTTCCATCATCACGTTGTAAAGGTTAATCTCCCCTTCAAGCAATCATCTTCATAAGAATGACGAGTTTAATTTTAAGGGATAGGTCCTAGACAATAAAGCTACAACTGGACTCAACAGATTCAGACAAACAGGACTCTGTCTCTGATGATGGATTCATTCACATCCAGAGAGCTGGAATCAAGAGAAAAATTCAATAAAGCTTTCTTGATTTTTTTCTTTTCTGCCCATTAAGTTGTCGCCAGATGCCTTGTTAGATATTAGATATTGTTATTAACAAGAACATAACACACAAATTAAACCTACTTCATGCTTCATTTCATTTGGCCAGTAAGGCCAATTTTACCCAACTGTGTGCTGTAGAGGGCATGGGATCTACTTTTTCTATTCTCCTCATCTCTGAAATAGCTCCAGATCTGGGGCCAAGGCTGCTGTGCATTTGAGCATGAGCCTTGCTCTAAATCTGCGAGGTGGTGAAATAGATGTTTCACAGAGTTCAGACAGTTAGTTAGCAAAGACTTTTGTGTCTCATCCTGAAAACAAGACATCCAAAATCACATGGAAAATGTGGCTGCTAGGACCCTGGACTAAATAATTTTCTTCTTTTTTCTGAGCCATACACCTGCAAACTGTTTTTTGCAATACTGATACAAGGGGGATGTAATTCTTATCCCAACACAGAGTGAGATGTATACAGGCTCTCAAATGCAAATATAATTTAGCTTTTTTTTTTTTCATGGAAATATGTTGGCAAAGCATCTTTTCAAGTGGGGCAGCACTGTGCATTCACCTTCAAATTCAATCCTGATCTCTCTTCATACTCCCCAGCAGTGGTCCCATGCATGGCACTTGTCTATTGTCCTCATCGCTGAAATAGCTCCAGATCTGGGCCCCAATTCTGCTGTGCATTTGAGCATGAGCCTTGCTCTAAACCATGCTCTAAACAGCATGCAGGCAGCTACAGCCCGTCCCCTCTCCTTTACAGCCTTGTGCCTGGGTTGGCTTCTGTGCAGGATGGATAATAAGACTGGATGGCCCAGCTGGAGAAGTCAAACATGGCTCCGTTTCTTACCCCTCCTGTGTGGATGTAAACAACTCTCTAAGCACCAGAGAGAGGAAAGCCAGACCCTTGGAGCACAATGAGAAAATGAATCGAGTGGTCTTACAGTGTGTAGAGGAACTAGAAAAGCATCATGCGAATAGAGGGTTGACTGAATGTTGGTTCAAGCACTACAGCACCACTGGTCACTGGCTGTAAACCAATTCACAGCAGCTGAGGAGCTGGCCATAAATGTGTGTGTTTGGAAATCTTGGATGTTTTGCCACTAAAAGAGACTCCTAGAAAGGCTGCCAGCTGCCCTCCTGCCCTGGTCTTTCTCCACAGAGCCACTTCCATCTGTCCGTGCTTTGAAAAGGTCGTGGTGCCACAGCCCCAAAGTGCTGGGCATTGACCTTTTCTGGAGGGAACAAATACTGACACTCGGAGGTTCACCATTAACCTGCCAACACAGTGATCCCACAGGAAGGGGAGGTGGGCTTCCTATTCTGGTAGCTCAACACAGACAGGGGGATTAAGCCTGACACTCTACATATGTATCTGAAAGTGGACTCAGGCCTTAACAGAGCTGTCTTCCCCACACAGACCTGCTCTAGGGAGAGCTCCTGAGCTGCCAAGGCAAGGAGAGGGGCAGGGGCAGGGGCGGGTGACACAGAAGCCACCAGGCACATACCCACGTGCTGGGCTGAGACACCTCTGATGGAGTGGGGGAAGGATGCTCCTGTCATTCAGACACAGGGATTGGATAACCCAAATCTCACGTCATGTTGAAGGAAGCACCGAATGCTAAAAACTCCTGAATACTTTTTACGGCTTAAACCTTGGCTTCGGACCACTTTCATTCCCTGTGCCTCAGTTTCCTGCTCTGACAAATACATATTATGGCATTTTTTAGGGGGTATGGCAAGGGTGGATCCAGGAGAGCGTGTGGGCCACTCCGTGGGCACAGAAGCATCACCAGCTGGGGCAACTGGCCAGGCAGGAGCACGTAGCATAGGAGCAAAGGTGCCACTTGCTGCCCTAACTGCTTTTCCTGTCCCCTCTGAAGCTAAACCATCACCCCCTAAGCCAAATCCTGCCTAACAGCCTCTCTCCTGTGTTTTGTATGAAAAGAACTTGGGTTAAAAGAGCTGGGAGCTGCAGACAGGGAAAATAACAGTGACAATTACAATTTTTTTCAGAGTTTCCAACATACAGGGGAGAATGTACATCAAAAGGACAAGCTGCCCCTGCATGTACGTTAAAGAGATGGGGCAGACAGACAGGCAGAGCCCATGTCCGAGGCATGATGCAGTCCCCCACCCCCTTGCATAAAAGAGGGTTAACATTTTTTAAGAGGCAAGAAGTCACTGATAATACCTAAGCCACAGCTCCTGCTTCTTCCTTCCTCAGGGCTCGACAGGTTTCCCAATGCCTGGCACCTGCTAACGTGATAATCACAACAGGGGGCAAAACTTCTAAAAAATTTCCTTAAACAACTTTCTCCCCACCGTGCCAGCATCTACATGTAATTATAACATGTGTGCTGCTGGTCCAAAGCTGAGAAGAAAACCTGCAGGCTCACCAAAGCCTTCCCATCTCTCCCTCCCAGCCCTTTCCAAGGGCATATCACCTTGATTGCTCAAATCTGACTGTTTCCCAATCTTCTTTCATCTCACATTGACCTCCCAGCATGGCAGGCAGCAATAATCAAAGCTGTGACACGTGTGATAGCCCCGTGCCAGACAAGGCATTAACAGTTCCTTTAGATTTAAGCCCAGTTCATACCCACCCAGCAAATAGCCTTACCAGCGAGCTCCTCAAATCCATAGTCAGTTCATCAGAAAGCACTTGTCCCAGTTTCACAAAAGGCCTGAAATGAGGCAAATATAAAGCAAAAGAAAAAAAGCATATGATGGGTGAAATGACTCTAATCCAAAAGCAACAGACAGGAGGGGAAAACATGCAGTGCGCAAATTGTATCAGCACGCCTGATTCCAAATGCCAGCTTATGCTCTTTAGGCATCTTTAGACAGCAAAATGCAGAGGTGATTGTCTCATATGTTGATGTAAGTTAGGAAGAAAGTGGCAAGAAATGCTAACCCAGAGCAGTAAAAATGTGATAGCATGGGCTAGCAAGAGGATCACTGGGACCCTGGGCAGATAGCTTGGGTTCGTACACCATGCTAACTCCTCTGCTGTTTTCCCTGATTTTGTTACCTGTCCTGGCTACGTTAGACTTGAGATTTTCCTATGTGTGCTGCAATCATCACCTCAGTCTCCCATGCAGATGTACTGACTCTCTGGCATGAGCCTGAAGGGATTCTCAGGGACATCAGGAATAAGAAAGCTGGCCAGAATACTAGGAAAGACTCAAGGGAGAAGTGCCCCGCCTGGGAGCACACAGATGTCAGGCACCTCCTGGGCTAGCAAGGCCAGTCACTGCCTTGGCAGGTGTCAAAGGAAAAGCTCAGACCTCAAAACCTTCTCTTTTGTCCCTGCATCTTTCTTGCAGGCAAGAAGCATTTTCTCCTAACTCTGTTCTACCTGCGTTCATGCCCTAGCTGCTTCAGGAACTGTATCCATCAGCTTACGGAGCTGTTTTACCTCTCTGGAACTTCTCCCATGTCAACCTGTGTTTTACCAAATTAAACATGCTGTTCCTGACTCTTCTGCTCTCCACTCTGTAATCTGTTTTCCACCTTCTAGATCATCTTCCAGCCTTCCTCTGCATTCATTTAAGGTTAAGCTTGTCCATCTAGATCTTAAGAAGTCAAATCCACGGTCAATGACACCACTTTTTGTCTGTATTTGCTGAAATATCCCTCCTGATACATCCAAGAATAGCATTTGCCTCTGTGCCTGACATCTCAGTCAGCCTGCAGTCACTTAGACCACATAGATCTCGTTGATCATTTGCAGCTGATCATCTCCTATATTACATCTGAAGCTATCACAAGTCCTCAGATTTGTGACCTGTCAACTCAACCTTTTTGGTTTTCATCTCATTTCGATTATTCTTATTCTCAAGGTCACTTAGTTCTTTCAGACTCATACTCTCATTCCCCTCTGCATTGCCAACACTTCCAGATCTGTGTCACTGGGCGATTTTAGCCTCAGGATCCTGCTTTCACTGCAAAGATCATCTACAAGAAGAAAAGATCAGTTCCAGAACTGTTCTGTGAGAAACTTGTTTGGTAAATTCCCTCCAGAGAGTTGCACCTCACCTTACAGTTTGCTAATCCTCCTTTGCTCCAGCTTCACTAATAATTTCCCACATGGCACCTATCAGATACCTTACTGAAGTCTAGATAAAGGAGATCAGCAGCATTTCCTTTCTCTAGAAAATCAGGTATCTTATCAAAACAAAGCTATCATGTTCGTCTGACACAATCTACATTTCGTAAACCCGTGTTACATCTTATCTCATTTCCCCTTTATCTCTGGGTATTTAATTGTTCTTTCCTTCAAAATTCACTTTGAAATCTCAAGTCAAGGTTAGACTAAGAGGCTTGTATTTAGCTGGATAACTTTTTCTCCACACCTTACTACTTCTACTGTTCTCTGCTCATATGGCATGACCCCTACAAGACATTATTAATCACCTTTTCTGCTGGACCTACACTTTAATGTGCCGATTCTTTTTGACATACAGCTCCGCGGAGCTCTGTTTGGTCCGGTGCAGTCCAGTGCTAAAGCCTGGGTGGGGGTATATTGCAGGAGAAGGGATTTGCCCAGTTAAACCCAGGGTGGTGGTGGGATGTGATGGACAGAGCTCTGTGGGACAAGTATTTTGGGACCTGGTCTCTGAGATTCATCATAAAAGTGAATAGAAAGGAGGTTGGCTCTACTGTTCATGCAAACAGGGAGCGCAGGGTATTAACGAGGTGAGACCAGGCTGCTTTGTTTGCGAGCAGTTTTAAAAATGTTAGACTTATTAGCGACGGTTGTCAAAGTGCTGCTTGCAAAGTTCCCCACTGTCGCAAGCGACTGCCAGAGCTTTAATGTTAATTGGACAGATTGTCTCCGGTTTTGAAGAGAAAGCTGTGATTAATGAAACAACTGTTAACGAGGCTGGAGGAAAGCAGACCCTTCACCTTCCTTCTTTTGAGAGGAGGTAAACAACAACTGGCTTTGGCTGCCCTTAAGAAGCAGCTGATTGAGGGCCCTCCTTAAGAGCAAGGCCAAACCCAAGTCGCAGAGATGAATTCAAGGAACTGAGAGGCATGAAGGTGCTTCACGCCTCCAGGTGAAGGCAGGACATCCACAGCTTCTTCTGTAATTTAATTCCTGGACAAATCTTCCTAGGTTTGTCTGAGCTTCAGAACTGACTAGCAAACACAATCCTGGACCCTCAGTATCTTTGGTCTCACATAGGTTCTCCATGGTCTTTTGCACTCTGTGCCTTTGCGCTGGTCTAGCATGGGCACGGTTTGCTCTCCTAATTTAGAAGTGGCTTTTATGTTTATATGAGCTACTGGGTTCCATATTTACACTGAACACAATTGGCCAGAGGGATAGGTATAGTTCCTCCTTGGATATAAAAGCTGAAGGAGATAAGTGCTTCTCTTAGTCTTTATTGTTGGCTTTCCCTATCCATGGACCCTTCATCTCTACCTACCAACACTCTGGCACTACCACCCTCCCTGAATTTCAGATCTGCTTCCTATGGATCTCTGAAGAAGCCCATCACAGGGCACAGAGCTTAAAACAGACAGGACCTTCACCCTCCGTTATACACCCTTCTCTCCCATCTAGGAACGCAGTCCCTTACCACACACAGGCTAAAATACTTCCTGTTGGCATAAGAGGGAAAGGACAGATTGTGCAGAGGAGTATCCCACTCTCCTTTGTTTTTTGTTTCCAATCTACCTTCTGCTGAAGGAGAAGGTTGGAGCATTTGGTGTCTGAGCTCTACCAGGTTCTTTCTGCTTCTCCAGTGAATTCCCTGCGGCATCTCTATGGAGCCACCCAGCCCCATTACCAGCACTTAGTCTTAATCTTCCTCTCCCTGTAGTCAGCAGCAAAACTCCAGGCTGACTTCAAGAGGACAAAGATCAGGCCTCAAATGTCTGCCTCAAGCACTGAACTAAGAGTTCTTCCCCCTCTCTCATGATGTGCTCGCACTCTGAGGCCTCCGGTCATTACTCTCCTTGCTGCCTCATTACCAGAATGTGCCATTAAAGTTTCGCTCACTTGAAAATGATCTCTTATTATCTCTCCATGGAAATTGCCCCGGCAACAAGCTTCCTTCAATATCTATCAAGCCAAAGAAAGCCATTAGAGAAATTACAGTGAGCTGCATGGATGCTCACGCCCCTTCCCTGGCAGGTAGGCTCCCCTGGCACACGATGCCACGTCCGCACGCTGCTCTGGCTCCATCATGAGGCCAGTGGAAGAGCAGCCAAGTGTCCCTGTCAAGGACCCTGTGAGGACAGGGTGGAGAAGACCTGGACCCCAGGCCAAAGCACTACCATTGGAGGCAAGACTGCTTCCCACAGAAAACATGGTGTGCTGGGAACCTGGTCCTCTGTGCCCAGCAGCACAAGTGTTGTTTAGTACGTAAAGAAGAGGGGAATGGCCCAGACTATCTGTACAAATATGCATAAAGGTTCCCAAATAACCCTTTCTAGTTGCTTTCATTTTGGGGTGTCTCCCATGAAATTCCCGGAGAGTCTCCTCTCTACATTCTGGATGTCCATAGCACTGTTTGTCTGGCTTCATCACACTAGGTTGCCTTTCCAGTCCATGGAGACAAGAGGCATGTCAAGGGCATGATTCATTTCAGCTGTTTTAGACATTAGCACAGGATGAATTGCACCCCAGAGGTATCTGTTTCTCTCCCCTGTCCACAAAAGAAGATGAAACAGCTCACTGCTGTAGGTATCTGTTTTGCCAGATGAAGCCAATTCTCAGTGTATTATTTGCAGATGTGCCAAAGCATTTGGATCAGGGATCTTGAAAAGATCAAGAACACCAAGTGATTATCCATTTCCAAAATATAGCCCAAACCTGTGCAGAGGGACAGATTTGTCTCATGATATCTGGGTGTTTGACAGGGGAAGTATCAGGCTTCATCAGACTAATTGAGGCTGTATTTCATATTTAAAATGTTTCAAAGCCATCTGAATTCACACGGGGTGGCAGCACACCAGGTCGCATGTCCTCCTTTATTCTGTACTCCCGCCCATGACTCCAAGTCACAGTAAAGGCACATGGTTATTATTTTTATTTCTATTTCTCTCCCTCAGCAGAATAACAGCACTGACTTGTCTGCCACCTTTGACAACAGCGTAAGTATAAAACACTCAAGGCATTTTCAGAAAAACAAACTAGAAACAAACTGCAGGAGCAGGGCCCTGCTCTGCCCTTTCTATCACCAAACTCTGCAGGTTGCATTTCCGCACTTAGGAAAAGGTTTGATTTGCTGCTTGCAGCCCTGAAAATGGTGAAAGGAAAAAAAGAATAGGGGCATGCCTTCACTGTCAGTCAGAGGTCTGTCTTCAGTAGGATTTTTATACAAGGAGCTGCTTCATAGCATCTCCTTGCCAAGCACTGGATAGCCTAAGTGCAGTGCGTCTCTACTACCAGGGTTACACCTTGCCTTTAGCTAAGACATACTAGAAGGGAGGATGGCAAGAGGTTATCTTCCAGGCTAGTGACAGGAGCACTGAGTTGGAGTGATCATTATGCTAGGAGTGTAGACTGATCCCCAAGGGTGTTGCATGTTGGATATCTGCTTTCCTCTAGTCGGTATTGTAGTTCCTTCCCGTGCTACACAGCCCTCTGGTGCGTGTGTGTTCTCCTACCTCTCTGCACATCTCTCTCTCATGAAGGCTTGTGCCTCCTCTGAAATGACTAGAGCTTCCTTGTCCCTTTTGCCGCCACCTTTTGCAAATATAGGCCACTGGGCTCCACATTAAGCAAGGGCTGATAAGTATTTCTGGGAGCAACTGGCTCCAGGGGGATCTTCTGTATCCTGCCGGCTGTTTTCCTGGATCTTATCCTGACTCTACCATCGCCCATGTTGAACATTCATTCTGGTACTCACAGCCTCCCCTGAACTGGAGCAGCTGCTCTGCTCGGTGATGGACCCCAGCGTTCAACCCAGGTCCCCGAGGGCTGTAATTATGCCACCGAAAAATAGCTCAAATTCCTTGACACACACACCCCTTATTCCATTTGTACAGCTCCCCTTGCCAAACTGCCTGGGCAAAGTGGTCTTATGACTTAGCCAAGGAGAGGAGGGAAGAGGGAGAAAGAGGGAGAAAAAGGGATATTGAAAGAAAAATAAAAAATCAATAAAGAAATTCAATGTGATGCCAGTACCAAAAAGCAAATGGGAGAGATGGACAAAGAGAAGCAAGCCATGGGAATGTGTCATGTTCTTGGTCACATATCTGTTAGGGAACAGCAAGTTTCGTGATAGAGCTTCTCAAAGCCTGTCTGGTGTGTAGGTCTCCAGGGACCCTGATTTTTGGTGCTGGAGCTGACTGTACTGAAGTGGAAGATGTATGCAGTGGGAGTGTTGGGAAAGCATGTTTGCATTTACCCTCACAGAAGGCTTGCACCCCCAAAAAATCTCATCTTGGCAGTTTCCCTTGCCAATGTCACTGAGATGAGTTCATAGGGGGGGAAAAAAAAAAGCTAATCATCTCATGCAAGAAGGGTCAGGTTTTGCTAAGCACAAACCAGAAAGAGAGTCTCTGGAGGCTCAAGCAGTGTTTATGGGACTTGGTTTGGACTTCATTGCCTGCTCAGCTGCAGGAAAGGGATGTGGCCCAAGATTTTTGCTAGCTTACTTGGTCATAAAACAGCCAATTAAGTCTGAAACTCCCATGAGGGGATTTCATTTATTTCAGCTGGACCCCATATGTGCTCTCTTTCTCCGGCTGGCCAGCAGCCAGGTCTGCTGGAGCAGCCTTGGTGTTTCCTGTACCTGGAGAGCCTTGTAAGCACGCCGTTGGTTTCCACTTACACTCTATAGTGGAACTGGAAGTCAGGACTCCTGGGTTTCTTTCCTGCCTCTATCTCTGCCTTGAGGTATGACTTCAAATAAATCATTTCCTTTCCCTGTGCTTGCCATCTGTGAAACATAGCTAATGATACTCTCCTACCTTTAAAGATTGCTCTGAGGTTCTCCTTAATCACGGGGTAGTATTATTGTAGCAACCATTCTGGATTTTCCCAGTTCAAAAATGATTTTCTGAGACCTGATTGTGTTGAAGGCTGGTGTTTGCTGATCTGAGGCAAAGGAGTGTCCAGAGAGTAAAAGATCAAGAGACAGGATATGAGAGGTCTGGGATCAGCAAAGATTATAGCATCCGAGGAAGAGTACGGTGAACAAAAGAAAAGCTCAGACTTGGTTAATATTATGTGAGGAATGGTCTTTCCAATGTGTTGTTCACCAACAAGGGTATGGGGTCATTTTCTGCTTCCTGAAACCTGTTGTGAGTTCTGGTTTTGATACTCCAGCGTGGTGAAACATTCAGAACAGTGCCTGGGGTCCTGATTTGTAAAGATAGTCTAGCAACATACTAAACTGAAAGAAAACCTTTACTGATCAGATCACATTGGATCACCAAAATTATGACACCAAAGGGGCTTTCAAATGTTTCTCCAGGCATGGGCATGTTGAGTAGACAGTCACAGCTCTACTGCTTCAGGGAACAGAAAGAAATTTGATCTTTGGGAATTGGGATCTGAATTTTCTGCATTAGGTAAAGAGCCACTGACCATGTCTCCCAGCTGCTGAAGAAGATTTGGTCATATTTAGCCCGGATATACTTAGACTGTAGCACAGTATGTTCTGGGTCATTTCACACTGGGGAAGATGTCAATGTTTAATTGAGATGGAAAAACTGAAAGGAAACAAAAGCAACTGAAGGGCTAAATGGGGTTTGTCTATGATGACCCCATGTGGCCAGAATTCTCAGAGGGTATTTAGCCTGTGGAGGCATGTTAATAGCAGGAGTATTTTAGAATTATAAGAGTTATCATGAAAAGCAATTTATTGCTCTTCTTGCCTTATCTCATAATATGAAAACTATAGTCTTATTCCATTGGATTAATGGTTAGGCAAATTTAATACAAGTTAAAAGAAGAAAACCCCATCACACCTGATGTACTGTGTAGTCAGTTCATGTAATTCACTACTGCAGGAGGTCAGAGAGTGATATGCTGAGCTGGAGTTAAAAAGACCTATGTAATTTTACAGCCATTAAGAGCATGTCATTATACCTGTGAATGGGGGGAATGGAAATCTCAAACTTCAGAATGCAGAGAAAGAATAGCCTGAGGAAAGAAATTTCCCCATCTTCTCCCATCACCTTTCACACTGCTGGGGAGTTGTATTAGACTGCGTTATTGCCATTACCCTTGGAATTGCCTGCTGGCAGCCACCGTAATGTATGCAGGTGTTCACCCATGCAGTGAGGCACGTCAATGAACACGGTCTCATTCAGTTTACTGAACAGTGTTATGTTTTCTTCTCTTTCTCTGAGAGCCCACTTGCTTATTGGTTTGAGGAAATACTTGCTGCCTGCACCCTGAAATGCAACAGCCACACCATTCCCCACAAGCAGATCTCTTCCATCTCCAGCAGATCTGGCCAGAGGCAGACAAGAAGAAAGGCAGTGCAGTTTTGGTGGCACTTGGTGCCTTCAACTGATAGTCCCTCTTACTGCAGAGGCTCTTTTGTAGTTGAAATCAAAGACTGGGTCTCATGGTTTCAAAGAAGTGATGGGTATTCAGCATGGTACTTTCCCCACGGGGAGTCAGTTCCACAAAAGGCAATACTTACTGGGCTTCCTAAAAGCAAGGTGCAGGGAACTATATTTCTATGGAGGCAAACAGCATCAGGAGCAGCCAGGTGCCTCCATGCAAGTCATAGAATCATAGAACCATTTTGGTTGGAAAAGACCTTTAAGATCATCAAGTCCAACCATTAACCTAACACTGTCAAGTCCAACCACTAATCCATGTCCCTAAGCACCACATCTACATGTGTTTTAATTACCTCCAGGGATAGTGACTCAACCACTTCCCTGAGCCGCCTGTTCCAGTGCTTGACATTGGAACACAGGAGTCATTTCACCCTCAAGATATTCACAGATCCATGAGATCAGATGAGTTGGGAAATCTGGAGCTTCTTCACAGTTTCTTTTTTCCCAGGGACAGCCATGGCATTTGATTTCTGATGTCATGCCCCTAGTGTCTACACAAATAGCTCCTCATGTTTAGGTGAGGACAGCTATCATAGAAGGGCATCCTGGGTCCAGGAAAGATGTCATGGATGTGGCAAACACACTGTGAACAAATGGGACACTTTCTTGGGTGATGTATCTCCATGTGCCTTAGTTCATAGTTCATCTGCACCTTAAGCTGACAGGCTGCACGTTCCTCCCCAGCAGCTAAATGGAGACAGTTTGGTTCATCACGTTCCTAAAAATTAGCCACACGTGGGAACTCAGTGCCTTTTCCACCTGCCTTTACCTTCAAAAATTGCATTAATCTGGATTTAAACTGGCCTTGTTTTTTGTGTTCTGTGAGGAACTGGGGAATAGATTTGTGGTTTAGTCGGGTTCTAATTTGATGGAGAATTAAAGCCTCATAAATAAAGCACAGTATTATTCAGCATGTTTGATGAAGACATCCTTCCTATAGCTTCAATACAATCCTTTTTCTTTTTTACAAACAGAACACAGTGAAATGCAGAACGTTTTGTATGCCATCAGCACACAAAACTCACGGCCCAAGTGCTCAGCTGGAGCAAACTGGCACAGATCAGTGCCTGGCAATGCAAATGCATCCACTGATACTGCACGAAGAGGTGTCAGAGCTGACCTTGCTTTGCTCTCACACATCTCTCTAACATTGCTCCCAACTTGTGCAGTCACACTTGCATCTCCCTACAGCTTCCCCGTCATTGGAAGTCTTCGCCAGCATGCTGGATGTGGCGAAAAGGGCTCACGGTATTGCTGTAGTGCGGTGTGAGGTATTTCGTCCCCTGCGTGGCTGAAAACTTGCTGTGCCCCCCTACTGCCTCTATTCATGGCAAAACACAGTTGGATGCTAAGTAGTAGAAATATGCTGGAGAGCATTTCCTGGGCTTAGGTAAGAGATTAGCCTTCAAGCCACCAAAAAGACTTTAGGTAGGAGCAGCCAGCTCAGGACCTGAAGCAAAATGTGTTTTATCCAGCCCCATGTCTCAAACTTCGCTTCTTGCTTCCCTGGGCTTTCTGGCTCCACTGAGATTACAAGAGGAACACACACCTCTCTGCTCTGTGCGCTCCTGCTGCCGGCTCTTGGACTCTTCCACCGGCCTCGCCAGCATCCCAGGGTCCAAATGGCCTTTCTCCAGCTCAAGTAATCTGTCACTGCTAAATCTGTCAGCTGGCGGGTAATGTATGTGCACGAGCTCTGAGGTGGGCAGGGAGGAATGGCACAGACCCAGGATTTACAATGCGTGTGTCCAGGGGAGGGGTGGTAGAAGCTGCAAACGTGATGCTTTTCTCTCCCCGTTTATAGCAGGCTCCCCAGCCCATTACAATGGGAGTAGCCCACAGGAAGCTGGTGGTTTTATAGAAGCTTTTGCTGATACTGAATTAATCCCAAATTTTCATGGTCTCCCTGCAAAGTTCCCCTGCCCCCTGAGCAACCTGCATGGCTGACACCTGCCAGAAAATTAAAAGCAGGGTGTTTGGGGCAAAGCCAGCTTTTCAGGAGTGTATCTCGTGCTCTCCTGGGTTGATTTGGATAGCGCTTCCTCCCAGCTCTCAGTGCCCGCTGCTGCGGATGAGTGGATCTGCAGTCATGGGGTGCCCTTGTCAGATTGATCCGGTGCTGTAAATCCACAATCTGTGTGTGTGTGCACCCCGGAGTCCCCAGCTAAACCCCATCTGCGCCCAGCAGAGGAGCTGCGAGACTGGACCCTGCGTGGCAGCAGCCCAAGTTGGCACTGCTTCAGCTGGAGACCATCCACCGGTGACAGGCCATGTTAAGGCTGTGTTTCACAGCTTGCGAATGCCTGTCAGTGCCTGGGTGTCTCTGGACTCTACATGGCAACCAACACCCCGCTCAGACCTCTAGCCTCCCTGTTAAACAAAGCTCCTTATAATTAACCATCTCCAAAAGTCCTGCCCCTTCACATGCAGGCCACCATCCCCTCCCTACAGAGCAAGCTGTCCATTTCAGAAGACATGGGTCAAACATCAGGCAGGACTTTCAGTAAAACATATTCAAAATGATGCTACAGCAAGTAATTATAATTATGATGATCCCTGCTCAGAGGTCAGCGACCGGGCACACAGAGCAGTAAAGCTAATCTCTTTGTATCAGTGGCAGGATGAATCTGAACTCTTGCCTCCATGTGCAGTTACCCAGGTCACGTCCCATACCAAGATGCATGGACCCACACATGCTCCTAGAAAGCCCAGGAGCTTTACTGGCTGTGTGGTGGAGCGAGCACTGCCTAGTGCATACGGCAGGACACCTGAAAGGCTTGACATTGAGCTGATGAACCAAACAACACGCAGCATCACTGCAAGCACCACGTCGCCCAGGAAGATGGAGCGTGCCTTTGTAAGGCACACTCTAATTGCACAGAGCTGTGACAGCTCTTGTGGTGCCACCTGAATTACTATGTCAGCTGGACACTTATCACCAAGAAAATAATAAACACTTAGAAACAGGGTACATCAATGCTGTGGATGGCCTTTGAAACATGCTCGATTCCCTCACCAAAGGAGCAGGTGTTTCTACTTGATGCTCTTCTTGTGAAGCCAGAGAGGCAGAATCTCACTGCATGTTTCTGGTGACACAGAAAGTAAACAGTAATTTACCACCCACTCTGCTCTCGAGTCCTTGCTAAAGAATTGGGACCTGACATTACCTCCCTGAGACTGATAGAGATCGGGAATTATTCTATGGCAGTCTGGTTGCTGCAAAGCTCGCCTGAGGACTTCCTATCTTCTGTGGTGGCCCCAAAGGCCGTCAACCTTTGTGTTCGGATTGGAGGCCAGGGGTTTTTGCTGATCTACATCTGCAGATTTATTGAATGTTTTCATATGGTAATTACAGAGAAACCAAACTTTCCTGTCCTTTACACTGAGCTTCCCCGCACACCTGCTCTCTCTCCAGTTCCAGCTCTTTGGAGCCAGTTGTCTGTGCATCTTCCGCAGGATTGCCTCCATGCAGGGTTAGATCCTCAGTTGGCATAGGGAGAGCTGACCCATCTGCTTGGCATGGTGATGCTCCCTCATGGGCGACTCGGTGGGATCCCTCCCCCCTAACTTCAGCTGGCCAGAAATCAAGCACTTTTTTAGTATAAACCGATTGTCTGGACTTTTTCTATGGTCACTGGAGAAAGATTGGCATATCCCAGGACAAATTAGCGCCATCATACAGTGGGTGTCTAGGGAAGGAAGGGTTGAATTACTACCTCGTTAGGGGTATGCAGAACAGCAGGAACATGAAACTTGCTTGATTTGGCTAAAAAACCTGATCTGCCCCTGGGGTAAGTTAGTGAAGCTCTTCTAAACCATGCCAACAGCACATTTGGATTGATCAATAGCCCTGGCTCAGCTATCCTTGATATGCAGTAGTGCTCATCTACAGCAATTACCTAAAAGCCTGCGAAGGGGAGGAGATCAAGTAATTTAGCAAGGGGACAGGGCCTTTACATTGATTAAAAATGTAATGGGATCTTTGAGATGGCTTCAAAGTTGCCCCTGAGGTACTGCTGGCCTCTGTTCTCCAGCCCAGCAAACCAAATGTAGTCAGGGGACCTCTTCTAGGTGAAGACAGTGCTTCACCGGGAAGGGTTGTCTCTACAGCCCGGTTACAACAACAGTGGATCGGAGACTGAGAGAGATGTGCCAGAGATTAGAGAGCATCAGGATAGGAAGAGGGGCAGGGCCAGCATGTTTAAATCGATGGAACAATCAGTCGGAGGCTAAAGCAATTTCGAGATTAGGCCTCTTTTATGGAAAGCAGTGATCTCTTTTTGATGAAATAGCCATCCAGCCTATTGTTGTAATCTTACCTCTGCTCATGCAGTTTCCCTGTGTCTCGTGGCTGACCCATTTCCTTCAGCTACTTTGCTTGTTTCCTTCAAGTGCAGTTTTAGCTCCAAACCACATAAACACCTTGTTTAAATTGCTTTAATCTCCAAGTGCTCTTTCTATTGATTTGAAACAGTTAGGCTGTCAATCAGCCCTTTCTCTTCACGCTGTGGACCAGGGAGGAAGATTAAAATAACAAACAAACAAGAGGCGGATGGGCAGGGAAGTTGGTCTGAATTTTGCTGTGGATGTTAGCTCTTCAGAGCCTGGAAACAGGTGGAAATGAGGTCCTTCCAGAGGCTGAACTCTGTAGAAAGGCCCTATCCAGAATGGAGGGCAGTGTGTGATGCCCTGCAGTGCCCTGCTCTTTCAGCTAATGCATTCAGACACTCACGCTGCTAATGTAGGATCTGCATATCTCTTCACGCTAAGTGTTGTGCAAATAATTCTAGGAGACAACCTCAGTTTTACAAAGTTTGCAGTCAGCACTGGTAAGACAGGCAAAAAAAAAAAAAAAAAAAAAAAAGACAGGTAAACAGATGCACCGAGAGAAAAAGTAGTTTTTCCAAGGGCAGTGCATGAATCCAGAGAAAGTCTGTCTCCTGATGAGGATCTAGCACCTCATCAGAAAAACTCAATAAACATCCTCAGGGTGACATTTTTGTGCAGTAGTGAGGGAGGGAATGGACCTGCACTCTTACAGGTACACACGGCATCTGAAACCCAGCCTGCTTGCAGCTCTGTCCCCCAAGACTGTGCAGAAATGCCATTGAGGAAGGACATTTGAGCTGGACCACTGAAACTGCGGATGCTCTTGCAGTCAGTGGATACATCCCCTGGCACTTTCCCTCGCTTGGATAGCATACCAGGCCATCTGCACTCAGGACAATCCTGACGGCAAGCTTGAAGCAGCAAGCTATTATTTCATCATTACAGCAAGGATAATTACAGGGCTAGAGAGGCTGATTGCTGCTAGAGAGGTCAACGGTCAAGGAACTAAGAAGGAGAATAAAGATGAGGCATGGCACATGTGGCTTTGCAAGAGGTGTGCAGCTGGCTTAGCCTTGCTCTAGTCAGAGTATTGATCACTAAAATGAAGCTGAGGGTCTCTAGTTAGTCTTCAAAGTGGAAATGCACTGAAGTCCAGTCCAGTGCTAGTCACACACTCTGAAAATCCATCAATTAATCACATTATGCAAAGCCAATATTAGACACAGCAGCGCTCAGATACTACATGGCCTTACTCTGCTATGCATGGGCTGAGGAGAAACCCCTCTGGTGACCCACTTGTTTCTGCCCTTCCCCATAAAAGTGTTTTTACAACCCCGTGAGTGTGATAAGGACTCACCCTCTACTCAGCTCTCATGAGAGGGAAACCAAATTTCCCAGGACTCTCCTCCTTGCACCCAGTGCAGAGGGATTTTCTGGAAAATGCTTTCTCTGCATTGGATGCTGAAACCCTCTGAACGTTGTGGCCTGGGAGGGACAGAGCAGAGCAGGGAGATGACAACCCCAGAGGGGCTGGAGGGGCCCAGGGGTGAGAAGCAGTGCTCTGCATTCTCCAAGGCAGAGCTGCCAGTCCTGCAGCTGGAGTGCACAAGGATTCCTGGGAAGGGTTCGCAGAACAAAGAGGTCTGAAATTGATTGGGTCATTCATTTGAATGTTTAAAATAATAATAATTTTTAAAAAAACCCTCTTTGAATGGGTTTCTTTCCCCTCAAGCAATTCAAGCAGCTGCTCGATTTCCATTTGGCCTCAAGATCCTTTTATTGATATGCTATAAAAATTTGCATGCAGTGGAAAGGTTGCTGGAGAGCTTGCGGTCAGAGGGTCGTACCTTTCTAGCTACAGGGGCTGAGGGGATTTCACTTTCTTCTTCTGACTTTTGGGAGAAAGAGTGGGAATAAAGATTGGGGCAGAGGGGTCACAGAGGAACCAGCACAGATAAAAAGAGACAAGATCACTGTCTGCACAAAATGAAGCGACTGTCCTACAGACAACGGCTTCCTACGTTACATTTCACTAGTCCACTCTCAAAAGGCGTTCGTGTTAGGGAATAAGGTGGAGGTCCTGGGGGGAAAATACTAGGTGATGAGAAGAATAAAGATGGCATAATGAATTTAAATAAGAGGTAGATTTAAGGTTAGATGGACAACTGGCCTTTCATTTCTAGCTATACAGATACTTCCTTTTTATGCCCTTACTAAAATTCTTTGGTGAAATGGGAAAAGAAGGGGAAGGCAGGCATCGGAGGGACTAACGTGATTTTTGGCATGATAGGCAAGGCAGGGTGAGGGGCAAGCTGCTTCTGCATGGGGATCCTGACACCTCAGGGAAAACCTTCTGGAGGCTGGTAGAAGACAACTCTACACAGGGAGGAGTGTAATATGGAGAAGGAAGAATATATGTCAGCACTCCCTTTCTGATGCTAGAGCAAAGTGTCATTCCAGGAAAACAAGCACATTTCAAGGAGAGACAAGAAAGAGGCTATAAAACAAGCAGATTTCTTTTTTTATATATGCACAAAACACACAGACTGGATTGATTTCATGTTTTGAGAGGACTTCAATCATATGAATGAAGATGGCTGTCCCCAGCCCCCCTTTTCCAGTTGTTAACAGCTGGCTGGCAGCCATCGGACACAGCAGCAAGGGCCGGAGCACTTGCAGAATGGAGCAGCCAGAACCGACATTGGTGGATGCAGACTACGAGAACAGGACAGAAACAGGCCTGGGGAGAGGTATCAACTAAAACAGAAAAGGACAGCACCAGGGCCACAGCACAATGACTTAATTTGTGGGTTTGTTCTGCTCTGTAAGGGTGGGCTGATGTGACACCCACGCACTAAGCAACAGCTGGCAACATCTGCCACAGCTCCTCCTCTTCTTCTTCAGCTTTCAAACACTTGCTGTCCTCATCAGTTCTTCTTACTTCTCCTCCCCTTGCACTTCCTGACTGCTGCAGTTTGCTTTTTTTTAATGAAGTCCCATATCAGGGCTTCAAAGGGGAGGTGCACAGAAGTCAGGAAGAAGAGGGAGTGGTGCCTTCCAGTCTTTCAGGTTAAAATTGCAAACACACACATATGCATACGCATTGAAAAAGCAAAGCAAGGAGAGAAATCAATAGCCCTGGTCAAAACTCATTTTCAAATCTGAACGAAGCTTGTGATTAGTAGAGCCCCACAGAAGCCACTGTTTCCAGTCTTGGTCTGATCCTTAAATGTCAGCCTTGCAGAATCATAGAAAATTAGGGGTGAGCAGGACTTACAGACACCACCTAATCCATCCCCTTGTAAAACAGCCCCATGTGCATGAGATTCACCAGTAACAGGAAATGCCAGCTCCTTTTATGGTTTGGTCTGTGTTTGGACTGGAAAAATGCAATGGGTAGAACCTGCTTTCTTTACTGGACTTACCTCAACCTTGAAGGCCAGCATGTCCCAGGATCTCCAACATGAGCAGGGCCGACCACATACTCAGACCCTCCTCATCGCTAGCTCTGCCAACGGGCTTTAACATCTTCCCCACTGGTTTCAAAAGGGGTGGGGAGAATTGGGAGGGATGACTGGGAATGGAGGAGTAAATCCAGACAAGTCTGATCTTGTGTCCAAAATTAGTAATTTTTTTTTTTTCTAATCTGTATTTCATGAAATTACACCTTACTGCCACAGTCAATAAATAATTAGTAATAGGGTGGGAGGGTGGAGGACCAGGCAGGGGTAGATGGGCATGTGAGAGAGAGGAAACAATGAAAATAAGTTCTGGCCACCTGAGCTCATTTTGGAAGGTGGACATAACTGGTGATTAGCAAAGTCTGACTTAACCGCTATTATCTCCGCCCTAGCTTGCGATCTAAATGTCAGCTTCCTGCAGCAGGGAGAGGACCATTAATGGCTGCGGCAAAGCAAGGAGGGGCAAGGAACTTCCAAATGAGCTTGACATTTTCTTAACCTGAAACAAACCGAGGCTGTGAAAGGCCAGGGAAGGAACCCATCGGAGTGACTGAGAGGGCTGTAAATGAAGAGCAAGACCTCGCTTAAACGCAACCATTTGTAATGGGCTGTCGTGCTTTGACAGAGGGTGAGTTGTGGGAGTTTGCATTGGGAGGGGGTGCCAAGAGGGTGGGTGGAGGAGCAGATGTGTTCACACTCCCTTTTGGCAAAGAGGATAACAACATTTGCCTTCTTTAAAGGGAATACTGATGAATAGTTAGTAAGCCTGGGCTGGGCTGCTTTCCATAGGCTCACTGTCTTCTCTGAGGACTTTTCACATGGGAGGATTTGAGAAGCAGGACCTCTAAGCTAAGTAAAAAAGCTACACAGCAGGAATCATTCCCTTTCCTTGCAAAACTCAAAATTCAAAGAAAATTTTCATCCTCAGGGCAAAAATGAGATGTCAAAATTTTATGGGCAGAACTGGGAGGGGGAGCACAACGAACAGATTCCCTCAGATGAGTCAATATATTGATGATCAGCACAGTCACCTAAGACATGGCAAATGCATATTCAAGTCTTTGCCTCATCCTGGTTCAGAGCAAGGCTGGTGTAAACCACAGCTAGGCCGCTCTTGGGTGACAGTCCTGTGTACCTCACCACCATGACTCAGTTCTGCATGTCTCTGCCTGTTAGACTTGTCTTAGTCAGGAATTCATCTAACTTAGTTCATCTTCCTTAGAAAGAGCTGATGTCAACCCACCAGCTTTTCCAATTAAAATCCATTCCAGGGAAATGAAGGAATAATAAAGGATCTGTGGTGCTGTGTCAGACCAGAGGTTACTTGAACCTGCAAAGGGTCTAAGATCAGGACATATAAAGAATGACTCTTTCCATCAGCCAGTTTCTAAAAAATTACATCTCTAACTACACATAGTTTGTGCCACTGGAAGAATACTTGGGTTTGAGGTGCACCTCAACCTACTAAGTCTCCTGGAACTTTCCTTGAGCCAACACACAGTCATGACATTATTTTTGCTGCACGTAGGTATGTGCATGGTTTTGAAAAAGCTGCTTATTACAGTTCGATGGAGAAGTATAGACCATATTTTATCACAGATCTGCTTGTAAGGTTCATTATTGATTTTAATGTACCTGTGCCAAGAGGCAACGACAGGCATAGTTTTTTTTAAAGAGAAGGAAGGAAGATTAAATATACTCAATCCTTGTCACCTTAGCAAACATTTATCCATCCAGTTGTATGTGATGAGAAGTCTGTATTCCAAAGAGGGAATTAAATTTTAATAGGAGAGAAACATGTTTGTAGGGCTGTCATGGCCCAGGACTGGCATGGACTACAGCACTGCAGGGAAACACAAGAGGCTGCTGACAGGAGAAAACCAGGTGATAACTTAGGCCTGAAACAACTGATAGTGGGGAAGTAGGTGATGCAGGACAGGACTGATGTGTCCCAGACACAGATGGTAGAGAAATTCCCTGCTCAGAGAGGAGGCAGAGCAGCCCCCAGCATTGCCCTGGCTGTAGCTACTGCTCATAAACGTGATGACAAAGTTACAGCAAAAGCCAGAAAAATCCCAGTGCGGACAACAAGGTTCTTCACTGGGGTATATGGTGTATATCCATTGCCATGGGCTTCCCCAGCAGCACGAATCAGTCTGCAGGACCATGGTTACAAGTAAGCCTCTCCCCTTCTTTGCAGGTGGGCTTTGGTCCACTTGGGGAATGTTTCATCTTCCCAGGTAATGCCAGCTGAGCTCAATGCTAATGAGAAGGTTAATAGTCTTGCCTTGGTGAAGAAATGCTAGCATGCAGGTGAAACCTTTGCTGGGCTCTTCAGGTTACAGCCCAGGGCCTTCAGGACCAGAGTGAAGCGGGTGATACAACATGCAGTGAGGAACTGGACCACTGGAGGCTGGCAAATGGTTTGGGCAACTCGCACCTCCTCTGCCGTGCTCAGTACCTCCGAGCGGGCACAGCACAGGTTGCTGCTCTCCCACGGTCCCGCTGTATGCCGAGGTTCACTCCGTGTTCCAGCGCAGAACTCACTTTACCTCCTGCCCTTTAGTGGCCTCCACAGCTTCTTACTTCCAGTCATTACCAGCCGCGGTCCAGATTTAATGAGGCCAGAGTTCACTGGATGAAATAAATGCAGGTCCCCGAACCCTCTAAACCAAAGCTAATGAAAAATATATGCTCCCTCACTCCTGCTCTCATTTTCACATCCTGCAAATTATCTGTGCTAATGCACGCAACTCTCTGCTCCTCCGCAGCTTCAGATGCTGAACTTTGAGTCTTTGTCACATCAGCTGGCACCAAGTAATTCCATACAGAAGTCTGACATTTCCAGTTGAAAAAAATAAATTGATTAAAATTCAACAGGCATGTAGTGTTCAGCTTTTAAAGGTCGGCGAATCTAAGGAACTATCAACTGTAAAATAATTCAGCATTTAGAGGGGAGGGGCAGCTGGGGGGGGGGGTCCTGGGAAGAGGGAGGGAGCACAGAATGTTAGGATCATTTACTGCCTGCATTTCACTGTCAAGAACATAATTACAGGCAATTTAATTATCCTATAATGGAAAGGGTCCATCTTCCTGAGCACCACGGCCAGATCCTACTTAGCCTCCCTGGGCCCTGTGCAGAGCAGACGTGGGAAGGGGACTCTGACAGTGACCGGGTGTTCCTGCGGGTGAGTGTCTGCAAGGGGACCTTGGAGAATGAAGATGGCTGATGTTGTTTCTGCTGCTTCTCATGTTGGAGACTGGATCAGGCTCATCTGAAAGATTTTCAGTCATCCAGCAGAAGGGAGAAGGATCAGGCTGTTTGGTGCAATAGTGGCAGAAAATTCCTACTGCGAGAACTGCTTTCCCATGGGAAGTATGTATTTACCCAGGCATAGGTCTTCTTTCTAGCACACTGCTGTCTATTTGGTCCTGCATGTTTCCTGCTACTAGGAGGCTCTGCTGAATATGGAAGCTACAATGGACAAGCACAGCCACGTAAGTCAGCTACAGAGATGAGTACTGATCCCAAAGGAAACTAGGTCAGGGTTTCAAGTGCTGCCCCATCCATCTCACTTCACTGGAGCTCTACCAAGACCCAAATCTCATATCTTGAAGTTCCTCCAGTTTTGCCATCTGGATTTTGCTTTTTGAGGTCTCTACTACCAAGTTTTGAGTAAGATCAGGCTAGACAAACAGGAAGCAAAGCCCCTTTGCACCAACCTTGATGGAGCACCAACATTTACATGAACAAGTGTCATGGTTTTACCCCAGCCGGAAACCAGGACAACAAGAAACATGGACACAGAAGTCTTCAGCCTGAGCCTTCTTTGACAGGTTGCAAGTTACTAATTAGGACACTCTCCCTTACCTTGATTGCACTATGCATGTATATGCATGCATGTATGCATTCTTAATGCATGGCTTCTCCTCTTCCTTCTCCCTTACCCCAAAAACCTTTGTTCGTCACACCCTTTTGTGCATGAACTTGAAACCAGCTCAGAACATGTTTGATTTCACTGTTCTGTTAAGTCAAGAAATATATCCCACAGCAAACATCTCCTAGAGCTTAGTGGCAGCAAGAGCAGAGGAGGGGTTGGAGCCCACCTGAGTGGGGTTTGGGGCAGCCACCTGCGGGCAGTGGGCATTTGGCCTCCTGCTGACTTTCTGACCCATAGTTTAGCAGGAAATGAGCAGTGTGATGCTCTGATTGCCTTTCCAAAGGGCAGGATCACAGCGTGTTGTACAACCCAACTGTGACCCCTACAGGTCTCTGAAAGGAGAATCCCAATCTCCTCAGAGGCAGGCACACAAAGAGAGACTGAGCAAGGCATCTCCTCTGTCCTTATCACTCAGTACCCCTAAATATCAGGGCACAGTTGACATGCCTGTGATTTGGTATTCCTTGTAATATCAAATTCTCCCCTTGCTCATACAAGTGCCATGCCACTGATTTTAGTGGGGACAGGATCACCGTGACTAAAGGGAAAAACAAGGTCCATGAAGTTGCTCCAGGCCAGAGACCACCAGAAGGACCCAGCTCCAGGGAGAAAAAACACACATCAAAGGAAAGCAAGATGACTCCTACTGCAAGGTGGCTGTAGGAAGCTTCTCCAGGGAAAACTGTGATTCAGCAACAGGCCAAACCAACCTTGAAAAATTGAAATAAGAGGAAAATAAAGAGAAGGGCCAGTAGGCACACTGCTGTTCTGTCTATTGCCCAAATGCTGCTGTGTGTCAGTACAAAGGGGAGGCAGAGGAAAGGGAACACTGTCTTCTTCATTTAAGATACTTCCACCCCAATCTTTTCTGATTCAGCTCCATCCCTGGGCCTCTGTCTTGCCTGGTCTCAAGAGGAATCCACTACAATGCATCACTGCAAGCTCCCGCTAAGCTTTTGATCTCACTGGCGCTTGCATCCCTGGAAAAGTCCCCCTGCCCTTTACCCTGCCTAGTAAGTCCCTTTTGCAAGCAGTGGGACACCCCCATCCCCACACTATCTCTGCCCATTACATTAGCCCAATAGAGGGATTCAGTGCATCCACCTCCACATACAAGACCTGGATCTCCCTTCTCCAAGACCATGACCAGACAGCCATAGTTTCCAGTGCACTACACACTGGATCATGGTGGATAAAGCACACCACACATATCAGCACACCACCAAGCTGCACAGGCATCTCCCCACATGGACAAGACACTCCAGATCCTGACAGAAAATCCTATGGCCTGAAACCTCTGCCAGGGAAAGAAGAGGAACCCCTGCAGCTCCACATCCCATCTGCGCAGACCTGGGGAAGGCGGGTACCACAACTCCATACCGAGCAGGGCTTGCTGATGGCAACACCCAGGGCTCGCTCATGAGTCAACAGCAGCAGCCAGGCTAGATGCTCTGCCTCCTTCCCCCTCCCACTGATACACAGCAGCCAAAAAGCACCATGTTGATTATTCAAGAGTGGACTCTTAACAGCTCTAATCAGTTGATAATCCAATAACACACTCAGCTGAGCTGCACTCTCAGCTCCCAGGTCCCTGCCGCTGAGAGAACATTTACAGCTGCGTCGTGTTGATAATAACTGCCCAGCGGTCAGGAGAAAAGCACAGCAAATGACTCCCCGCTCGCTGACACCTCCTGCTCCTTAGCCAGGTCAGGAGCAGGCAGACCTTTCTTCCCCATCTCACCCCTGTCTTTGCCCCCCCGGCCCCTCTCTGCCTGCAATGCGAGCAGAATGCTGCACAGCTGGCTGCTGGTGGGGTCCTGCCTTTTACCTTGCGTGCAGCTGTGTAACAGCCCAGCTCCTGGGATCCTCAGGAAAATAAGTTGCCTGTTCTCTTGAGCTACCCCCCTGGCAAAACTGCTTTAGATGTAATAAATAAAAGGGGAAGCATCAAATCCATCATTTTGAGGGCATTTGAAATGCAAGATGCCAGGGACCAGCCAGCACAGCCTCAGGCCCTTTCAGTTCTCCAACACTTCAGCACAAACTGTGAGCATTCAGGCTGGGTGGCCTGGAGCCAGCACACAGGGAGAGACATTAAATACAGAAATATCCCTTCCTCCACACCACCCCAGCTTTCCATCCCCAACCCCATCCTGAGGCAAGCAGAAAACCATTCACACCTGCTTCTCACTGCTTTCACAGCCTGATTTCTCAGATAGAGAGTCTGGCTGAGCCTCCTGGCAAAGCCTTCTCTCTTTGCCTCACCTTCCACTCATCCACTTTGCATAACTCCTCTTGTCCACCCAGGCCCCCCTCTGCATTTTTGCCACATGCTGGGGTCTGTGCTCAGCCCCTTCCTGCCCCATACAGAGTATACCTGGCCCTGCCTCCACCTCATTAATCAATACCCCTCGTTAGCCCATGTGATTAGAGATGACTGCTTATTTCCTCCAGGTGTATCATCACAGCTGTGCTAGCAAAAAGGTGTGGAAAGCCATTTCTGGGCCTAAATACAGGTTTTCCATTAAGAGATAAAACCATTTTCCCCATGCATTGAAAGGAATAGTTGCATCTCCGTGTGCATGTCTGCAGGGCTTTGTGTGTTCTATCATCCCTTATTTCCTGAAACACTTTAGTTGGTAGATTTGCTAGAGAGACAAAAGGGCATGAAGAATGCTGTGTTCCTACTGTGTATCTGAAGAAAAAAAGTAACATGAAATAACTCAAAGAGGGAGACCTGTGCAGGGTGTTTCTTCATCACCAGCTCTCACAATGCCCAAATGCCTCCAAATGGTTATTTTCCATGGACACCCCCATGGAGCAGGAAAATGCACTGCTCCTAGTAATATTAAGATGTTCAGGTCTAATGGAAACTAAACTAGGGTTGTTGTTCACCGGGGTGTATGAAAGGGAGGAGAGCTGGACCCGGCCTCCTCTGCAGCCAGGGGACCATGGGCACCCAGGATCCCCACTCTCCCCGTGGGTTTACACTAACATTTTCTCTCCTTCCTCCCACTCAAATGCCATGGTGGGGCACACTGGCCTGCTCTTCCTCCCCTTCCTCCTCCTCCTGGGATGCTGCCGGTTGCCATGGCAGTGCTGCCAGCCAGCCTCATACCCAGGAGGAACAGGTCCGGTTGCCCACCCTCACCACAGCCTCCTGCAGCCACCCAGGAGGGTTTCCGGGGGACTGTGGAGGCAACAGCCATCCCCATGCACAGATCATCATGGACCTGCCCTGCTGCACCCCTTCCACCTCTCCCCAAAAACCAGCTTGTTCCCCTCTGTCCCTTCTCCTGGCTGGCCCCATCTCCCCTTTCCTGCAGACCCCAATTAATCCTGGATGTCAGTTCCCTGGAGCTGCATCAGGAATGAGTTGTGCTCTCCTGTGCTCAGCACGAGGGGCTGTCTGCCGGCTTTCCCTCCTGTTTTGGCAGGTCCCTCTTCCATCTCCAACCTCTCCTCACTCCCTACAAGGTCTTTCCCACAACGGGTTCCAACCAGTAACTCTCCCCTGGTACTTTTGCCCCCTGCCCTCTTCACAGTCTGTCTCCTCTGGCACAGTCCTTGCCAAATTACCGGTCTCAGGCACAAAGCATGGGCATTGCCTCTCACCCTCCAGGGTCGATGCTCACTGCTGCAATATCATCAGCTTTCAGGGTGGTGGGAGTGGGACACACACATCCTGATAGGAATGCAGGGACCAAAAGAAAAGCCCATTAAAATCCAGAGCCCAAACCTTCTTGCCTGCGCAGCACACGCAGAAAAGTTAGTTCAGTGTTTCCCCTTGTGCTGCTTATTTTGGGTAGAGTGCAGATCCTAATAGATTGTGATAGCTCCGATGGGGCTCTTCTATTCTGTGTGCAATCCCCTTTCTAAAAAACAGTCCTGCCTGATTATATGCTTAGGCAAGAGGCTAGAAAAACCCCAGGGACACTAAAATTCTCTACAAAAGAATCTGGGAAGAGCTGGGTTTTGGAACTGAAAACAAAGTGAAGAAGCGCTACCGGCTCGCTTCTTCCCAGCTTTGCAAAAGATTCACAGCAATAATGAGGTGTGCAGGGGGACTGGGGCCACCGCAGATGTGTCTGGGAGACATCCTGTCTGGTGGAGCGAAGGGGGCTGGAGGAGCAGAGAGGAGCTTTTATAGCACATCTCCAGGGAAGGACTTTCCTGGTGGAGGCTCTTCAGGGCTGCAAGATGCAACTGGCAGCACCCCAGCTCCAAGTCTGCACAAGTGAGCTGGGGCCAGATGTGACTGCCCCACCGGTGGTTTCGAGGTCTTGGCTGTTCGCTCCTCTCCAGTCCTTTCCAGTTTCACATTAATTGGGCCGGTGCAGAACAGTTTAGCATGATGCCACTGGGCCATGGAAGGTCCATGTAGGTCCTGACCAGCCCCATTTCACGCTCCAGGCACAAGGCTAATCTATAGGGGTATGGCAAACTGCCTTCACCTCTCCTCTCCCAGGGCCAACCTTTCTGATGCTTCTGGGGTCCATAGGACAAGGACCTGAGGGAGGAGGGAAGACCCATCCATGCATCAAGATCAGCCCTTGCCCAGGTGTTCCCTGTACCAGAGCCTTTGATCCCTTTTTCTGGGGTTTGGGGATGTTTTTAGGCAGAGTGTAAAGGGTGAGGATGGGCAGAGGGTATATGGACAGCACGAGAGCTGGGTACATGGACTGATGAACTGGAGGAAACCATGTACTGTGGCACTTAAACATCTCCAGGGCTTCCTCAGCCCCTTCTCCACGTTTGGCCCGTGGTCTCTTTGGTACATTCACTCTGCAGCCTTGAGAAGGAGGGGCCCAATTAGTGGAAACAGCTTTACAGTGGAAACCACTGGGCTGAGACTCCCAGCTCATTTCACATATCGCTGGGCCCTGCAAAGCTGTCGGTTGGTAATGGCTTTCTCTCAGCGCTTGGATGGGAGCTGGTAGCCTTGAGCCGAAGGCTGTGTGGTCTGTTGTGGTCCCCTGCACCACCCCACCCATCCTGAATACCACCCCCCCATCCCGAATACCACCCCTCTGTGCCATGGGCATCCCCGCTGGGAAGTAGTGATGGTGCACAGCAGTTTCTCCCCTGGCTTTGCAGAGATCCTCCTCACACAGAGTGCCCAGCGAGGAATCGCTGCACTGATTTTCCAGTCTGCTGAGGAATAAAGCCCATCTCTTCACGGAGGTCATTTTGGCTGAGCACTCTTTGGGGTATATTTGATTTGAGCCATGATAATCAGGTGTACCCCTGGTCCTCAGCAGGCAGTGGCTCTTAATCAGGAGAGTTTCTGCTGCGAGTAGTAAAAGGCGTGCAGTGCAGGCATCTTCCCCGAGGGCTGTTGCTCGCTGCCTCCTGCCGCTGTGCATTGCTTACCGAAAATGGGGCTGGGAAGGGCAGCGCTGGCAGGGGGATGCTGGCCAGTTTGGGGCAGGAAGCATGGAAAAAGAGATTGCCAGCACTCAGAGATCAGGCAGCAGTGTGGAGCTTTTGGGATAGTATCTCAAATATTTGGGCAGTACCTGGCACGATGGGGACCCGACCATCCTCCGGGAGCCTTAAGTCCCATGACAGCAGTGTCCCTGCTGCCATGTCCCATGCTGGCTGCAGGCAGGAGCCCTGCAGGGACTCCCTGGCTGTCTCCTGCCAGGATTGAGCCCACGCCTGGGCTGGGATTTGGCATGACCTGACCCGCTGGCATCGCTGTCATCTGCTCCGCCGCTGCACATCCAGGGCTCCCAAACCGAGCTCGGCGTCGCATCCCCTCGCTGCTGCTCTGCCCCCTCCTTCCTGTCATTCGGTGACATAATGGAATCAAATTAAAGCCCCATTTACCAGTTTTATTGCCTATTATTTATAATACTCCAGCTCCAAAGTGCTGTTTTATAGAGTGCTTAAGCTGCCATTGCTGGATAGAGTTTGCCATAAATGTCTCCACATGCACAGAACATAATGTCCTCGCGTCGTGCAGGAAAAGGGAAGAGATTATTCTCAATTATTTCATATAGTCTGTTTTATTGTCTTATTGTAATAAACTGTCATACCCTACAACACTTTAAAATCAATAGTTTGCATTAAAAGTAATGAAAAGTAGTTATTAATCCCGCTTAGTGCTTCCGCTCTTCCGCTCACCACGAGGCCCTGGAACAGGGAGCGGGTGATAATTATTCATTTCCGATCAATAGGAACATTTCCCAGCGCTCCTGTGTGTATCGCTGCTCTTGCAGCTGTGTGAGTTAATGATAATGGAGGGCAGAGGTGGAGGTTGGGGGCTTAGCCGTGCCTCAGTTTCCCCCCTATTGTCCATGCCCATGAGACAGAACAGTTTTGTTTGAGAAGCAAGCCAGAATTTAAACGCAAACGAAGCAGGGGGTTTATTTAGTTTTGTTTTGCCTCCCCAAGAGCTGCCAGATTTATGGCACATGAGGGATTTTTTTCCAACACAGAAATCAGATATATGATATTAGCCCACGGCAGTTTTTTGCTCATCACTACACTAACTCAACTAACATCAGGCTCTTCTCCTTGACCAAATTCTGTGTCCTGGACATTTGGCCAACAGTGACTGAGTCCTTGTCAGGCATTTCTGAAACATCCATCAGTGCTGTCTCACAGGCCCTCAGCTTGAAGGGATGTGTCTGGTTCTCTGGAGCCCCAAACCAGACTCCAGCGGCACAGGATGTGCTTACTGCGTGTGTTATGAAATCTGTGTGTGTCAGGACACGAAGGGAACCTGTGCTTAGGGCTCTGCGTGAATGCTCACAGATGATGCCCAAGACTTGTAAAGATTTAGGAGGAGCCTGGACCCACTAATCTCTGGAAACATAGGAAGTGCCAGACTGAAGCAGACCCAGCTTCTCTCCAGCTTAGAGAATCATCCAAACAGCCACTACCAGCCATTTCCAAATCTAGACTTTAGTTCTCCCCAGCACGTCAGCCCCTGGTGACGGCCAAATCTTGGATTTATGCATAGCTGTGAGGCATAGACCTTATCTTCTGCAGGAACAATCCCCATTCTCCACCTGTGGTGCAGGCTGGACCTCCGTGCTCTCCCAGCAACACACCTCTTGCATTGCTCTGGGAGATGGAGCAGCCAGGGAAGGCAGAGCTCAGCAGAGGGGCATGATTTTGCTGGTACTCATGGGCAGAGCATGGTGAATGCAGAAAAAGGGTGAGCTGGATTCCAGGTTTCTTTGGGATCCTACAGTGAAATATGCAAATCTGAAGTATGATGGGAAAGATGAACCAAATTTGACCTTATTCACATCACTCATCTTTGCTTCATGACTCTTCATACCACTTGGGCCATATGAGTTCCTCTCTGTATGTTGTCCAGTGTTGCCACAATGTGACATGGAAGTCATGATGCGTACTGGTACTCTGGCAAAGCAAAACAGCCCTTTCCCAAGGGTGCTCTTCTGTGTTAACAACTCACTGCAGATATGGTAAAATGCACCAAATCACAAACAATTTACATTTTCCAAAACCTAATTTTTGTTAAACCTACATAATAGGGTTATGATAAGGGCCGAGCTCTCTGCTACTCCACATCTCCAAGGAGGCAGGAACAGTTATCCCTGTACTCTGTACTGAAGTGTAGAGAGGAGAACTGACTGGTGAAGGAGTCAAGGCCAGGGACATGAACCTGGACACCTTCCCCCAACACAGTGTGCTGCTCCAGGCTGGGGCCCGTGCTGGTACACCCAGCACAGATGGGAATAGCTGCTGAGCAGAGCTGAATTTCAGCTGGGAAAGGATGGAGAGAATGAAAAAAAAAAAAATGGATGAAGAGGCATGTTGAGCATCAGGACCATTCCTTTATTTTTATTATTTTTTAATCATATTTCAAATAATTATTTTTTTTCCAATCGGAAAACCCAGCTGGTTGCTTGGATTGACTCTGTCTCTGATTCAATACAGTTGTAATGAAAAGAGTCCACTAGCACATTAATGGTCATGATAAAGATCAAAATCACCTGTTCACCTGCATATACACAGCTCCGTGGCAGGCCCATTGTATCAGTATCGGAGCAGCATTTCTTCACCACCACTGTGTACAATAACGAAGAAATAGGACAAAATGCTAGTACAACCCAGAAGGAGCTATCAGTGCTTGATCAGATCTCAAGAGATTTTTTTTTTTATTTTTAATAAAGTCCATCTTCCCCCTTGTTTGTCAGAAGCACTTTGCTATAAATGTTGTATAAGCAGCTGCAGGAATAACCCATGTCTGCATTCACTCAACCAGGCACTTCTTCCATCCAAAGATCTCAAAGCAGTTAAGGGCATCCTTACTCCAGCCAAACAGCTCCATTTTTGTAGTTCCCAAAGCGTCTGCAAACCCAAAGAGCCACAGCTAGCAGAAGTGCAAGTCGGAGCAGACTCTAGGAGTTCAGCAGAGCTGACTCTGGCCTAATATGCGCAAGGGAGAGGACGAGGGAGGAATGGCATTAAACCACCAAAGTGATGACTTCCAAGAAAGGTAGAACATCATCTGTGCATGCTGCTTCTCATTAGCTGTCAAGTACAGATATAGATGTCTAATTTAGGGCCCTATTTCATTTGATGATGCCATTTTAAGTGATGTTGCTAATTCCTATATGTCTCTGGCAGAACCAGGAATAAACTCCCCAAACCAATAACCCCTTCTTACTCTGCAGGCATCCCAGGAAGGGGCCTGGGGGACAGCCAGGCACAACGGGGAGCTCTACCAATGCTGTTTCCACCTTGTTCTTTCATGGTTGACCTGACCATCCCTCACGTCTCCCCACTTTTCACATGCTCTCTGGCACTGGAAGCTCATTTCCCAAGTGTCCATGAATGACAGTACTTCTGTGCCTCCCAGGTCCCTTTCCTTGTCCCTAGATAAAACACCCTGGCACCATGCAAGCATCCTGGGCCTGATGCATGGAGGAGAGGGGGGCTCTGCTGCCCAGGGACAGGATCTGGGGAGGAGATGTCCAGCCTCCCATGCAGGAGCCGTAGCAGTGTGCCAAGACCCAAGTGCGTTTGAAGGGAGAGGGAGTGATGGCAGTCACTGTTCTGGCAGCTCACTGAGATGGGTGGGAACGGTGGGGGTTTTTTCCTACTTAGACGATAGGGCTTTAATCTGGCTTTGACATTATCTGAAATTAAAATCGAACCTGACACGCGGACAGTGGCAGAAATGAATTACACCTCTCCTGCCGGTAGATAATCCCCTTCTAATTCCCCCACTTTATTCAGATGGGAGACGGTATAAGGAAAGAGGAGGCAAGAAATATTTTCCCTCTCTCCTCTGCAGATGGCAGCTCTTCCTGAACCTCTCCCTGGCACAGGCCTCCCAGGGCGCATCTGCCAGCTGCCAGGGCCACAGCATGTCAGGTCACCCAGCAAACTTCTCCCCCAAACGAGCAGCACCCTCGTCACCACTGTGCACCGATACAGACTGGAGCAGAGGAACTGAGAGTGCAGTATGCAAAGGGGTAATACCTCAGTGCAAAAAGGAACAAAGAAACAGAAATCTGAATACTGGAACAAAGAATCACAGAATGAGGACACAAATGTTAATGCACAAGAGCTGTATGTCTTCTTACCCACCTTCCCCCACCCCTCAGCTGTGGCTCTGTCTTGCACAGCAGCACCTCATAAGTTTTTCATTTTCTGAATTACTGTGGCTGTGCTGGGTGGAGCTGTTCTGTCTCTCATCCCTTCCTTCCCCATAACTTCCGAACCTGTTTGCCAGTTTCAACCAATGTAACAGCATAGCTAATGCAAAGCTATCCAGTTCCTACAGGTTGATAAGAAGCAGATGGCCAAGTAGAGGACAGAGACGGGAGCATTACTACACACCAGAGAGGCCACAAATGACAGCACCACAGGAAACCTGGCTTCCTCTGCCCTGCTGCCCACATGGCAAATTGCTCACTGCAGCCCTGCGCCATCCACCAAAGTATTTTTACCTTCAGTAACAGCTTGGGTGAACCCAAGACACCAAAAGACTCAAGGGTTTGCAAAGGACAGACCAAAGTGCTGACTCTTGCCAGCCAAAGGTCCCGAGGACAGGGATGCCAGCCATCTCCCCACCCCGTGCTCCGCCGATGATTGGAACCTTGTATAGGTGACACCGCTATGGTGAGGTGGCCCCTGTGCCCTTCATGCCATCCCTGATAAGCACACAGGAACCTTCACTGCCTCCAAGCAGCCGTGTGTCCTCACAGGAGCTATAGCAAGATGTTTTGGCCTTTGAACCCCTTCATGCTCCTCCTCATGAGAAACTTCCTATCTTCCCTTCTTTTCCCTATCTCTGCAAAGTTGTTGCCTTGGAGAGAGGCCACAGAGGTTGATATTAGCCCTTATTTCTTGCCAAGTCCTCCATGCCCTTGTTCTCCCTCATCAGACTCCCCCGAGTCGCTGATGCCCCGGTGTCCCTACAGCGACCCTGTCAAATGCTCTCTCCTTCCCACCACCGCACGTCTTCCAAGCAGCTGCGGGCGGAGGCTGAGAAAGCCTCATCTCCCAAAAGAGCAAAGCTGAGAGACCTGGGAGCATACTCAGGGGGAAGCGAGATCTCAGTGGGGATGCTGTTACCCTTTGGCCCATCACTCAGCTCCAGAAGGACATCAGGGCATGGAAGTGAGGAGAGACAAGATTGATGAGCTGTTTGCTCCTCGGTCATAGGTTCAAACCCATCTCAGAACAGTATTGACTGAAAGCAGGGGAAAGTCAGTGCTTTTAATGGCTGTACAGCATCTCTCCCTTCCTCAGCCAGTCTGTGGCGAGCAAATACACACTGAACTCCTCCACCACAAACGATCATTTCAGTGGAGGAGACATGATTAAGGGCAGCAAGACGTCCTCACTGTCCCTACAGCTGGCCAGCCCTGAATACCAGCTAGTGGTGCATGCATCAAGACAATTTGGCTCAGTGGGGTGAAGAGTAATTTTTAATGTGCGTTCTTTGTCTGTCTGATGAAAGCTTCTGCATGGGAAGAAATTATTTACAGAGCCCCTCCTCCCCAGCTGGATCCCCTCCTCCATCCACACTTTCCTCTTCCCCAGGTCTAATGCAATCCCTGACCGTGAGTGACTGTGGGTAAAATCAGCTAGGAATCTGCAGCACAATTCAATTTCAGAGCCATTCCAGCCAATAATGGCTCTAAACAAAATATAATGTGTAATTCACACAGTAATATCACCTTAATTACATTTTTTGGAATAGTTTTTTCTCTCTTGGTCTCTCCACCCTCCAGCCCCAATAAGCATATCTAAAACTAGAGGAAGAAAGTCATCCATCTCTTAAAACATCACAAGGGATGGGAAGGAAATTGCAGGAAGAATAGATTAAAATTGCATGGAATTTTGCCCTTTTTGTGGACCAGTGTTCCTGGCATCACCTTCGCATGCTGGGTAATTGATTTTCCATGGAACTCTTAGAGGCACTATTTTTTTTTCCCAATTTAGTTTTTGAATTCTAAATTAATTTCATGCCAGTCAGCTGGACCTGCACATTGAAATCTCCTGTGTTATCCTCAGACTAAGCATAGAAAAGAGCAGGACTGAGTCCTGATCCACCTGTCCTACAGCTACGCCTAAATCCCACTGTATGCTGTGTAAACATTGATGCTTATCCATTCTTATGTATCTGGTCCTAGAAAGGGATAGGCCATACTGCCCTACATAACTCTTTGATGTGATCTTCTCATGGAAACATAGATCCTAAGGCCAAAGGGACAACCCAGTTTAACCTCTGGTATAAGAGGCCATATGATTTTCCTATATCCACACCTATTTGGAGTATAAACTTTGAAAAAAATTCCAGTCTTGACAAACAGGGATGGAAGAATCAAGGATGGGAGAGAATTGAGTCTTCTAGTCCTGCACCATGGAAAGGCATCAAACTTTGCAACAGGTATCTAATGTATCTTTGTCACGACATCTCTCTCAGCAACACTCCTGTATCTGACCAGAGAGCATGGGCACAGTCACATTCAACCCTTCACAGCAGGGTCTGCTACGTACTTCATCCCCTGTAGTAAGGTGTGAAATCTGGAGAGAAAACTGCAGCTCTGGGTGGAACGCCGATGTATTGCAGACCTCCGCATTGCAAGTCTCAGGCATTTGAGCTAAAAGATGCAGCTCCCTTAGCAAAAGCTGTCATGGGTTCATCGGCAGATCCGTGTGACCCAGACGGCACAGCGAGGGGGTATGGATTACAAGTGCACCTTCTGTTGGAACAGCTGATTCCATCCACGGCGGTAGGAAAACAGCTCATGACACCTGTTGAGTGAGTGCTGGAAGGAGCAGTATTTGACAGCAGCTGCTACACACGGGCTATTTTCATAACACGGACACAAGTCATAATGTTGACTGAGATTCCCAGCAAGAGGCTAACTGGGAGGCTATAGCTAACAATGCACACAGCTGTGACTTACCAAGTAAAAGCTGAGCCAAGGGCAAGAAGCCATTAGAAGGTAATAGTGTGAAAACACTAATGGCTTAGAGCCAGATTTGAATTAACAGTCCAGGAGAAAAGAAGCCTATCAACACTTCTTAGTTTCCCCTTTGGTTTGTTATAGGGCTGCAGTGCTGTCAGAAAGCTGGGAGGAAAAGGTGGCTTATCCTGTCAAGGATTCTGCCCCCAACACTGCAGTGCATTAACCTCTGCTCGGAAGATTGTCTGCTTGCTGGTCTTACAGGCTGGGAGACTAATGAAGAGAGGCACTGAATGGTGGACCTAAAAATTAAAGACCATTAGGGCTTCCCATATGAATTTACAGGCACCTTTAAAGCGCATCACATCACAAAGACATACGAGTGACTCAGACTGAAAGTAGGTTCTACTTTATTCTCCCCGTTTGAATTACTCAAACTGAAAGCAATTACCCACTGAGTATGCAAGAGAGCCTGTGCAAACGTCAGTGACAGATGAACATGCAATGGAGCCCATTCCCTGAGACCTCCAGCATGCACCTGAGTCAGCATCTAGCACAAAAGGAATTTGATCTACTTTGTGATGGGACACAGGAGCTGTTTTTATGCACCTTTTCCTTTCCAGCTCCTACACACCTTTCAGCAAACTCTTTACCCTCTTCTCCTAGCCCCTGAAGCCTTCTCCTCCTCTTTCCACCATGGTAGCCCATTCCACATAGCAGCAGGGAAGGCAGGGTGTTGTAGAGCCCCACACTGAGAACCCCAATGGTCTAGCTATAGCTGCAAAGCGCAGTCAGCACGCCTTCTCCTTTCCAAATCCCCGACACCATCAGCCTGTACCCGCTGTCCCTTCACAGCCTGAGCCCTGTGCTTCCCACAGCTGCTCTCAGCATCTCTGTTGCACGGTCTCACAGGTGCCAGATAAATGCCAGGTGCTTTCTAGCTCAGCCCCCCCGGATGTGACTCTCCAAGGCCACATACTGGCCTGATTCCCTTCCACAGATGGTTCCTCTCCCTCCTTCCCTCCCCTCCCCACAATAAATATGAGGTCTCTGCGATTCTGCATTCTGGTGTGACCGACAGCGCTGGGGTGAAACCACTTAGCACAGATGGCAAATTATCCTTCCCAGCTGCTCCTATGTGACGTAGACCTTTTCTAGCTTCATCGCTCTTCAGCCCTGGGCTCCTCTTCCTCCATGCTGCCAGTGGACCTCAGTGCCTGGATGAAACTGGGTTCCAGTTCTACTGGGTCCCAGCAACTCCCAGTGATATCAGTAGGCACTACATTCAGGCTGAGAGGACAGGTCCTACCACAAGCTCTTTTTTGGCAGGAGGAAAGGGAGTTTCCATTCCCTAGCCTATGCTTTCATCTTTTAGTTTCTCTCTCTTTTCAGAAGTTCTTCAACTTATTCTTCAATGGAGAGAGTTCATAGAGCTTGTCAGGGAGGAGTACAGTCTTGTAAATACATGTGTGACATATATCTTCTTTGAATTTTTTTTAATTTTTTTTTTTTTACCCCATCAAAACAAGTCAGTAAAACACAGAAAACATCTTCCACAGATGCCCTCAGGGGTCTCAGGGCCCCCTTATTCTGCATGTTTCATCTCTTGCTGATGCTTGGTCTGCCTTTCTCTGTTCTCCATCTACAGCCTGTAGTTCCTCAGCTATGGTCCCAACAGAACAGCGCTTTCTAGGAAGATACAAGATGGCCTCAAATGGTTTAACTTATAGTTAAAACAGCCCTTCCCTTTCCACTCCAGCAGTGGTCCTCTCGTCATCATTGTCCTTGGGGAAGGTGACTAGATCTCAAGCTGAAGAGGACTGATGAGAGGACAGATGCTCTGCTTCATGAAGGGATCCATCTGCTGCCTCTGTTCCAGTTAGGCAAGAAAGCCCGACATTTCAAAAACCCGCAGGAAGGAAAACTCCAGGTAAAGGTGCAGAGGGGTAGCCTCAGGTAGACCAAAAGTGAGGTCTATTGATACCAGCTGAGGAACTGGTCCTGAGAGCCTGCCACAGAGAAGCAACCTGGTGCCTGACCTGTCTGTATCCATGAAGTGATGCTCTCAGTCTGCTTTCTGCTTGCTGGTTCCCATGGCCCAGGGGCAGGGTGTCATCCACATTCAGCTTTTATCTGCCTTCCCTTTCCCGGTGCTGGATGCATCCCAGAGCCTGAGTCCATGCTGGCTATTAGCTTCTTCTCATGACCCTACATCTTACCCTCTGTAGCACGCAGTGCTGATGGCTCCCTGGTGTGTGTTTGTGCCAAGCATGAAATAGGCTGCCCTTTGTTCACATTTCCAGCCTCACAGACGAGGACGACGATGCCCTTGAGAGTCAGCTTCAAATAACTTTGCAAGACACAACGTATGCACCATCCCTCCGGGGAGACTCTACCTCCCATCCCCTATATATTGTGGGTCAAAGCTCCAGTCCACATTTGCTCAGATAAATGCAAACCTTGGGAAAACAATCAAGAAATGCCATTCATTATTGAGGGGGAACTGGGGAATAGGTGGAAATTACTGGCAAAATGACTTGAAAGCCTTCCCGTTTTCTGAACATTTCTCTTTGGTTTCTTGCAGATTTAAAAGGTCGCTAGGAGCTAATGAACCTCAGATAGCAAAGCTGTCTCTTGTTTGTTTGTCATTTTGAGTTTTTCTGGTTGATTAAGATCCATGCTGGCAGTAAGGTATAAAATAGCAAGTTTCTGTGCGTATAGTGAGGTCGCGTTTCCTACCCTGAAAAACTGCTGAACTTACCAGGGAAAACTGTTAGTCCCAAGGACTAACAAGCCAGCTCGCAGCAGAGGACATTTCTGTGTGGTTCTGTTACCCACATTTCCTTTTGTATTCCTAGTCTCATAGGCTCTCAACAGCATCCACCAGCACAATGGTGTGCCAGATAATCTGCACCGCAAGACAGGCTTGTTCTAGGGCTGCCATATATTTGGGAATGGTAAGATGTGTCTTCCTTCTCCACCTGAGAACTTGATCTGGGGTGAATATGAGGACTTTGTTTTTCTGCCTGACCAATCACTTGGAGTAGTGACAACAGAAGTTCAAATGCACAGATCACCTCCACATCTGGACACACCACCCCTTTCAGATCTGTGCTGTCCAGATGCCTGGTGCAATGCAGTGTGGCCATTGCTTCAACATATCAACAGCCTGGTTGTATGTGTCACACCAAGCTGAAAAATGATGGAACCTGGAAAAATGGCCATTGTTTGTGAAAAAATGTAGCTCCTGCTTGGTGCGCCCAATGTGTACCGGATACACTGATCTGCACATAACTCTGCATATGAACAAGAAATATGCCACAGCAGAGCTACTGAGTTATGCAAACCAGTAATGCATTGGAGCACAGGAGGCTTGATGACTCCTGGATTTGACAGATTCATTCTAGTTTGCATTCATGCTAGCAAATGCTAGTCAAAAGTATGTTAATATCCCTATTCACTACCATGGCTGATGACTCATGTTAGTCCTATCCCACTGGAGAGTCCTTGAAGGCCTATTCTCATGCTTTTATTAGTAGAATCATGTCTTTCCTCTTACAGCTCCAACTCTGGACCCAAGCGACTATGGTAAAAATTAAAAAAAAAAAAAAAAGAAATGCCATTCTCTACTTACCTGCTCCTGCTCCCAACCTACTCAGAGCTGAAGGACAAACACATCATTCTTCTCCTTCCTTTAATCTCCCTGTTTAGGAGAGCTCAGAGTTCACAGCACAATGCTGAGCAACACCCATTATTTCTGCTGAAACCGCTGGAGAAGTTGAAGGTGCCTCAGCATTTGCTGAACATCAGACTTCTCCTAAGAGCTGTTGACTGAAGTGGGAACTTGCTGTTTCCACTCATACCACAAGTGAAATAAATTTCCTTTTTCCTAGGAAAAGAAATCTTTCTCAATGGAAGCTTTTCTGTCTGTTTTTACACCAACTGCACTGGTTTTGCAGGCACTTAAGAGGATCCTTCAGACATACCTGTGGGCGCTCACTGCTTTGTCTGTCAGAGATGGTGCATGGTCCCCGCTGCAGACCTAAGAGAAGCCTAAGGCAAGTGAAAAGTGACCTTACAGACCCAGCTCAAAATGTTTCAAGGGTTAAGGGCCCTCTTTTCACCAAACAAATCAGCCCACTGGGGCTCAGAGCTTGATATGGTCCATACCTACCACCTCCTTGTTGGTGGGAACCATTTCAGACCTCTATCACAAGGCTCTGTACTCATTTCCCACCAGTGCCACCCTGAATGGACAGCACATCTTTGAGTGCACCTACAATACGAACATAACCATGAATTGCCATCCACCCACAGTGTTACAGAGCCCACCATTGAAACACAGGAAAGGCTTGGACCACAGCACGACCAGCATCTGGGCCAGGAAACCAGGACCATCTCGCATATATCTACATTATACTGCAAAGTACTGACTTTAATGGGCAGGGATGGATATCTTGAAGAGAAATACTGTGAGGAGTCTGAGTGCCGCTGTTTATCTCAGCATCTGTTAGCACATGATGGAGAGCCACCACCATCATGCAACTTCACAGCCCGCTCTGCATCCTAGCATGAAGCCACCTAAACAGCCCTAACAGTGCCTTATGTACCTCTCACTGTCTACCAGAGCCCACCCTCCAAACTGTAAACGTCGAGCCCCTGCTCCCAGGCCAAAGGTGCCAGCCCCGAAAGGGCTGCCTGGCCTCAAACGTCCCTCAGCGGCCCTCGCACAGACCCACTCACATTGGGGCTGCGGGCTCGCCTAGACGCCAAAACAGTCCTAAGAGCGCCTTACGTCTCTCACTGCCTACCAGAGCACTTATCTTCCCAGAGAGCAATCGGCCAACGTCAGGGTGTGTTTTCTCTGCAGTCCAGGCATGACAGAGGCTGCCGAGGAGCCAAACATTGGGCACACAAAATCTGGAGCTTCTTTAGAAAATCTCGCCTCGCCCAGACTTGCCAACGCAAAACTGGCTTGAACTTCCAAAGCAGTGAGCGTGCATGGAAAAGCAAATCCTTTCCCACCTTTTCCATCAACTATGGCCTCAAGACTCTTTCCTCTCCCTGCCGTGAGCAGACCTCTGTCGAATGGCGTTACCTCACCAACTCTGACCCTTCCACTGAAATGCATCCCTGCTCCCGCAGGGAACAGGGAGCAGATGTTTAATCACACATTGCAGCACAACAAAGTGGTGTGGGCCAGGGAGCGAAGGCAGATTCCACACTCCAGTGAAGCTGCAGGATGGATTTTGGTAGACAGAATGCAATTATCCAAATCATAATTTACTCAAGACATAAATCTTTTGAAATAATAACAACATTTAGCACATAAAAAACATTATACATGTTCAAAGCACAAATGGTAATGTTTATGCCAAAACTGTTTCAGCTTCCAATAATTAATAACAAGCAAGGAAATTGCAGAGCAGGGAGGGTTTTTTTCCAGCTTTAATTCATAGGAGCAGCATTTATATTTTTCCAGGAAAACTTTGCTCAAACTTCTCCCTTTCTTCCGCAGATCCCAACTTTCCTCCCAAAGCTGTGCCAAGAAATAATTTTAAAAAAATAAATCCCCATCCCATTAAGAAAGACTGCTGAATTTTAGAAAGAACAAAGAAAATGAAATGAAGATGTGATTCTATAAGTGGACCACTTTTTAAAACTAAGTGGATGTAAATAAATTAGACACATACCCACTTATACATATATTTAATATATACATATAAAAGTACATATATGTATAAAACCCACACAAGCTCATTCTTTGGATATGAACCTTTGGTCCAGTCCAGCTCCATCCAGCTCAGATAACGGTAGCTAGCTCATGGTGATGTTTCCTATTTCCCCAGATGTGAGATCCAAAAAAGAACAGGTTACCTCACTCCATAACTTAAAAAGCACATGGAGATGGCTATAAGACATACGGGTTGGTAAGCTTCCCCTGCTGCCTCCTGCTACCACCTCCACTTTCAGAAGAGCATCGGTGTCATTTGAGAATCACGTATGAGATCAAACCTTATGCTTTTGGGGAGTGGAAGTGGTACACCCCCAAACCCCCGTCAGCTGGTCAAAATGGACACACTCCTCAGGACACCAGGAGATTTAACCTGCCTACGCAGAGCTCGTCTGCAAATCCACATCCTTCATATGCAAAATTTGGTAAGGGGAATTTGCTTGCAGAAGAGTCCGCTCCATCGCCAAACGCATGCGATGAGCACCGGTTTTCTGAGCCTGACTGGGACTGGGCTGAACAGCCAGCTCTCACTGGAGCAGCTGGGGGAGTCTGGGATGTTTTTTCATGAGAACAGTAGGCATTGTGTTGGAAAAAAAAAATGTAGCCATGTCTCTGGACAACTCTTGGAGCCAGAATTCATTTCTCTCACTCTGTTCTCCTAAAGCGTCAACAATGGCCAACGTTTTGAGCACTAGTGGCACATTGGCGAACTCACCAGAGCTCCAGGGCCTGTTTCTCATTTGTATATTTACATAAATTTCCATATGGCGTGGAAAAACAATAAATAGAGGTAGGGATGTAATTTTGTAATTTTCCATGTGTTTGAGGGTTTTTTCCTGCAAGTGGCCAAGCACTTACTGCCCAATTCAGCACAAGGGCTTTAGCTTAGCCTTTAGCCTTAGCTTTAAATGTGTCGCTTAGCTCAAGTGTCTGGTGCTGGAGTGCCGAGCCTTCCGCGCTCCCAGAGAAGCAGCCCAGGATGACAGCGAGAGCACAGGCATTTTTTAACAGCTGGATACATCATCTTATAGATGCTACAGGGATAGAAACCTTGGAAACAGGCTGGGATGGAGAGAGAAACTGCTAGAGGAATAGACTGGGCCATGGTGCAGAAGCAGGTAGATGTCTTGTTGAAAAGCAGTTTGTGCCTGGGCGCTGGATGTGCATAGTGAGAAGGATGCAGCCTTGCCTTGATCTGGCAGGGAGTACACCCGTGTGCATACATATACACACCACGTTCGCTCAACGCACACGTCAGGCTGGTTCCCTGGGCCATGCTCTCCCCTCAACTGTTTTTTATTAACAGGGGAACTGTTAATAAAATTAAACAGGGGAACTGTTAATAAAACCTGCAGTATCCCAAGCCCGGCTTCCAGACTGGGAAACAGGTTGGTCCTCAACCTTGCCCAGGCAGGGATGCAGAAGAAGGAAAGGTAACATGAGGTCTTCTGGGTGTGGGAAGGCAAGAGAGACGCAATAGGTGTCCTGAAATCTATTCTTTTAAAAAAAAAATAAAAAATCCAGGTAAACAAACAAAAATTCCACCCAACTGAGGCACTATCAAAGCAGCAACTTTGGTTTAAATACCTTTTCTAGGCACAATTAAACTGAGCAGGCTGCTTGAACTTTCCCAGCAGCAGGATCCCGGTGGGGTTAAGGCTTTTTGAACTCGCCCTGCCCAACTTTCCCCCTGTCTCCTGCTCAGAGCTAGAGGGCAGACTGACTCATTTGGTTAAAAATAAAAACACTGCTATCTAAACTTTAATGGCTTTGTTTCTCATTGCTGCAGGCAGTGGTTCATATGCATTCCAAACAGCACTTTGACTGCAAATGTACCGTTTTGGAAGCTATTCCACCTGAAAAACAATATCTTTCATCTCTCTGCTTTGCACTGTTGGGGGCTGGGAGCACACCCGTCCTGGCTCAGCAGACACCGGGGAGGTGGTGGGGTGGAAGAGAGAAAAGCTGGCTCTGCCGCAAGGATGAGCCTTGCCGCAGCCTGCCTCTGCCATGGCTGGAGAGCAGGAAGGCAGCTTGGAGATGGGCTGGGGATGGAGCGCGGTGTGCTGATGCACAGGAACTGCTGCTGAGTAAGGCTTCAACCTGTGCTGGAAGAGAAAGTATTTTGAAATGTTGGGGTGGGAGGTGATGCCAAACCCTGTCGCACCGAGGACTTCCTGAGGGGCCAGACCAGCTCTATCGGGGACACTGTGCTCCCTGCACAACTCCCACCCACGGGCTTTCGCTGCCCAGAGGCTCCTCTACACACCCAGAGCAAACTTTTGGCTGTAGCGTGTACCGGTGTCCACACACCAGCTGAATCTTTGCAGCCCAGGGATCAATGGCAAAGAGAGGAAAGCTGGAGCTGGGGGTTGCTCTACTAACCAGCACACACACGCTGCGCCAGCACCGGCCCCACACTCTGGTAGCCCTTGTTGAAGCCCCCTCCATGACACCGTCACTGCTATCGTCACTTTTGTCAGGACAGTGGTGTCAGACCACGTATGCTATCACCTGCCGAAACGCTACAGCTTCATGTTGCTGCAGACATAGCAGCCTTGCAAACGCACACCTGGACGCAGCTGAGCCAGCCCGCAGGGCTCGTATGCCTGCTCACAAATGCACATACATTCCCTTTACCTACACAAATCCCACACAGACCACAAGTTTGCCTGCTTTTATGCAAGAGAACGGCCACAGTAAGGTCTGGGATAGGTAGTTTCTGCAATGGTCATCACTCCAGCCGTGTGCTTTGAAAAGCAGCGTGGTTTTGCTGGTGGCCCCACTTCTAATGGTGAGTTGCTCAATTTGTTAGGGTCCTTTTGTCTAACCTTTGAATGGCAGTTCCCTGTATCGCTCCTGCTCCCACAGAAATGAGTGACGAACCTCTCACTGTTTTTTTATGTTGTGGGATCTGGTTTAAAACAGACAGACAAAGGAATCTGAGTTGGGGGTGACAAAAAGATGGTCAAATAACCGGTCCTCCAAGGGGGTTACGTATTTGTCTCATGTGTATAATGACTTTGTGATGTTGCCTTAGCAACTAAAGCTCAGAGATGATGCAATCAAATTTGGGAACGATGTGATTAGAAATGACAGGCAAGGGGAAACAAAGGGAAGCAAAGTTGCTGTGGCAGCTGGGATGCAGCGCTCGGCGCGTAATGCATGTATCGGGGCTGCGAGACATTCTTCCAAGCAATTACCCTAAATATCATATTCTATTTGCCAGCTAATTACAGAATATCATTCAGTGCCTGCCGTCCAGCCCGTCCCTGCTCTCCCCGCTTTGGTGAGGCCCAGGGAATGGTACTCTCATTAACCCGGCTGTGTTTGATCTGCTCTTACATTTTCACACGGCACATGCCCAGCACAAACTATTTGCTTTTTCCCCCTCTCTGCATATTCCCTTCCCCACATCACGGCCCCCCTCCCATCCAAGGACCTGCTGCTCTCCCTGGCAGTTACGAATCCCCGTCTTTGCAAGGATCCCTCCAGGGAGAAGCGGTGCTGATGAGCATCTTAAAGGGGAGTGCTTTGCTTTGTGGCTGCAAGTGCTCAGCCAGCCTTTAACCCCATGTGCAAAAGCCCCAGTTGTTCTATGCACCACCTGAGGTCTAATAACACCATACTATAAATCTTAAATATCATTTAGGCCTGCGCTGCTTGAGCACAGCTGCCCAGATGTTCTGCAGGCTTCACACACCCGCCTGATTTCACGCAGGGTGCATTGCTAAGCCATGAGCATGCAGCTCCAGTGCACAGTGTGGGAGACACCCTGCCCACCCCCCAAGAGACACCCTGTGTGCTATCACCCCGCCTCGTTTGGAGGGGATGGCGGGGCCAGGGGTGCCAGATGTCCGTGAGCTCTGTCAGACCCGCGCTTCGGGCTTGGCTTGTTTACCTGCCATGGGGATGCAGTCAGGGCTCTGCCCCTCTGCTCCTGGAAATAATTGCCTGGGAAAGGAGAGAGAAACAAGTGGAAATATAAGGAATAGGGACCTGCACTGTAAATATTACTGATGATTCATAATCCCTTTTTCTCAGAATTTCAGGTTTCTTAACTATTATCCCTCTCGCCAGAAGCCCCGGCTGTTCTTTTGACAGGTTTATGTGACCCAGCAGGCACTTTTCATTCATTTTCACTGTAAAAACAACAGGCTCAATTCTCTATTGCTCGGTACCTGGGAGTGTCATTAGCCTAGTGCCGAGGATGAGGAGGGGGGGAATGGGAAGAAAGAAGAATCACTGCTGCTCTGATGTGACACCTCTTTACCACCATCCATGCTGTGCTCGGCCGTCATATGTATCTGACAGCAACCGAGAGTCACCTCAAGGATGTGGAAACCAAATGTTTCCAAAGAAGCGCTGAGAAGGACGTAAAACCGATGCCATTTCTCTCCCAGACCCTCCGGCCCTGTCTCCACTGCCAGAAGAAGAAAGGGTGGTTTGAAATGCGCATTACCTGACATGTTTTAAGATCCTTGTGGTGACAGGATACCTCGGTAGATGGTCAGGGTGAACCCTGATGTCGCTTATGAGCAAATGTGTGCAGAATAGAGCAGGCTGTTCCTAAATCAGGTTTTTAACATGTGAGTTAGCCACTTGGTAAACATGATACACTGCCTTTCTCCACCCTCCCCAGATAGTCATAGTCTCTCTGTTGCTGGCATCCCAAAAAAAATCCCTTCCCCTCCTCCCCATTAATTTGTCCCCCAGGCGGGAGCTGAGGGCAGAGAGAGGGGAAGGAGGTTCTGACTCACCTTCTTTCTCATATTTTCAGTATCTCCAGAAAGCTAAAGAAAAGGCTTCACCTTCCGTCACCCTGTGAGGGCACTGTGACCCCGTGCTGGCCGAGAGAACAGCGAGACCTCACCATAGCCTGCCACGTTCCCAAAAACCTCCGGCTTCCCTTTCCTTCTGTCTCACTCCAGGTGATAACACCAGTGAGGTGCCACAGGGGACAGTGAGGGTGGGGGCCAAGGTTTGGGCTTCATCTCTCATCTCAGGGACACCTCTCCAGTCCCACACCTACACATCTCCCTCGTTATCCCCAAGCGGGTGCCCAGCCCGGCTGATGCCATGGGTACCACTTCCACGCTGCACGTCAGTGGTGAACCGCAGCACCGCCGCTTTCTGCCGCTCCCGCAAAGCAGCACTTGAATACCAATCTCCTCCTTTCCCAGCCCTCTCCTGCTAGTCCCCACCTTGCATCCAAGAGCAAGTTATCTGAGACGGCTGGGGCTGGGATGCAATGAGCCCCGCAGGTGTCTGTGCAGCACCGTGGGCCTGCAAAATTCAGACAGATCAGACCACCGTAGGATGCGAGAGAGGGAGAACAGCAGAGAAGGCAGCAAACGTAAAAGGGGGAGCTGCTATTGCCAGATGGGGCACAGGGAGCCGAACTTAATTTGAATTGCTTGCAGGCTTAGCAGCCAGGCAGAAAGAAATCATTGCAAATCCATCTAATGCAAACTAATGCTGGTCATTAGAAAGCAGGCTGGAAGAGCGCTGCCTGCATCGGGGAAAAGACATTAGGAAGAAAGTTTCTGAGCAGGTTTCCGAGCTAAAATAGATCATCTCTGAACAATTTACTCTTCATTTACTGTTGTTCTCCAGCGTGGAGAAGGGAGGGTTTGTATTGTTTTTTTCCCCACAAAGAATAAGTACCTGAGGATGATCTTGCTTGTACTGTGGCCGGCTTTTTAGCAGTGTTGGGCAGAAGGAAATGGTTGTGGCTGTCAGCAAAAGGCCCGGTCACTCAACATCACGTAAAAGCAGAGTAGCCCTTCCCTCTGCACATGCATCAAGGGTAATATCTGTAATTGGGTTTATGCAATTCTGGAATGGAAAACAGAACAGTCCTGCCCATGACTGGTGCTGACCACAGCCCCCCTCCCCACAAACACGGCTGCCATGGTGGTGATTTAACAAGAAAAAAATGCTTTTTGATGACTGTTCGTAAAAAATAAACAAATCAATAATTCCCTCTCAGCTGCAGACTGTGGATGAGTTCTCCTAACCCTCCTGGCTGCTAATGGAACAGCAGCAGCACGGCTGAAGGGACACCATGCCATTAAAAAGTTATCTTTCAGAAATAACCTGTCTTTCCCTAAAAAAGCCCCTTTGATTATTCAAAATGGCTTCAATGTAAAGGCTGTTTCCAAACCTTTTTTCCATATTTGCTGTCTTGTACTTCATTTCACTACACAGGACAATTTCTTAGCACTTGCTGTTGGGCATCAGTTGTCATATAACTTGTCTTACCAAAGACTGATGAGGAAAAGAAACCGAATCATAGGAAATGGCCTGCTCCCTACTGACGGTGAGGTCAGGAATGGCTGGGAAGGCTGGACACCCACCCTGCAGTCTGGTATCACAAGGTGGTTGGGACCGTTACGGAGGAAAAAAAAAAAAAATCACTGGAAAATGATGATAGAATTTTGCAAAACTTCTGCCACAACACAGATCATTCTTTGATGGAACCTGCCAAATTCCTGCAGCAGACACTTTCAGTGCCTCCAGCCTCCAGAGACAACTTCATTGTGGGTCATTCACAATTAGGATATTTGAAGCCCTCCTGGGTCACAGGGGACAGGAGCTCCAGTTCAGGGGCACTCTAGTCAACTCACAGAGTACTATTTTTTGAGAAAGAAAAAAAAAAAAAAAGTCTTTTCTGGCTGAAATTACTCAGCATGAATTTTTTTGCTTTCCTGAATCAGATGAAAACTTTCTGTAAGTCTTAAAGTACCATCCCACTGTAGGAACCTGTGAGTGACATGCAAAAAGAATCTCCTCTCTCCTCATGCTTCAGCTGCACCCACCTAATGAAGCTGGACAATGTCTCATTACCAGAGCTGAGCTGTAATGGTTTTTGGGGAAATGACGTCTTGTTTTGAGGTCTCTTTAGAGGGACAAAGGCTCAGGGGAAAGAAGCTACAGGATGGGAGGTCTTGGGAGCAAGAGCCTTCGGGAAGAGTCTGTAATTCTCCTTGGGACTGTTATAAAATCACTCCCTGCTGTTGCACTCTATGGGCTTTAGAATGAGATTTCAATAAACTCTGTTAATTTTCTATAAAACCCCATCAACTGCATTCACATTAAATCCTATAGCACTTTTGCAGACAGCTTCAGGGAATGATAACCTGGACTTTTGCCAAATAAAAGAAACTCAACAAGTGAGCCTTTCCACTAGAGCTGGTTCATAGACCGTCAGGCTGGACAAGACCAGCTCTTCCCCTGCCCAGCCCCTCCTATATTCTGAGCCAAAGACATTCATCCTTTTTCTCTGCCAGGGCTCACCTGACATCCCACCAGCTAGCAGACTTTGCACAGGTCTATTTGACCAGTACAGGGAGGTCGTGCTTTAAACTGGGTGAGCATTTCTTCACTACATTTCTTCTCTACAGAAGACTCAGCAGACAAGACACTCTTGCCCAGCCACCACCCAAGGAAGGAGGAATCTGTATGGTGCTGCTGGAACTCCCTTCCCTACGTTAAATCCCAACACCTTCATGGAGCAGCAGGCGCTCAGCAGTTGTTGCCTGCCTGGCATTCAGTCTCTGGAGCCCAGAGCAGCCAGCTGGCCAGACGCTGACCATGGAGAAGCCCACTCAGAGCCATCAGTCCAGCACTGGTCTGTACTGCAGTCCTTGGGGAGGACCACAGCTGTTGTAGATCAATCTGAACTAGTTTTAAACCATCCAGCTTGGGCATCGGTGCATCTGGCGCAAGAGGAGTTTCGGCAGGGGCTGTGGAAGCCAGTGAGGAAGACTGAGAGGAAGGTGACTAACCTTTGCTGAGGACCAAAGTGCCCTAATGCCCTGCTCACACTCCCCATGTTCACAAATAAAAAGTCTTTGTGACATTGGGGATAGACAGAGTCTCTATTTCACTCCTCAGGATGGGTGAGACTCTGAAGCTGTCGCCTTACCGTGGCTCCGGGATTTTGCACCCTATGTACACATGGCTAATTGCTGAGCTGTGCTTTCAGACAATGCCTTTGCTGTATTTTAAAGGCAACCAATTTTCTTTCTAGGTGTTTTGGTTTTTCTTTCTGCATCTGCACTTGTCGTTATTTCTATCCTCTCTCTTACCATCTTTAGCCTGCCTTATAATAATTTGCAAATTACAGGAGTTGGAGGTGGCAGAAGCATCATCTTTTGCTGCCTTTCTGTACAAAGTGTCATGAGTCCACCTAAGCAAACGCAGCACCGACCGCACGCACGTTGGCAAACCCTGACCTGCACACCAGGACACCCTGTCCAGGCTCTCGGTGGGGAAGGAGTTAATATGTTTGTCTTGCACAAGCCAGATTGAAGCCAGACTGGGCTCAGCTGGAGAGAATTACTTTATCAGGAGAGGTTACCAGAAAAAGAAACTCTTAAAAGACTCTCTAGCAGAGCGTGGAGCTGGTGGGGAGTTGTGTTGTTTGGACCTGGGAGCAGGCGCTTGTTGTGAAAGCCTCTGTTGATCTCTTGTAGGGGCAGATTTCAGTGCTTGGTGTTCACCATTGAAGCTGGGTTTTTGAAGGTGGTGGCAGGCAGGGGCAGAGTGGCACAGAGAAAGGACTTTGCAGTCATGCAAAACTTTTGATGTTGTTCTGATCGGGAACAGCTGAACACCTCCATGTTCTTCACACAACAGTATTCCCAAATCGGAAGTGATTTTTATTTCTTTTTGTTTAATTATTTGGTTAAATGTAAAGATTTTTTCAAAGAGTTAATTAAATGGTTGTGTTTCGGGTCAATCTGCAGGCTTAGTTTCAAATCAACAAAAAAAAAGGAAACATCTGGGATCATGTAAATACCGATTTACTTTTATTTCTTACACTTTTCCTTTCTTTCTGGTGTGATATGCATGAGCAATAGTTCTGCTAAGCAGAGGGTTCTTTTCTTTTCTAATTTAGAAAAATTAAAAGTTTAAATGTAGGTTAAAAAAATCACTTCTTGGACTTGAGAAGAAGAGTCACATTGAGCAAGACCAAGGCTGCAGGCAGAGTGCCGTGAGGATCACCTGCCTGTTCAGTACATCCAGATGGAGAACGCAGTCTCTGCATGGAGCACCCCATGGCGTCATTTCCCAGGGCGAGCACTGGTCCATGAACTTTCTGCCAGAAAATCCCTAATCCTACTTACAGCCCATGGTCTCTCCTTGCAGCTTCTATTTAGTCACCCCAAAATGATCCCATCTTATCCGTTGTCACATAACACGGTGGTCCCACCATTTGAAGTCCAGCACTCCTCACCACCTTCAGACCTCACCCTTTATGTGTAGGAGCAGGCTTACATGCACTAGAATTTTGGCTGGGTTTTGGTTTAATTTTGTGACTGTTTGGCCACTGCTATTCACCTCCCCCTCCTCCTTTTTCCTGACATGCCAAAAAAAAAAAAAAAAAAAAAAGAAAAGAGCTTAAACATATTTTGCGGTTAAACCACTTTTTTTTCATGTCGGCTGGTTCCCACTGGGCTGAAAAGCAATAAAAAGTCAGGAAGAAGTATGGGCTCCCCTCTCAGCTTTGTCATATGGATGAATAGCACAGTAAAAAGCGCTGAATGCTATCGGTTAAAACGAACTCGCTGCTCTTCCAAGTACATTTTGCAATGCTCTGATGCAAAGGGGTGGGGGACTGGATGGTGAAAAACCTCTCCTAGAGATGGATCCTTTGTCGGGCTAAAGATTTTTGCATTAAAAAGAAATTCTGGTTATAATCACTCTATCCACAGCAACATTTTCAGTTCTCCCTCCCTCTGCCCTCACCCCCCTCACTTTTCTGTGGCACTGAAATAAATCTCAAGGTAATGTAACTTGCAGCAAGGCTATCTTCGAGCATCTTGGAGGCTCTGTCAATAAGAGGCCAGGCAAGTAGCGCTGGAGTGCAAAGATCCTCTTATTATCTCGCTTCGCAGCCCTTCCTGGGCATTTCTCTCCCTTGTGTTCCTCATCAGGTTCCTGATCATGCTGATAAAGGGGGAAAAAAAGGAAAATGTAGAGGGGGGTGGAATAGCAAAACTAGATGACAAGACCTTGTACTATTTCACATTTGCATCTGGAAAATACTCTGGTCTGGAATGTTAATATCTAATTGCAGATAAAAGTAGATGAGCAATTGCTGGAGAATTTCCCATTAAGATACTCAGATACTTAGAAATCGCTTCTTACTGGGGTTTTGATCTTCTATTGTCGAGCAAGCTGAAAGCAGTTCACTTCAGGAGAAAGCAGGCTCCATTGTGTAAGATCCCTTTCCAGCAGCCACAGCCAGACTGGAGTTTTCAATAAAAGGAGTTTTCTTTTCTCCCTCACTTTCTCTCCGCTCTCCTCATTTTTTTTAATTTTTTTTTTTTTATTAGAGTAAAGCCAACTTCTCAAAACCCAAACCTTCCCTAAGAACATCTCCACCCTGATATGATGGTTTAGCCTCGCGGAGAGGGATATATGGTTAAACCCTCCTACAAGGGGACAGAGACCTCAGAAGAGGAGGAGATCATCCAGCACTATCGAGCTCCTGGTGCTCAAACCACCCTGATGACATGAATCCTGTAAAGGCCAAGTCTCTGTCAGGTCAGTCAAGAGCAGGAATTTGAATCTCAGTCCCTCATATACCCTCAGAGACCCCAACAACCGAGTGTTCTGGAGAGGACAAGCTTGTCAGTGATCTCAGGATCAGAATGGGATGTTATTTAAATTTTAACCAACTTTACAGGTTAGAAAAACCATTTTCTGCCCAGACCTACCCAGATCCTCACCCTTCTTTTGTCCTTTTTTTTCATTTCCTAGAGATGAAGTCTATATGACCACTGTTTCAAAGACAGTCTCAGACAAGGGTAAAACCAGTTGATCTATATATATACCACCAGAATTGTGGAAAGGGTCTGGCTACAGACACAGTCCTGCCAGCACAGAGGCTTTAACTTGGTCAGCAATGGCCAACCTCAACCTCCAGTAAAAGCAGCATGTCCCATGGACACAACAGGTGGATCTCAGTGAAGAATTTGACACTTTTCCTTCTGAGTTTTTCTCCCTTGTCTAAACATAGATTTTCACAGATCTGCTTTCACTAGTGGGAAATTAAGGGTTTGGGGTTTTGGTTTTGGTTGGGTTTTTTTAATTTTTCCTGATGTTTCACTCTGGTTGGGTTTGGTTATGCTTCAAGGGGGAAATGTTGAGGAAAAATAAAAGAATGGAGTTTTATCCTTTGGTATCCTCATAGGATATTTTTGTGCCCATCCCATTTCACCTATCATTTCACTGGACAGCCAGAAGGAGTTTTGGGATTTTCTGAATGGACTGGGGGTTTCTGAATAGAGAGGCACATCAGTCCAAGCACTGTACCCTGGCACTGGATGCCATGCATCACAGCCAGTGCAGGAGGAGGTGAAAGGAGCTCACCCTCCCCTTGGCAGCCCTTGAAGAGGAGACACCAAAAAGGATGTAGCTGGGGCCTCAGCCACTCTGGAAGGGAAATGCTGCATTGCAAAATGGCTGGCCAAAGGGACCTTTGAAGGGTCCAAGTCCTGCTCAAAGCAGGGCTAACGTGGGTCAGGCTACTCAGGGCTGGTCCAGCTGAGCCCTGAATACTTCCAGGGTTGGAGCTTCATCCAAGCTCTATTCAACCACTCTCATTGTGAAAGCTTTTCTTCATATCTAGTTGAAATGTCCCTTGTTGCTACTTGTGACCGATGCCACTCATCCTTTGCTGTGAGAAGAGTCTGGGTCTGATTCCGCTGAAATTTGGGTGGTAGGAAGGGTCTGCCTTGTGGAACTTGGTGCTACAAAACAACCAGGGAGGGCAAGGGAGGACTCAGAGAGTGATAGACAGATAATGAACATCCATAGATAAGCGGATAAAATGCTTACAAGGGATATAATCCCTTCTGTTCCTGGTGATAAGCCAGCTGCTGACTGACAGAGGCAAGGAGGAAAGCCCTTCTGGGAAGATTATTCCCAACCTGGTGAATTTAAGCCATGGATACTTGCAGAACTGGTTGTGGCAAACTCAGAGTCATTAGTGGTTATCTCTGGAAGCACCAGAAGATTGGAGAGGGACAAAAAATGCCTAACTTTTAAAACATATTGGAAACGTGAACACAATGGTGAACTATAGACTCACCAGTTTAATTTCAGTCCATGAAAAATCCTGATAGAAAGATACGAATACACTATCTATAGGAATCTGGGAGGTGTCAAGGAAAGGAGTCTCAGTGACCATGGATTTGTCAAGGTCACTATTCTTCAAACACCTCTGTGAAAAAAACAGAGAAATGGACTGAAGAAATAAGAGTTTGAGATTCAGCTGGGGCAGCCAGAAAGTAATATGCCTAGGGATGATGGACTGCACAGGTGAGCTAGGCTTCAGTTCAGCAGAAAACGATCTAAGGTTTATTTTGTTCCACTAAGTGAACATCAGCCAGTTATATCAGGCTGGTACAAAAATGGCAAACACCATCTCAGGTTGACTAAGAGGGCAGATGATGCAGGAGATGTGCATTAATCCTGGGGACTGGTGACACCACAGCGGAGCTCCATGGCCAGAGGAGTTGTTACCACATGGGTGGGAAGAGGTGGGAGAGTGGGACAGAGATCAGGGGAAGCAACAGGAATGATGAGAGCTGGAAGAAATTATTCCCAAGGAAAAAGTAGTCTAGAAAAGAAGGGAAGTGGAACATCAGTTTGGGTAATGCAAGGTTTGCCTGTAGAGACAGTTTTGGAGGGAGCAGTTCATGACAATTTCTTTTATGGCTGGGTCTTGGACTGGACTGAAAGCTTTAGACAAAGCCAACGCTGGGAAGGGCAGCTCAGAGGAGACCTGGGAGAAGAGATTGCCGGACGCATCTGAGGATTGATGGGTGGCTGTAAATAAAGCTTAGGATATGCCTAGGCTCTGTGTCACTGGAAACTGCCCTGCGTGGCCCCCAGCATCTGCTGCTGCACTGCAACAGGATAGCAGACAGGCTGGGAAAATGTTTAATTTAACAGTTTTCCTTTCGTTAAATGGCTCCTGCTGCCTACGCAGGCCTGATAGGAGGAGGGAGGAGTGCCAGAGCCATGGTCACCTGGGAGGTGACACAGTGGCAGTCTGCTGGGGTGGGATAAATGAGTCCTCACCCTTGTCAGCATCCCAGCTGCTGCTGGCTGCTCAGCAGCACTGGATGGGGAGGACAGGGAAGTTTGAGCAGAGAAGAAAGAACTGTTGCCCTTGGGTTCATCTGCTGCTTTTTTGGGTCTTGGGAAAGAGATCCTCCAGCATCACTCATGACTGACACATGTCCCTGGTTGTCTGGATCAGGAGGTGAAGAGGCACAAGAGAAGGCATTCAACAGTCTGGGAACAAGCCCAAAAGCAGCATCTCCACCAGAGAGCGACAGATAGCAGGAAAAAGTCCTTGTGGACCATCCCAAATGGACCCTCAAGGGCTGAACAGAGAAGCCTTCAGCTGCGAGCAGTCTGCATAGAGCTGATCCATCCTGGAGACCCTCTTTGATGAGTGTCTGGGGGGACATAACCTTTCTTTCCCTTTGCAGAATCACTGTTTGATAGAGAAATAAGAGCATAGAGTAGCAACTGAGAGATGAGCAGAAGCCCAGGAGAGCAGAGAGAGGGCCCAACCTTCCCCTGCTCCTCGGTCCGCCGGCAGGACCAGCGCCAGACAGCCCCGTGCTGCTTCCAAGAGCCAAGCAGCAGAAAATGATTCATGTCAAGGGAGTGTGAAATAGTGTGCAGACAGTCAGCCTCCTATTGTCTGTGTCCTCGGATGGCTGCCAAGCCCCGGTGCCTTGGTGGAGGCACAGGGAAGGAGCCTGGGTTGGTTGACACCTGGTCTACTCAACCTACAGCAGAGATGGACTCTACAGGACAACACGCTGTCCTCCTTCCCTCCCATCCGTGGTTATGCCGGAGATGTCACCAAGCTCCTTCATTCATCCCAAGAAGCTTTGGTCTCCTGGTGGCAATTGGCCATCTCCGGTCATCTGGCAGATTGCACCATGCTTAAACCTTGATCCCAGCTGCTGGCACTCTACCACAAAACCCACCATGGGTGTTTGTAATCAGCTCTACAGCAATATGAAATGCAGAAAGGAAAGGCTTTATGGCTTGTGGGGACCTTCTCCTCTCATGCCACTTAGGCTAGCGAGCGTCAGGCAGACCTTGATCTCACCTGGGAGTATGGTGGAAACCAGGAGAAACCTCTGGCAAGACTCAGAGCCCCTGTAAGAGAAAGAGAGAAGAGCATGGGTGTTTCTACATTAATTAAGGGGATAATATCCCTACTGACGAAAAAAATGGCTTATAGCACTGTTAATGTATGCTATCCTAACATATGCTAAGTCATCAAAAACATGCCATTTTAAAAATATCCAGCATGCTTGCAGTGAATATCAGCCCATGTTACAGACACGCTTTACCAAAGAAGACTTTCAGTCTCATTTAAAGAAATCCAGGAAAGATTCTGCTTTCTGTCACCCAAGGGCAAGCCTCAGTATCAAAAGAGATAACATCCGCGGCTATAAAACTCTGTGTATATTTATCCAGACTCTAAAGGCCATTTTTGTAACTTCAATCTTGGTTTACTTTTCAATACTCTTATCTTTTTTGCCATGTTTTGGAAAATATATAAGGATTGGCTATTGGAACATGCAGCTTTGTGCAAAATATTTAATTGAAGCCCTTAATTGCAAGCTGTAAATGTATTACTAGTGACAGATTGTAAAGCCAGAAACCATTTGGTCAACACACAACAGCTAAAAAGAGTGGTTCAGCAAAGGGGAAAAAAAAAAAAAAAAGCGTATAGGACAGTATTTTCGCACAGACATGAGTTTTATTGCAAAAAAATAAACCTTTCAGAAAATTTAGGAAAAAGAGGAATGTAGGAATGTGTTACCAGATCCATAAGGCATATGATAAAAATCAGGGTGTTTTTTTTTTGTAATGTAGGAAAAAATATCTACTTTAAATCAGCCAAAAGAAGTGATATATTATTCTTACTGAAAATAATTTTGCCTATAAACACTTTCAAGACTTCAAACAAAAACAAACCAAGGACTGGAAAACAGTCTCTGGAAGATGTTAGCTACTCCTGTTCAAGTCGTGTTTCCTCTTGTTGCTGTAAAGCTTGGTTGATTCCTTAAATGTTGGAAATGACAAGCTTCTCTCGAGATGTGCAGTTGCAAGTATTGTGCATCTGTGTACAGACAGTCGCAAAATAACTTCCCTGCCGCATTTGCTACATGACTGGTGAGATGCTTTATGTACAACACAGCAAGGTCAGATGATGCTGCAGTTGGTTACTACTATAGCAGTAGCTGAAGCATAGAGTATTTATATTAATTGGGGAATTAGTTATCTGTCAAGAGGCACCTCACTAAACGTTGTTAAGAAAAAAGGACAATAACTTCTTTAATGACTGCTCAAGTTTAAAGGCACTCTTTAAGAATTAATTAAATTAAGAAGACTATTTTGAGAGCTGGAAGACTTTTATACATAAAAGTAAGGTGGTTTGGACTTATTGGAAACAGAATTTCAGTTACTATTAAACCCTGATGAAACTAAAAGAATGACTCAGAAAATTGACTGAATAAAAGAAAAACTCTTAAGATGCTCTGAGAATTTCCCACCGCAAGAACAAAGGCAATTAGAAGTGTTCTGCATAGGCATTCAGCAGATTACATATTCATGAGCTGAAGACATTACCAGGTCCTTCCCCCAACGAAGGGATGACAGCAGCCAAGCTTATATCCAATATCATGGTACCCTTTCCACAAAGCAATGGGAACAAGTGGGGTCTGAAAACCCTGAACTGAGCTGAAAGCCATAGGTTTGTCCCGTCCTTTGCTCCGGGTCCTCGCAGGCTCGGTGTGCGAGCAAGAGAATTTAGCAGAGCGAAGCACAAGAAGGGGCAGCCGGAGCGTGGTCTCTGCCCAGCCATATTTTCATAGATGAGATGAAGCTATAAAATACCACCGCAAACTTTTATTTGCATTTTTGAGCTGATTTAAGGGGATATCAAAATGCTGTTAATAATTCGCAATATTGAGAGCTTCTCCAGTAAACACCAAATTGGTTAGAAATGTTTTTCTTGCAACGCAGAGACTGGCTAAATTTGTGTCATGGGGCAGGATAGCGTGATTTTATTCAGATATAAGAACTTTGATATTCTTTGATATGCCCTTCTTAAGGCAGATCTTGCTATGGTTTCTTTTGAATAAGTGACTTAAATATTTGCACTGGCTTCACAGGCTTTACTTAAGATTAATCACGTTTCTGATTACTAGCTGTTTAGATTATCCCTGATATACCAAAATAGGATTTACAAGAGTCGCCCCATACATGTAGACAAGCCATGTCTGTGCCTTGTTTTCTATCTACCATTAAAACAAGATTACAACTCATTTTAGGAAAAAGGTACTTAGATCCCCTCCAAGGGTAAATTCACTCTTGCCATATATAATCTCTGTTACAAAGTCTCCTCGGAGAGAAGTACAGAGGAAACTGTAACTGGAATAATCATCATTTATTGCTTATGATCTCCCTTGGCTCTGAGTTTGTTTTTTGCTTTCTTTGGCAATAAAATATCCACAAGTCATTCACAAAAATTGTTGTGTTTGTTCTTTATTGAGACAACTTTTGAAGATGGGGCAAATAGTGACATCACACCTTTGACCTGCCATGAAAGGTGATTTTAAAGATGGAGCTCTCCTTGTGCATCTTGCTTTTAGCTTTCAGCATTTCCTGAGCCCAAGCCCAGCAACTGGAGACATCATCTCTAGTCCTGACCAGCCTGAAAGGTCCCTTCCTCCTGCACCTGGGAAAAGGGGATACTCAGCATCTACAGCTTAAAAAAACCTTCCCTCACCATGGGGGTGAATGTCAAGGCGTAACACCAGTTGTCATATTGATGGGACCCCCAAATTCACAGGACAGTGCTACCCAGAGCCCCAGGACTGTGCAAAGCTACAGAGACACTTCTGAAGCCAGGAGATCAGTCCTTGGGAACAACTGGTCTCCTTCTTCACAGGAGTCTGAATTATGGACATCATCTGCCAAGGAGATACATGTGTGCTCTCTCCCATGATGTCAGGGCCGGGAGGACTAATGGGCATTAATGACCTGCCCAGCCCCACCTGCCCCAGCTATCACAAGCTGTATTTAAGCCCAGACCCAGTATTTGAGGCTCTCTTGGGCTGTGTGTGGGGCTGTCCCTAGATCTCTGATGGCTGTGCTGCTCCTCTGTGTCCTGTCCCACTGACTGGTCTCCTGGATGGATGCTGGACTTGCTTTGTCCCTACAAACCTCCCTGATACGGTGGATTCTCAGCAGCTGGCCCCACTACCCTGCTCAGGTATAGTGGGATGGACTGGTGGCCACAACAGTCCCTTGGCTCCTGGCCCTGAAGGAGCACCAGCCCTCATGGCACCTGGGTGTGGGGGCCAGAAGTGCCACCTGCCTCACTGGTCACTGACCAGAGCACCTCAGAGGCCCAGGGTGGGCAGGGAGGCAGCAGGCAAGGCAAAATCAGCAGTGCTGCAAGCCATGAGGTGGGCCTGAGTCACAGCAAGGATCTCTAGGTGGGTCCTTCCTTGCAGGCCAATGCTGTGCAATGGAGCTGAGCCCTCCAGATCTCCTCTTCATGCACAGCCTTTCTCCATGGAGGGATGTGCCTGTCAACATGTGTCATAGTGACCTCCACATGCATTGAAGAGGTTAATCAAGGTGCCATGATTCCTCACTGCAAACTGCCTACCTGATCAGGGCCCTTCTGCTGTGCTCATGCTCCTTAGGCCATGAGGTCTACCAGGAGGCACCAGCTGACCCTGCTTTCTGGGGTGCATGGTGCAGGAGAAAGCTTGGTTACAGGGGAGCAGTTGCTCGACCTGTTGGCCTGTGTGGCAGCAGCAACAGCTGGGAAAGGTTTCTTTCTGTATGTTTTGGTTTTTATATATGTGCTTGAAGGGGGTTAGAGGAGAAAACTATCATCTGCAAACGCAGTGTTTATGTATGCTGCAAGGCCCTGCTTGTGCATCATTGCTCTCCTCTATCCTTGTGCTCCCTTTGCTCATCTGTGACTCGGATGCTCTTCCTGGAGCTGCTGACATAGCTGATCCCTGCAGAAAGCTGCTGCTCCGGCACTGCAGAGCTTCTGCATCCACCGAGGAGGACCACACTTACCCTGGCAAACTGAGCCACGAGCATCTCCCTACAGCTCCCAGCCAGAGCAGGAGCGAGGTAGGCAGACTCTGCAGCTCCCTGCTCTGTGCTGTTTGCAGTGCTGCGCTGCAAAGGGTGTGCAAATATTCTTCGGTGTGCAGGGGCGTTGCTTGTGACCGAGCAGTGGGCACGCTGGGGCCGGGGCTGCTGTTTACTTTGTGCTCCTAGATTAGACCTGGCACTAAGGGCTGTTCCACACAGCATAAACAGCGGGTGAATTGCACAGACCTGAGCTACCAGCTTGCGTATCTAATCATATTTCTAAAAGATGCCAACAGAGGGCATCCGCTGCCAGACACGCAGCCTGCAAATTCCCTGCTGCAGCCCCTGTGCCTGGCTTTAGATAAAGAGCATCTCAGGTTTTTTTAACCCTCTCCCACTTAGGCTCAGGTTAAGCTTTGTCAGAGGCTTTCAGCAGATGGGCTTTTTCAGTGGGTGCTTTCACTTTCCTTTAAAGAAAGGAGAAGGGGGTGAAACAATCCACAGCTGCAGTCTCTTGGTCAAGGCAGGACTTTGGTAATTAGTGTGTAAGGGCAGTGTGCACACAGCCTGGCAGAGCAACAGCCATGTTCAAAGTGAAGGTGGATGCTCTGTTGCCCTGTGCAGCTGTAAACAGAATCAGAAGCACTGCTGTGCTGGCACTGGGGGAGAGCAGGAGATTTCATGACAAATGTCCTGGCTTTGGTGGATTTAAATAGTCTGTTTTATTTATAGGTGTTTATTCCTGGCATTTAATCTCCTTGTTTCATGTCTCTTGTGGACAGTCAAAAAGAAATCGAACTTCTAAAGCCTGCTGCTCCCTCTGGTAAATATGTATTGATGTTCGGGCTGTGGAGCGGGCTCACTCTGAGCACATTGTCACTCTTATTTTCAGACCTCACACCAAAACATCCGAGATGTTCAAAGGTCTGTCCCATGGCAAGCTTGTTAATCCAGTTTTGACTGGGGCAGCAAAGGTCCCGAGGCAAGAGCTGGTGTTAGGCAGGGTTAGGGATGGAAGATTGGAGGCTTCCTCCCTGCATGTAAAACCAGCAGAAGGTGAATAGCTGCAGGAGCTGGGGAATTGTGCCTTTAAATGGGCTAAAACCAAGGGTCAGTCTGAGCTGGGTGAGGGCTTTGGTGTAAAGGGATGATTCCAAAGTGACAGTTTTTACTGGAAATAAGGATAGGGCACAAGATAGATATTCTGCTCCTAGTCATGTATTTCTTTTAAATCAGCCCAGATGGAGTGTGACCTCTTTGAGATCCAGCTGAACCTCAGCAGTGATGGAGCTGGTGAATCCTGGGCTCCCAGCAGTATGTTCTGTTCCAGGGTTTCCAGCTGCTTTGCACACAAAATGGGGTAAGTACCTAAAAAATCAGGCTGGCTGGTAGGCCTGGCTGGGATAGTTGTCTGTGCTTAGGAAAGACCTGTGTCTGCCACACGAAACTAAAGCAGATCCAAGCTGTGCCATGTCTAGCCTAGTCCAGTAGTACCTGTTCTGGGTCTGGTTTAACTCTTGGTGCAGGAACATACACCTTTTAGCTTCCAAAAGGTGCATACATTTTCAATGGTGCCGCTTGAAATACATGAACATGATCTTTTTAGAAAAGGTGTTTGCTTGCTTTGATTATCTACCCAGGACTTTTGAACAGGCTAAAAAAAAAATCTGCTCTGTACATGTAGGTCATCTCCACTCCATATTATACTTTGAATAAGGGCCAGAAACATACAGCCAAATTTGATTTATGGACTGCCACAGAGATTTAAGAAATTTATGATTTGATTAATCCATGCCATATATCTTTTTCTTTATTACCGGTAATTCATGCAATATATCACAGCTTTCTGAGCAGTAATTTGGCTGCCTGATGCATGCCAATGTTTCCTAAGGGTTAAATTTTACAGTGCACCAACCAGACAATAAACTGTTGTGATCTGCTGGTTAAATATGTATTCAGCAGTACTGGAGTCTGACTTACCCAATAGATTTGCTCCAGTTTACCAAGCGAGTATGTATTTAGGACACATAGTATGTGCAGAAGAACATAGTGGGGAGGGGGGTGGTTAGAAAAAAAATCTTTGCAAAACACACTGATGTTTGGCCAGGGTGGCCAAAGCTTGTAGAAAATGAACGGGCATCTGCAGTGCTCCTAAAAATATGTGCTGAGCTTATAGACAGGACAACCAGTTCTTGTTCTGCAGGGGGACTGCCCAGTGACAGTCTTTACTAGCAGGGCGAGGAGCCTTGGCAGCAGGGTTGGATGCTGAGAACTGGTCCCTGCTGGCAATCTTTGTTTTCATTCGGAGGTGGGGGTTTGGCATGAGACAGGAGAAGCAAATCAACTAATTAACTCAATGAAGGAATAAAAAATAACAGACCTCAGATTGAATGAGGATGTGACCCGAGACTGTAGATGCTGCTTCTGCTGGTAAACATGTTTTCTGTTTTTTTCTGCAACACTATCGACATTTTAAAATGATCAGAATATTTCAGAGAGCATTTAACGAGACAGAAGTACTGGATTTCAATACTGTCAACTCCAGAAAGCAGAGGGTGGGTCCTAAATTACCTTCAAAATCATAACAATTTAAAAAGTGCAATACTTTCTGATTTGCCTTCTGTTTTTCCAGCTACTCTAATCACCCGGCTCCTCCCCTGGGAGCAGGACTTTGAAGAGGAGAAGGAGGGGGGTGATTCCGGTTGCACCAGGGGAAGCAGCCAGCGCACACCTGAGAGCCCTGGAGCACATTCCCTGTGCAGGATCCAGGTGTATGATCTTCCCCTGCCTGGCCCTGCCGCGGCTGCCTGGGGGGCTGGGGGACCCCTCTCCCCAGCCGCTGTGGTCCTTGGTCTCTGCCGCCGCTGGGGAGCGGGGATGGCAATTAGCAGGAGCCCTGGTTTCATTTTGCAATCAGGACTCCTGCCTGTTGGGGACTGGTGAGAGTTGAGCATGGTTTCACCCAGCAGTCTTTAACAGTGCCTCAGCTCTGTTAAGCTGCCCACAATTGCAGCCAGCCACCTCTTTCAGAAAAGCCCTGCATCTTCATTACCTTCCCCTCAAGCCATCTGGTCCCCCAGCCTGACCTTTTTAAAAAAGATTGGTTAAAAAAACTGGAGCAGTCCCTGAACAGAAGACCTTGTGTGTCATGTTTAAGCCCAGAGCAAATTTTTATGTCCAAGCTGTAAAACCTTGAAAATAAAGATTTATAATTGAGATTCTGGCTGAAGTGGAGTGAACAGAGATGGTCTAATTAAATTCTGTGGTGGATATAATTAACCCATTTATTCATTTATTACCCTTTATGCAGCTAATGCAGGCTATACCATCACCATTTGTTTATGAAGAACCCGTTACCTGGCTGTTCGGCTTGGGCTGCGCAGCCGCCAGGCCCATCGCGATGCTCTGGAGGGGCTGGTGATTCTGCATGAGCGGGTCTGATCCGACGGATGCTTTTGCAGAAACCAACCCAGCTCTTGAATAAGTCAGCTGAGAAGGAGCAGGGTGGAAAGCAAAGAGAGTCCGGGTTCTGCTTTGGACTCGGGCAGAGCTGACAGGTGACTCTTCATCAAGTGTGGTGGTTTGGGAGAAAAGGCTTTTCTGGGTTTTTTAGAGCAGAGTGGCTCTCTGGTGTCGTACACACCTGGTACTGTGGCACTGGATTCTCACTGTGCGCTATCGAGGGCTGCTGCAATGTCTGTGCTGATGTGTGTGGATTTCTGCTTTCTCTCCTTCATAGTTCAGTGTGGAAATGGCACTTGCAAACCTGTAACACGGATAACTACTCACACATCCTTTGGGAGAGCCTCATCTGACTAAAAGCCCAGCTGGCTTTTCCAGAACGGAGCTGCTTCTCTTCACCAAAGACTCATTTTGCTTCACTTTCTCACAGCCATCATGAGATAAAAAACAATGAATCAACCAGAGATTATTTTTCATGAAAGTTTAATCAGGCACTGTCCCCTTCCTGTGCCTGTGTGAGCAAACCTTGATGAGCATGTAGGGCTTGAACGTGGAGTAAAAACCATCTGCCTGAGAGGCAAGAAGTGCAGGGAAAATCCTTTGCTCGCTGGCATCTATCTGGGCAGGCTGTCCTGCCGCAGATGCACTGTCTGCAGTTCAGCCTCTGGGTCCCTTAGCCCATCCATCTGGAGCACTGGAAGCCAATACCTCCCCCACCACTGCTCTCCCCTCTCCTTCCCCTCCCTTTCTTCTTCCTTAATATTTCATGCATCAAAGAAGTTTCACTTGTAATGCAAAAACTGATTAATTAAGTAGAGTGCAAGAGTTACATGCATTTAAAGTTTCTTTCATCTTGGGAAGGAGAGGAGCCATGCTGGAGGCTGTTATTGCTCATGAAAGAGTGCTGAAGGGCAGGTGGTGATGGAGCGGCTACGTGGTGCTGAAGGAGGGGAAGGAACAGCCAAGTTCCCTGGACTTTGGAGCAACAGGCTGCTTTCCAGTTGTCCCTGGGTTCTCCCTTCATCCTTAAGCGTCCTTGCTAGCCAGGCTGCCCTGTGCCTCCCTCCGGCAATGGGGCTGTTTGGGGAGGTGTAGCCTGACTGGGTGCCTCTGTAAGGACCTGCCTTAGGATCTGCAAGGTCCCTTTTCATGTGGCTTTGGTCCTGAAGGTGCCCAGCCCATGGCTGATACTGTACACCAGTGGCATCTGGCTAAAACCTCAGGGTGACTTACAGAGGGGGGTAGTGCAAGATAACAGCACTTGGGGAGTAAAACTAGAAGATGCCCTGATGCCATGGTGATGGGCACCTGACCACAACCTTCCCACCTGGGTAAGTCAGGGCTGTTATTTGTGATGTTACTGTTTAGTCCGTACCTCAACCCAAAACGCTTAACAGCCTTTCCTAGCTGTACACCTTGTGCAGCCCCCTGTTACCACTCCAGGCCCGGGGGCTGTTCCCCAGCGCGCAGCGGTGTTTCGCGTCTGTCTGGTAAAAGGTAGGAATCAACTACTTGTATTTGAGAAGGAAGCAGGAAATTCAGCTGCTCCTGGCTGCTAGCTTTAGCTTCCCTGCTTTTGCAGAGTGTCCCCTCAGGGTGCTTCTCTGGCAGTGGTCAGGAAGCTCCTAGTTTGATGCCCTGTCAGAAAGACAACATCTCCTGCAGCTTTGAGCACAGCGAGGGCTCTGTTGGCTCACTATTAACCTAGAAGCAAGAACGTCACCTACTGAATTGCAAAGGGCACTTTCTGCATCCCCTCGCGCTCTCTCTCTCCCAGGAGGCGTTTCTCCAAATTGCTGACCCAGCCTGTCTCTTACTTTGCTTGTGAGAGCTGACAAAAGCACAGCTTGAGCAATGTGGTCGTCGACCACGGTCAGATACCATATGGCTGCGGACCAGCACTTGTACCCTGCAGCTTAAAAACAAAACTAATTTTGTGGTATTTCCTTCAGAATATAAGAAAAAAACCCCAAACCCTTCTCACTTCTTTAGTGGAGTTATTGATGCTGATGTGACTCTTGCAGGGTGAAATATAAGCCTCTGATTACATCATAGCTGTATGACTGACTTTCTCCTCCACTTGCTAGGAGTAGGATTTGCAATATGCATTACAGACATAAATTGTCCTCTATATTGTAAATACATAGTGCATTTTAATGATTGCTGCTGTATGTACATATCTTTGGTAATAGGGCCAATTGAAAACCACTTCAGAAAGCTGCTATTGATATCTTTGCAATAACCTCCTCCTCTGTGCCAGCCGATAAAAGATGCATTAGTTCTGGGTGTCCAGCTCACAGGATTGAAGTTGAAGAATGCTTCATCTGTGACCCTTCCCCATCCTTTTTAAACTTAGATAGTATAGATATTTTAAGCCTCTTCCAGCAAAATGTCTGCACAAAGTTCTCCGCAGAGGCACAAAATCATGAGTTTGCCTGAATCCCATGTGGGGTATTGTCATACGGAAGAAAATGACCCTGGGGCTGAGCTGCTCTGCATGGGAATAAGAAATAAATTGAAGAGTGTCTCAAAGTTCCTGCTTAAAAAAAAGAAAACCACTCAGGTGAAAATGGGGAATGAATGTAGGCAGATGCAGACAGAAGGTAGGCATAGTTCAGTGTAGCCAAGGTTCGTGGTTCTTGTGACGCACGACATATGCTCTGCCTACTTCTAGAGGCTGCTCCACCTCATAACAGCCCGCTATTGCCGCTCAATAGCGGAGAAACTCCCAGCTCATGCCGAGAAAGTCTGTGCTTTTTGTACTGAAAACCCCACGCTTGGGACTGTTACAGATAGGATTTCCACAGCCCTCGGTGTCTCTCTCTCTCTTACAGTAACAACTGATTATTTTCTTGAGTTTCTGCATGTAGGAGAGGAAACAAACCCTAAGGATGGGAAATAGAAGGGATTTGTCCCCAAATTGCGTAGTCAGCAGCCGAGGTGAGAACGGAGCTGGTGTCTCCTGACAACCTGTCAGATCCCCTGCCCGCCCCATCACACCCTACCCAGATGGGTCTTGTCAACGTAATGTGCTTTCACTTGCAAGATGATTTCCATTTTCATCCCTGAGTTTTTGCTAGGAAAGGCAGTTTTTGCTGGTTTCTTGGCCCTGATGCTGTTGAAATCGATGGTCAGGCAGTCACCGGCTTCCCTGAGGAAAGTCTGGATCTGTGAAGAATAGGAAAAAAACATTAAAAATGGACCTCATTTAGAAATAGAAACCTGGGTTATGGACTATGCAATTGGCCTGAAAAATCCACAGTTTGCATAGACTTAAAGGAATTCAAAATTAGCAAGTTTATGCAAACTTCTGTAGGTGTCCCTAGAATATTTTGCAATATTCAAACTTTCTCAGTGCGACATGCTTCACCCTGTTCATGCCATTTACTTTTCTGCTGACTGCTGCTCAGGGTGGGTAACAGCAATCTGTTACCTCAGTTGTAAACCAGGACTAACATATTTCCCTTTGGAAATATTATTGGTGGCTTCCAAACAGTGAAGTTTTGTGTTTAGCTCAATTCTTTGGAACTAAAAAAGCAGGTGGAATCCTGTTCTCCCAAAAACAAGAACAGAGATTTGCATTTACACCGGGAAGGATCTAGGCTCAGCTGAAGCTGAATGTAGCCATTTAAAGGCAGTGGTTTGCGGAACGTTTCCCCTTATCGTTGTGTCCATGTTTGTACAGGAGGACTTGCAAAAATCTCCGTGTGTTTCTCAGAAGATAGTTGTTAGCAGTACTTTATGAGTACAGTGAGGCAAAACAGCCCAGAGCTGTGACAGCAGTAGGTATCTCGGGATCCCATTCCCACCCCGAGGACAGCCCCTTGCCAACATCCTCCGGTACTCGACAGCAAAAAAAGTCTCTATTTAGGACACGCACACACGCGCAGTTGTGCAGCAAGTGGTTACAAGGAGATCGAAGTAACAGAGATGGGGCCTTAAACAGCAATAGAGATTTTTGTTTTTCAGGATTTCCAACTCTAAAAAATATTTAAAAAGTACTTCATCGCTTTTTAGATGCACTCTCCGCTAGTGTGTCATTTTGCATATCTACGCAGTATTGTTTCTTTGCTATTTTTGCCTAGAAGAATTTTCAAAACTAGGAAAAGTAAATCAGCACACACCCTGCCAATGCCTGGAAATCCGTATGTGTACTGACAACAGCCTACGCCAGTCCAAAAGCTATCCTTTCCCCCTTTAAAAAAAGAAAAAAAAAATAAAAGAGGGAAAACTTTTCTCTACTATTACAGTTGTCCCAACCAACAACTGATATTTAGGAGTGCATTTTTGCTTGCTTTTTTTTCCCCAGCATGCCTGGAAGCTTCATCCCTCCTAGTTAGGCAGAGCTGGGGTCCCACATTATGTGTTTCGTAAGTAGTTGCCTCTGCTGGTGAGCGCTTTTCGGTTTCCCTCTATTCCCGTAGCTGGAAATAAGGCACCGTACTCACGCCGACACCCGTACGGCGGGGGCTGCAGCTTGTTAAGGCTCTGAGCTGGAGCTGCGGCTGCTCCTGGAGCGGGGACTGGCCCCCGGGAGCGGGGCTTGAGCTGTTTGTTTGCTGGATTTCGCGTTCTTTGCCGTTCTGCCCTTGTTGTGGTTTTAACATTTGATGACCTAGGTATCTCAGAAGGCTGTTTTGCCTCAATAGGCATGTGATGAATTGATCTTAATTAGCTTGTGGAAATAATATAAGCCTGAGCATTAAGCATGCTTTGTTAGGGTTTTGACATCTTCTTTTATATGTACATCTACAAATAAAATCAGGTAGATTGGCAGTCACTAGGAAATTGTTGTTGTGAGTCACTGACTCATAACTACCGTAGGCTGCCTCTCCTCGTCTCGGTTAGTCATGCCCCACTGTGGGCAGCAGTTCATGTGGCTCTGGGGTTAACTGTGTCCCCCCGTAGGGACAGGGTTTGCCTCCAAGCTGATCCCCGTCGTTCCAGCGTACCCGTTGGAAGAGCCAGTTGGCTCCGTAGTGGCTCAAGGCAGAGTGTGAGCTCAAACCGCAGCAGTGGAGCTCACCTGGTTTGTCTTCGAGCACAAACTCCAGCCCTCAGGTGGCACCAGGACATCCGTGCGATGGGCGGATACAGGAATCTGTGATCAGACCTCAGCATCATTTATTCCTCTGGCTCCCATTTAAACGCCAGCTGTTAAAGACCAGGTCAAAAATCTTTGCTAGAAGCCACCAGTTTGTGTCCTCCAGGCTTGTCATTCCAAGCCATCGTCCTGTGCCCTGGACACTGGAGGTGTCTATTCTCTTATGAAAGGGTAATAACTATAAAAGCTCACAGGGAGCACATTTCTGTGCTATTGCACCCCGGCAATTGCCTAAAAGGAGGGGTACCCTGCAGGGATGCGTGGCAATCAGCTAGACGGGGGGGGGGGAGCCGTGGAAGGGAAAGGGGGATTTCGTGAAGGAGAAAAGGAAGAGGCGATGCGCGCAGGGCAGCAGCGATGTGGGAGCAATCTAAGAGCAGAGGGAGAGCGCAGCCCAGGCGAACCGGGGAAGGGGGCAACACGGCCGTGAGGGCCGGCGCCGAGCCCATCCGGACACCGGAGAAGCCGCCACAGGTAGCCCGGGGCCGGCGGGAGTTAATGCCGGGGGGGGAGAGCCGTGCCCGGGCACACCGGGGCGGGCTCAGCCGGGGGCGCTGCCCGGCCGCCGCTCTCCCCCCGCCGCGGGCAGCGGGCAGGGTCCGTCAGCCGCCGGGGAGCGGCAGAGGGTCCCCCGGAACGGCGATTCGGCGGCAGCGGGGGGGGGGGGGGGGGGGGGGGCGGCGGCGGCGGGGCGGGCCGGGAGGCGGAGCCGGGCGGTGGCGGCGGCGGCGGGCTGGGGCGGCTCAGTGCGCCCGGCTCCGCTCGCCTCCCCTCGCCTCGCCTCGCCGCGGCTCCTCCTGCGTCTGGCTCCGGCCCGGCATGGCCGCTCCGCCGCGCCGCCGCCTCTCCGCCGCGTCGCCGCCGCCGCCGCTGCTGCTGCTGCTGCTGCTGCTGCCGGTGATGTTGGGCGGCGGGCCCGGCGTGGCGGCGTCGCGGGAGCCCCCCGGTCCCTGCCGCGTGAAAACGGTCACGGTGTCCACGCTGCCGGTGCTCCGCGAGAACGATATCAGCTGGAGCGGCGCCCCGCCGCCCGCCGCCGCTGCCGCCGCCGACTCCCGCTTGCTGCTCTTCGTCCGCAGCGAGCTGCCCGGCCGCGTCGCCGTGCAGGACGACCTGGACAACACCGAGCTGCCCTTCTTCACCCTCGGTAGGCGCCCGCACCGCTGCCCCGCCGCGTCCCGTCCCGTCCCGCCGGTCCCTCCTGCCCCTCACCCCCCCACGCACCTCCCCGGGTCCCGGTGCGGGCAGCCGGCTCCGGGCTCTCACCCAGCTGCGCTGGGATTTTTATTCGCCCTCCCCTTATCGTGGACAGCCTGGTTGTGTTTTGGAGGTTTCTAACGCTGCCCTTGCTGCACTCTGGTTTGGTTTTTGGTTGTGGGTTTTTTTTTTTTTTTTTCCCCTGCTGGGGAGGGATTTTTTAGCAGGGCCTGAGGGCTGCTGCCTTTTAAAAGCCCTGGGAGTAAAGCGTCTCTGCTCAGGCTAGAAA